>NC_133398.1:21190000-21490000 GCF_047511655.1 Castor canadensis
AGGCCCGCCTCGGTGGTCTACAAAGTCCTCCTTTATTAACAAGTGTCATTGGGGGAGAAGGAGGGAGAGGGAGGGGCACAAACAGTGTATACGCATGTGAGTAAATGTAAAAACAATAAAATAAAAGAGAAAAAAACAAGTGTCATTGAATGACTTATACTTTACTCAGAGAAGATCAGTTGCATTCCGGAGCCCCACCCTGAAATGCAGTCAGGACCCTGGTGATCCCACCCAGTAGACCACATTTCCAGCAGAACCATCCCCAACAGAGACTTAAGGGTCTGATTTTGGCTCGGCCTATATCCCCTGGTGGGAAAAGGGCCTTTTGCTCTGAGTCTGGGGCCCAGCCTCAGTTCTTCAGCAGGTAGGTGGAGCTGGGCATCACAGGCCTTGAGTTTTGAGTGAAGCTTGGGTAAGCTTCTGCCTCTGCCTCCTCAGAGGCTGTTCCCCTCCCAGACCCAGCAGGACCAGCAGATGCTGTGACTGTGTGCTGCCCACAGTGAGCTAGGTGGGAACATGGAGGTGCTATCACTGTCCAGTCAGGCCAGCTGGCTCTGCCCCTGATTCCTTTAATTCTGTAAGTGTCGTCCTCCTCTCCCAGCCTCCTACCGTCTGCAACTCCACTCCCCACCTTCCATCACCTCCTTGCCACCCCACCCCAGGGCCCTGTGAGCACTTTCTCTAGTAAGATGACCAATGGGCCTGGCGGCTCAGGCCAGAGGGCTCCTGGGAGAATAGAAATTTTCAGTGTGAAAACTGGAAAGTTAGGAAGTAGATCCTCTCCTTCTCTCTCCCTCTTCCCCAACCCTTCCCTCCCGCTCTTCTCCTCCCCCTTCCTCTGTTTCTCCTTCCCGGTGTCTCTGCCCCAAGGAGCTCAGTGAGCAGTAGATTGGGGAATCTACATGGTCAGAGGCCTGACCTTGAGAGTTGGGAACAGCCTGGCAGGGAGGGAAAGGACCCATGGGTGATGGGAGGGCAGGCCCATTACCTGCTCTGGACTATCTACTGTGCACAACACTTGGAAAAGCTCCCAGCCTGTCCTGTCCCAGGGCTGGTAAGGCTCAGGGAAGCTACAAGTTTCCCAGGAGCTTTGTGGAGGGGTCCAGGGGCCCAGATGGGCTAGAATCAGGGAGAAGCCTCTGTTGCCAAAGGTGCTATTAGGGAAGTAGCCACAAGGTGGCAGCAGAGGATCAGTTGCCTCTCTGCTCAGGCCTGAGTCACAGGCACCCAAGAGCCCTGGGGTCTTGGCTGTGACCCTAGCCACAGCTGAGCCAGTCTCTCTCCCAGACTGTAGGCAGCGTGGCCATCATGCTGATGGGGAGGGTCTGAGACAGGCCAGAAGTACACCTGTGTACACATGCATGGGTTGTGCACACACATGAATATATACATGTATGCACACCTGCTTGTGTACTGTGTGCATGAGCGCACGTTTGTTCTTATGCGTGTGTGAAGTGTAAATGGCTCACACAGGGTAGTGTGTGCATGTCTATAAATGTGTGTGTCTGTACTGTTCACACACGTGTGTTGTTTGGGTGTGTGGTGTACATGTGTGTGCGTGTGTGTGTGTGTGTGTGCACTCTTGTGTGCACTGGGGACTTTTGGGCTCCCCACTACCTTCTTCCACTCTGGGAGGAGAGATAGCCAGGATGACGGGCACTGAGCTGCTGTTGGAAAGAGGGCAGGACTTGGCCAGGCCGCTGCCCACAGCCCCGGTAACTACTACGTATGGATGTACTAAGGCCCACACCATGCCCTGAGCCCTGCACTGGGAAATGTGAAGGGTGCAGAAGAGATGAGCGCGGAGCAGGTGCACGACAAGGGGACACTGAAACCTCGACTTCAGTGTTCCAGCAACCTCTGAGCAGAGACAGGACAGAGGAGGAGTGGCCCAGTGCTCCTCAGGCTGAATCATGTTTGGGGCGATGGGTGGTAGCCAGGAGTGCAGGGAGGGGAGACGGGAGGAGCCAAAGTCAGAGAGCAGCAGAGTCACACATCTGATTCCTGCTCAACCATCCAGGCCCACCTCATCCTCACCTCCCCCAGGAAGCCTTCCCTGCCTCCCAGCCTACTGCTTCACAGCCCTGTGGGATTGGTTCTGTCCCCCCAGCCAGTTCTTCTGGCTCCCAAAGAGCACAGCACCCTCTTCTCCCCATTCTCCCCAACCCATGAGACAGGAGACTCCTCAGCAATCTTGGGTGGTTTAGAATTGGAGGACTGGGCTAGAGTGGGCCCTTCCTATCCTTCTTGCTGGGTTGGCAGGAGCGGAGGACCTGGTTGGTGGCCACTATCCCCAAAGTAGATTCTGGAACCACCTTTGGGCAGCTGAGTAACATTGGATGAGTTACCTAACCTCTCTGGACATTGTTTTCCCATCTGCAAAATGGGGATAACAGTAGGGTTGTGCGGATTTAAAAAAAACAGCACCTGGCTCAGAGTTGGGCCTTAAATAGTTATTAGTTATTAAGGCTGCATCGCTATAATCTTGAACAAATCAGTTCACAACTGGGATATGAAAGCATCAGCCACAGTCACTGTGGTATCTGGTCCTCACACACACACATGCACATGCACGCACACACCCCGTCTGCTCCTTTGCTTGCTGTCATCTTTCCCCACAGCAGACCTGAATGCAAGCTGATGAAGGCATCGGAGACACACCTGGGGGCCCACAAATCACAGGCGCTTAGTAAGTATTTGCCACATGAACAAACAAATGTGTCATTCCTCAAACAGGAGGTGATCATTCCTGGCCCACAAGGCTGCTGCCAGCAATGAACCAGAAGCCGTGACCAGGAAAGGCACCCAGGTCCTGCGTCTGAGTTGCTATCTCAGAAGTGAGCACCAGGGGGCAGCATGGGGCCATGTCAGGGCTGATTTCCTCTTCCTGTTCCCCCCACCCCAGAGTTTCCAAGGAGAAGCAGGAAGGAGACCAGGAAGAGAGGGTGTCCAGCTGCAACTCCTGGGACTGCTGGGAGGTGTGTCCACCTTTAAACACCTCCCTGCAGGCTCCACGGGGCAGATCACACACACACACACACACACACACACACACTGCTTCAGCAAGCCTTCTTTGGGTCACAGAGAACCTAGATGGAATCTGACTTTCATGGGTCTCAGAGTCCAGCAGGGAGAGTTTGTGAACAAGTGATGGAAGGGAGGCATTTGCTCTGAAGGTGACATCCAGGATGCACTGAACATGATGAGCCTGAGTCGAGGCTGACATGGGATGGCTGTACAAGAGTTGACCGAGAGCCAGGTGTGGTGGCTCATGCCTGTAATCCTAGCCACTCAGAAGACAAAGATTGGGCAGTTCTTGGGTTCAAGGCCAGCCTGAGCTAAACATTCTTGAGACCCCTTCTTAACCAATAAAAGCCAGTGTGGTGGTGTGGAAGCTAGGCAGGAAGCACAAATAGGAGAATCGTGGTCCAGACCGGCTGGGCATAAACATGAGACCCAATTAAAAAATACCTAAAGCAAAAAGGGCTGGGGGCGTGGCTCAAGTAGTAAAATGCCTGCCTACCAAAGTACAGGTGGTGAGTTAAAAAAAAAAAAAAGTCAACCAGGTGAAGATGGAGGAAGATAAGCAGAGGGCATAGCTCGTGCAAAGGTCCTGAGGCAGAAAAATGCAGAGCTATTTATTCTTTAGCCCAGGGACATACAGTAAAAAATAGATCTGGGCTGGAGCCCGGGATTTCTGGCTCCTGTCCAGACTCCATCCTTCCTCCCTAGTTTCCCTTCCAACATGCTGCTTCTTAGATTCAGCAGCAGCTGGGCCTGAGGCAGAGGAATTTTGGCCCTGACATCGCCTGACGTGACTTCCCCAGTATATGAACTAAGAAGATATTTTAATTTTAATGTCTAGACTAAGACAATGACCGAGTGTCCTGTAGCAGATTAGACTGACAAGAGCCTCTCTGGGGATGGAGGGAGTGAACCATGCATTTCTATGGCCTGCAGGCAGGGCACAGGGGGCAGGGTGCAGGGGGGGGGCAGCACCAAGCACAGGGTCTCTAACAGGGTGAGGACATTGGCGGGGGTCAGAGAGACGTTTGGAAAATTCCAGTCAACACTGACCCTCATCTAGACAGCATTCCAGGCAGCCTTTGCCCGCCAGGACAGGGCCACCCACTTCATCAGTTGAAATAGATAAGATTGTGCTACAAACAAAACAGCTCCTAAAGCACCAAGCTCAGACCTCAGGCATTTACTTCTCACTCACACAGGCCCCCACCAGCGGGCCCTCCATGCTAGCTCACGTGGTCCCCAGACACCATCTTGGGAAGAGAGTGAGGGGGAAGTGATTACCTGCTTCCACCTGGTGTCACAGCTGGGTATATGGCCATGCCCAGTGTGCCAAAGGAAGAGAAGGACGGAGCAGCAGTGCCAGCCGTGGGGGTGGCACGGTCACTCAGAGATGCCTGTGGAGTCACAGTTGGGGGTCTGCTCTTGTTTAGCTGAGTGTCCCAAAAACACTAGGCCTGGGTTGTCATGTATTTATTGAGCACTTTCTATGCGCCCAGTGCTCCAGGGGTGTTATGGTATCCAGTCATCACAGCAACGTTGATGGTAGGTACTAGTACCCTCCTCCCATTTTACAGACAAAGAAACTGAGGCCTAGAAAGGTTTAAGCAACTGGAGGATGTGAGATGTCTCTCCCACACGTCTAACCTGCAAACCTGTCCCCCAGCCACCAAACAGCTGGTGGAAGAAATCAGGCCTCAACAGAGAGGCCCAGACGGTGTGTGAGTGACAGAGAAGGGGGGATGTGAGAGCTGCCAGGCAAGACAGCTGCAGCTGTGAGGTAGGGGGAGAAGAGGGGTCTCCCGAGACCCACAGTGAATGAAGGTGTAAGCAGACGGTGGACGATGGGGATTTTAAGCTATTTTTTTGCCATAGAACGTCAGTCCTGCTTTGTATGTCTGAAATCTGGCTAATGATCTATGGCTTTTCAGCGCCTTTTTTCTTTTGCAATTAGTTGCATTTGCTTATTTTCTTAATTTGGAAGCCTTTCTAACAGAATAATTGAAAGCATATCCGTTACATTACCAAAGTCACCATTAATTTCTTATACCCATCTCATTCCTCCCTCCCTCTTCTGTCATCTTTCCTGTTATCCCTCCCTCTCTCTTCTCTTCTCTGCCTATCTCTCTGTCTCTCTCTGTCTCTCTCTCTCTCTGTTTCTCCCCTCTCTCTCTCTCTCTCTCTCTCTCCTTTTTTGCCAAACTATCCAAAACAAAGCAAAGCTACAGACATCTTGTACTTCACTCCCAAATCCTTGAGCATTCATCTCTTGGGAACAGGGACATCTTCTGTCCCTCCCCACACCGGTGCCACAGCAAAGAGACCAGCATTCATGCTCACACTTTCCCAAACACACCCTGGGGCTGCCAATAACCACACACACACACACACCTCATCCAGACTCCTGGATGGCGTTTGGCCATTGCATCCTCTCCGCTCTGTTCCTCATGATACTCAATTCTGTAAGCCAGATGTCCTGCAGAATGCCCCACAGGACAAATTCCCAAATTGACTTCAGGCCCAGGCTGCCAGCAATAGCAACATGTCCTGTCTCACCAGCGACAAGGCCCAGCCAGATGCTACATGAAGATGCTGGCCTCCTGGTGTCACTATCCTCAGAGTGCATTGTCCTCAAGACACGGGAATACCCTGCAGACATTGACGATTTTTGCCTGAATCTCTTAGTTCTCTGAAGGTCACAGAAAGTTGATGTTTGAGTCCTCCATACACACAGCTGGAGGAGGCCTGGTTCTGGTGGGCGTGTGCCCTGAGAGACTGGCCCAGGCTGCTGGTGCCGTCTGGGCCACACTGGGGACAGGTGGAAGGAAGGTGGCTGGCTGCTGTAGTGGAGCAGGCCAGCACCAGCCCTGCTCCATCGCTCACTGCATATGAGGCTCAGCTGCAGCCTCAGGAGCCACCTGTGAGATTTCTGGGAATTTGGGCTCTAGAGCAGGCCCCTGCATTCCCAAAAGACTGTGCACTCAGGGCTAGCCTGGGCAGCTCCTGAGCCTCTCTGATCTTAAGCTTTGCTGAGTGAAACCATGGGTCAAAGAGGCTCTGAAAAAGCAGATTCTAACACCTGCCTGTGTGAGATGATGACAATGACAGTGACTGCCACTTCCAAAGCAGGAGAAGAAGCCCAGGCATTTAGCCAAGATTTATGCATAGGGTGTTTGACATGAGTAAGTAGGGTACAAATTGATAGAGGAAGAGCCCGGGGCGTTATTAGAAGTTTGTAGCTTGGATTAACCATAGGACCACAGCACTTCCTCCCTCGGTCCCTGAACGACAAACAGACTGAGCGACAAACAGAGTGACACAGCCAGTGGCCATGGGTGTGGAGCTAGAGAGGGCAGGAGGGGACAGGGGGACAGAGGACGGGAGACCAGAGCCTGCCACTGCCTGGGAATCTCCTCTGCCTTGGGTTTTGTCTTCAAAGTCATGCCAAATTACCCTTGTTTTGTAATATGTCTGTGTGTATTTTAATTTTTTCTTGTTTTCAGTTGCCGTCGGAAGAAAGAAAGTTTCCTGCCTGACTGATCCCGAATCCTGTGCCTCTCTAGAGCAGCCCCAGAACCCAACAGTTTGTAACGTTTGTGAAGCAGACATCTTAAAGTCATGGTCACACCTGCCTGTGGAGCAGTGGGAGGCCGTGAAGGGTGGAAGGAGTTCGGTCTGCAGGAGATCTGGGAGGCTTGGTCGCCCTCCCCAGGTCTCCCCTGGGTGAGAGGCTTTTGCTGCACACCTCCCTCACCTGTGAGGCTTTCATTTCCAACTCCCCCATCCCCACTGGGTTTTATACAAGCCCCGTGGGTGCTTCTGGTCAGAGATTGTGACTATCCCCGTTCTGCAGATGACAAAAACTGAAGCCCAGAGAAGTGAAGGAACAGGTGAGTTACATATCTGGTTTCCGGTAGAGGCTTATAGAGACTCAGGTGCTGACTTCCAACTTGACCTGGAAGTCTCTTCCCTTCCTTCCTGTGGATGTGCAGGGTGGTGAACTTGTAGTCTAAGCCCCTGCAGTATTGCTGGGGACAGAGAGGAAGGCTGCACAACAGCTTGGGCAGAGAAGGTTTTCTGCAGCAGGGGCCCAGGGAGGAGGCTGGGAAGCCCGTGGATCTGTGATCAAGGTTGAGACATCCTAGGCCCAGCCTAAGACCTGGAGGGCCCTGGACAAGGAACCAGATCCTATCCAGGTGGGTGCAGACTCCCTGGGGTAGGACACATGACGAGGGAGTAGTGAGCTTCCTGCCAGGAAGCTGTGCAAGCCGAGGCCCACTGGCCTCACCCTCCAACAGGGAACCTGAAGTGGTTCTTTGGCAAACATAGGGTTGAGTCTCAGAAGTCCCTTCCCACAGGAAGAGGAAGTTTCAGTGTGTTGACCCTTGCCCTGTTTCAGCTGTAGTGGGGGGCGGAGGGGTGAGATAGGGGAACCCCAGGCCTAAAGGTCATCCCATGATTCCCATGTGGCCTGGCAGAGGACAGTGGGTCTTCAGGAGGAGGAGATGACCACAAAAGAGCTAGGAATTAGGAAACCTCCCTCCAGCCCCACACCATGGCTTCATGGGTGCTATGTATCTTTAAGCAAGTCACTTCACCTCTCTGAGCTGTCCCTTCCCTTTCAGACGACAGGAATTTTGCTCCTCTTAGCTCAGAGGGCTGACTTCGGATGCTCACTAGAAGTGAACCAAGGGCCAGATTTTCAAAGTACATTGCTGTTCTAGAGGACCTTAGAATTCCATTACTCCAGTCAGATGATAAAACACAGGCCCACAGAGGGGAGGCAGCTGTTTAAAGTCCACAACGTGTGTCAGGCAGACTCAGTACCTGAGCCCAGGGCTCCTGAGTTCAGAGATGTCTCTCTCAAAAGACCCCCAGAGCAGCACCCTGGAGTAAGGTAGGTTGTTTCTTCCCTGGAGAGGTGTCAGTTTTGCCAGTCAAGAGTGAAGGAGCCCATGTGGTTGGGGACAGGAATTAACCTGACTAGACAGGTGGACATTGGCTGTCTTTCTCCTTCCTAGAATGGTAGGGGTTTCTTTCCCAGAAAAGCGCAGGGCTTCTTACACCCATACCCAGGCTAGAAAGACGTCTATAAGCAGTTTACTGGGGAGGCTGGGGACTCCATCCGGGTCTGCCCAATTGTTGCTGTTTCAGAAAGACAGAAGGTGCTTTGAGACAGAAGAAGGAGACAGAGGGATCCAGGATTGTACAACATATGGTTTGTTGGGTACAGAAGCATGTTTTGGGCAACAGCAAGGGAGGATATCCAGGGACACACCAAAACCTGTGCTAAGCTGGACAAAGGTTGTCACAGCCAACTGAATGTACCTGGGGACTCTCAAAAACTAACATGTTAACCTCAGGTAAGAGAGGCCAGGAGCCAGTGCCGATGACTCATACTTGTAATCCTAGCTACTTGGGAGGCTGAGACTGGGAGGCTCACAGTTCAAGGCTGGCCCAGGCAAATAGTTTGTGAGACCCCATCTCCAAAATAACCAAAGCAAATAAACTAGAGGTGTGATTCAAGTGGTAGAGCACATGCTTTGCAAACCCAAAGTCCTGAGTTCAAACTCCAGTCCCCCCAAATCAAAACAGAGAGTCCAGGCACCCATGACCAGCTCAGATGATCATCTTGACCAGTTTGCCTATCCTGTACAGTCTGGAAGGCAGGCCAGAGTCACCTGGTGGGCATAGTGGGTGGCACGACCAAGTCATGTCAAGATGAATCCCTACAGTCACCCTAGTTGGTGCAGCATGTCCTAACTCACAAAGTGCTAAATGAACTTGGGCAGTCCTTGCCCCTCCCTAGGCCTCAGTTTTCCCATCTGTAAAATGTATGGGAGGTTGGATGTTGATCTCTCAACTTAGAAATAGTTCTGGTATACACAAGAGAAAAATGAAGACTTGAGTTCTTTCTTCAACCAAGTGGATTAAAATATTCTGATCCAAGGCAGCTTTGTCTGAATCCTGCCCCACCCTGGCTCTAAACATTATGTGTCCTTCCCATGCCTGAGGGCAACAGATGCACAGGTCCACTGGGCACCTGGCCAGGCATGGCCTGGCACATCTGCCTCTACTCAGTGTCCTCCCTGCCACTCTGCCAAGGACTTGGCGTCCAGCCTTGAAGGCTCTCAGGGGCCTGAGACCACAGGGTCCCAATTACCAAAAAGACAAAGGCCTACTGGGCCTCGCTTGCTGCTCCCACGTACTCTCTGCCCTGCACCAGGCCTGCTCCCAGCCCAGCTGGGGTCACTGCTCAGAGACCCAAAAGGGCTCCTGTGGGGTAAGGAGGTACAAAGAGAGGCATGGAGTGATTTACACAGACTCCAATCAACAGACGCCAAGGAGCAGACAGGGAAGGGCAGGGGACCCACAGGTAAGGCCAGGTGCTGGAGTGCTGGAGAGGGGGCCTGAGGGGCAGCCAGGCCTGGGGGTAGAAGAGGGCATGGGCTTCAGCATAGACCTGTGTTCAAATCCTCACTCAGTCATCTGCTGGTGGTTTGGCCTCAGACACAGCCAGCACTGTCCCTGTTTCCTCACCTGCAGAGTGGGATGAGGATGTACCAGACACATGTCATTGTGAGAAGAAGAGCCAAGGCAATCAAAATGTGTCACAGACAGGGTGTGCTGTGACAACAACGGGCGCTATTGTTATCATATTGTTGTTGACAGAAACCGCAGGTCAGGATCTCATCCAGGTTTCCTGGATGGCCCCACAGCCACAACACAGGGACAGAGCTGGCGTCCCATGAGGACTGAGTGGGTAGAGGCAGACCTGAGAGACAGAGCTCAGGGTTCGAGGCCTTTCCTGCAGACCCACTGAGGGTCTGAAAATGAGCCTCAGGCCTCAGCCTTGTCTGGACCCCGCAGGCTCAGACGTGAGTTCTGAAGCTTCAGCAGCTCTTGTGCAGAGGGGTGATTTAAAGTCTATTTTGGTAGCAAAAGACAGTGGGAGAAGCCTGCGCGTCCTCTGGGGCACAGTGACCCAACCCTTTCTAATGGGACAGTGTGACTTCTCAGCAAGGATTGTGGCTGCTGGGTCAACATGCTTTTGGTCAGCCTTGTGAACTTTACTCCTAATGGTGAGGGTGGCCATAGGGCTTTTGGGTGTCTCAGGGACGGGGGGACAAGGGACAACTGAGTGTGGGAGCTGCTTCCTATAAGGCCCCACTGTGGCACATGGCAACTCAGGGAGAGGACACTGACCACTCAGAGGCACGGCTATTCTTCTTTCTCTGAGAATGTGGCCATGATAGTTCTACATTAGTTGATGCACAAGCATTTGCTGAGTGTTTTCTGTATCAAGACCTTGAGCTGGGCCTGGGGACACCAAGGACACCCAGATGTGGTCCAAGGAAACAAACCAGGTCTGTGGCAGAGAAAACCCAGGGTTGACTGTGGCCCCTGGGATGATCAGGATGTGCAAGAAGGAAACAGAGCCTGAGAAGCCTCTAGAAAGGTGGGAGAGATTAAGACAGCCTGACTTTTCTTCTTTCCTTGTATCTAGACCCTTTGCCCAGTAACCTTGCAATTCTCACTACATAAATAGAGTCTATTCCCCAACTCTTGACTCTGGCCTTGGTCATGAGGCTTGCTTTGGCAATGGGGGTTTAAGAGGTTGACCCAGGCAGAGGCTGAAAACGAATTTCGGGAGACTCCTTCTCCTTTGGACTGTTGCCTTCCACCCAGCAAGCCTGCTGGAGGAGGGAAAGGCATGTGGAGGATGGGCCAGCCTGTCCAGCCATCCCTGCCAAGGCCCTACTGGACCAACCAGCAGTCTATCAACCTGCACATGAGACAGCCCAGGCAAGACCAGCATTCCCCCAATCCCAACCCACTGAACAGGCACATGGGGGACCAGGACAAGATCGACCAGGGCCAACCTAGATCAGTGAGACTGTTCAGCCTCCTCATTGCCTCCTAAGAGCCACCGTTCCTGCCTATCACTAGGTTGGAGATGGCTTGTTACCTAGCAATAGTCAGCTAATGCAGGAGAAAAGCACTCCAGGCAGTGGGAACAGCATTGGCAAAGGCTCGGAAGCAAGAAAGAGCTTAGTGAGCTAAGAGAAAAAGAGGCCAGTGTAGTTGGAATGACCAGAGGACCGGGAAGAAGGGAGACAATGGTGTCCAGAAAGTAGACACAAACTGTATTGTGCCAGGCTTTGAAGGCCACAGTAAAGGCTTGGGAATTTTTCTAAGCACAGTAGGGACAGTGACAGGTCTTAGAAGGAGCAGGGTGAGTGCAGAGCAGACACCTGATGGGGTGTACTTTCAAAACTGCCCTGGGCTGCCCTCTGGACTGGGGCTCTCCACCTTGCAAAGCAGGTCTTAGGCACTGGTCACCACAACCTGCCAAGTGCACATATAGGGAAACTGAGGCTGAGGGAAAGGGAGAAAAATGCCCAGGGCCACAGTGAGTCCCACAGCAAGGGCAGGATTGGACCTGGGCTTCTGACTCCTAGCTCGGAATGTTGGGCTCTACCAAGGAGTAAGAGGAGGGTAGTCCTTCGTCCTACCCCAGCACCCACCCACCGTGCCTCTGCCCTGCCTGCCATCTCTCCATTCAGCCTCCTCTCTGCCCGTGTTCAAAGAGCAAGTACCTCCCTAACCACTGTCCTCAGACTTCTGTCACCAGGCTCAGGACTGACTTTGATTCAACTGTGACTCCCTAGACTCAGCCCCTCACTGTCTCTGCCCCTGTGCTGCTGTTACAGTGTCCACTCAGCTCTCAAGGGATCTCTTGGTCACACCACTCTCTCTGCTCAGCTATCTCTCATGACTCCCTGTTGCCTTCAGAATAAAGTTCAAACTCCACACTCATAGCCTGACATGCGCAGGGTTCCATGACTGGGCCTAGGTCTCCTCCATCTTACAGAGAATGAAGTTGGTAGTTGGACCACTTCACATCACCCTCCTTGGCCTCTCTGAGCCTCCACCTCATTACTAAAATGAGTGAAATAGAGCACCCACCTCATCTGGCTGGCCACTACCTGACTTGAACCAAGGGCTCCGTGAGTGGCTACCCTGTCACTGCTCCCTCCCTGAATGGCTAAATTCCTGTGCAGTGGGAGAAGGTGAGTCCTTCTATCCCCAGCGCTCATGTGTGTTTCCATCTCTGTGCCTGGGGTCCTCGTCATCGCCCTCTTCTCCCTTAAGGAGACCACAGGTCTTTGGAGCACCTTGACTTGTCTTGTGAGCACCCTTAGGAACGTGAGGGCTGGGAACTTTGGTCCCCTAGAGGACAGGAAGCTCACATTTCTCAGGTCACAGAGTTTGTGAATATGTTACTTGCACACACATGTCGTAGCCTACTTGTGGTCTACCCATATCTACTAAGGATGAGACCCATTACCTGTCACTTCAATGGGTCTCAGCACTCCCGGCACACCTGCCCAGGATCTATGGCCCTTTTCAGCCCTGGGACCTCAGGGAGAACAGCATCTGTGTGACAGGAGGCGCGGCTGGAGGTGTGGCTCAAGTGGTAGAGCACCTGCCTTGCAAGCAGCAAGCATGAAGTCTTGAGTTCAAACTACCTCAGTACCAAAAAAAAAAAAAAAGAACAGCTTCTCTTGATTAAAAAAAGCAACTACTGAATCTCTGTCTTCTCAATTGTCCTATTACCCTATCCCATCTGGATATTCCAATTTTTCTTATAAGATGCCTGCTACCTCTTGTGCAATAAGAACAAATAATAAAAACGATTTCAACAATGGGGATATGTAAGACTTGAGCAATGCTATCAACCAACTGGACTTAATTGACATTTAGAGAACGCTCCACCCAACAATGGCAGAGTCCACATTTTCCAAGTGCACATGGAGCGTTCACTAAGGCAGACCATATGCCGGTCTATGAAAAAGTGTTGGCAAATTTAAAAAGATGGAAATGAAGCAGGCTATGATCTCTGACCACAACAGAATTAAATTTGAAATCAGACACAAAAAGCCACTTTGGAAAATCTCGAAATGTTTGGAAATGACACAAAATAATTCCCAATGTATAAAAAAAAAAAAAGGGAAGAAAGAGGGAGAGAGGAACTACAGAACAATATTCCTCACACACAGAGAGGCAGAAAGCCTTTCACTGAGCAAAATGAGTCTATCAATATATAAATTGGCCAGGAATGCAAAATTGGTTTAATACCTTAAAATCAATCGATATTATTCACAATTTTGACAGAATAAAAGAGAAAAAACATATTGTCATTTCAACCAATTCAGGGGGAAAAAAAGATGTAATTCAACAGTGTGTCTGATTAAAAACTCTCAGCAAACAAAAGATAGATGGAAATTCTTCAGTTTGATAAAAAAGAGCCTTGAGAATGCTCAGAAAACTCATCCTGGTGAGAACTGAGTGACTTCTTCCCTTCCCGTGTCACCAGGAACAAGGCAGGGTCCCCTCTCCTCTGTGGTTCAGCACTGTGCAGGAGGCACAAACCAGCACAGGATATAAGTACATGATCTTTATTTGTAACCTTCCAAAATTATTAATCATATACATAAAAGCCCTAAGAAATCAACAAAAAGCTATTAGAACTAATAGGTGAATTATATTTCTGCATATTGACAATGAAAGTTTGGAAAATGAATTGATAAAAATACCATTTACAATAGCAAGGAAAATACAAAATATTTAGCGATCTATTTAGCAAAATATGTGTAACACCCATGAGAAAAGTCTATAAAACGTGACAGAAACAGTAAGAATCAGAGAGCGGGAGGGGGGAGTAAGAGAGACCGTGCGCCGTGCTGTGAACTGTTCTGCCCTGGATTCCACACGGGTCGGTGTGTGGCCTGAAGTGAGCTGGAGACTGGGGACCTCAGCCTGTGGTTCTTCCTGGCGGTGTGGGAACCAGGTGCCGTCTCACCGGGCTGTGTGTAAATCGAATGTTCAAAACATGTGCACATGTGTGTAACATGGCTCAGCAAGCCAACTATCTTGTATTTAACCAAAGAAATTGCAGTCACATCCATGCTGGAGGGCAGCTGGCTGGGCAGGATGCAGGAGAGATTATAGACCTCTGGCATCCAACATGGCACCTCCACAATGAATTTTGGTGGGACTGGGTTTTGAACTTGGGGCTTCACGCGTGCAAAGCAGGTTCTTTACCGCTTGAGTCACATCTCCTGTCCACTTTGTTCTGGCTATTTGGGAGATAGGGTCTCACAAACTATTTGCCTGGGCTGGCCTCAAACTGCGATCCTCCAGTCTCAGCCTCCCAAGTAGCTAGGATTACAGGCATGAGCCACAAGTGCTCAGCTTCCCATTAATGAATTTTCAAGGATAATGTTAACTATACCAGTGTGCTGACTGGTGAAGCAACTTCCAAATATGACAGGACTCCACCTATTCTCTTATGGTACCAACTTGCCCAGTAACATCTCCAAAAATGTCCTCATGGCCCACTGCTGTAATTTAGATCTGGAATGTGGATAACCATGTGGAGGGGGTCCTCCCCCTTGCTGAGCAGGAAGGAAGGCCTCAGAGTGCAGAAGTGAGGAGAAGCCCTGGTCTCCGCCCTGCCTTACGTGTGCCCACAGGCTGAATGGGAGGCAGACACATACGGTCGGCAAGACATCCAGGGCACACACATTCAGGAATGATCAGAGGGGAGTCTGCCTGTGTGTGCGTGCAGAACTTGAAAGGTTGACACTAAAATGTATATGGAAATTCAGAGCCCAGGCTTTCTTGAAGAATAACGACGTGAAGACTCCCTCTATCAGCCTCAGCAGTCTAAGGCCACAGTGCAGTAGGGCTCCATGGGGTGGAGTTGGGGACACAGTGTGCCATGGGCCAGCAGCAGACCCAGGCAGAGCGGTCACTGGGTTTATGACATGTAACAATGACGGGGGAAAGGACCGTGTTTTCAGGCAGTGATGTTGAACCTATTGGCTATCCTGATGGCAGAGGAAAAAATGAGCCTAGATCCTACTACACTGAAAACAAAACAAGGCAAAACAAAAACCTTTGTGCAGATTGCAGACCTAAATAAGAAAAAAGAATTATGAAGCTTTTAAAAAATATTATGAGCCCAAGGTTGGCAAGGATTTCCTAAAATGTACTAAGCATACAGGAAAATTTTGATGTGTTTATTATCTCAATTTTTAAGGGTCTACTCATCCAAAAATGAAATATAAAGAAAGCTTGGGGGGGAGAAGGTATTTGCAATGTGCATCTGAGAAAGAATTCATAGCCAAAATAAATTCCAACAATCAATAAGAAAAGATATCCGGCCAGGCACAGTGACTTATGCCTGTAATTCTAGCTACTCAGGAGGTAAAAACCAGGAAGATCAAGGTTCAGAGCCAACCCAGGAAAAAATTTATGGAGACCCCATCTCAATCAATAAGCAAGGTATGGTGGTTTTCACCTGTGATCCCACCTGTACCAGAGGCCCTGGGTAAGAGGATCACTGCCTGAGGCCAGCCCTGGGCAAAAACTGGTCACCCTATCTGAAAAATAACTAAAGCTAAAAAGAGCTAGGGACCATGTTCAAGTGGTAGAGCACCTGCCTAGTAAGTTCACACTCCCAAATTCAAAGCCCAGTGTCACTAAGAAAGAAAGAGGGGGGAGAAAGAAAAAGAGACAGAGAGAACAAAGACTTGAAAAGACATCCCCCAAAAGGAAATTGGAATGACCAATAACAATATGAAAAGATGCAAATTAAATTAATTTTAATTAATGCAAATTAAAATCACAATGAAATGAGATAACATACGCACTAGATCACCAAGTACTAAGTCCGACGGTAGCGTGTGCCGGACCAGACGTGGAGCAATAAGAACTCTCACTTAATAGTGAGGGGCTGAAACTTGGAACACACATTTTAAAAAATCATTTGGTGTTATTTATACGAATTGATGAAATGCGTCAGGTCCTATGACTGAACGGTTGTACTCGCTAAAATTTGAATGTGCCTATGCCCCAGAAAACCAGAAAGAAAGTTCATAGTGGCAGAGCTAAATGTCTATCAGCAGCAGAGAGGATGCATGAGGTCACACAGCAGAACAATACACTACAAAGGAAATGAGCGAGGTCCTGTTACATACTCCATCGTGGACGAGCTTTAGACACAACACGGAGCCAAAGAACTCAACACACAGGAACGCGTGCGGAGCGATCCAAACAGGCAAGAGTAAACTCTGAGGTGTAGGAAGTTCTCTGTAGATGACAAAACTATACAATAAGCGGGAAAATGACCAAAAAGCAAGGTCGTGGCTAATTCCAGTAGGGAGAGAAAGGCATGCTGGCCTTCAAGTCCAGACGATGTTCTACCTCTTGACCTGGCGAAGCGAAGGGGTGTTTGCTGCACAAATGATTTGTTCAGCCTTACAGATATTTTATACCCTTTTCTCTGTCTATAAAACATTCCAAAATAAAAATATCACAAACTTTAAAACAGGAAAGAATGTGCTGGGTGTGCGGTCGCTGGGAAATCGAGGCAGAGCGCATGGTAGAGGCATTCCGGGGCAGATCCGTGCTGAGATGACAGAAGTGGTGGATCACATGTGCCCTGGCTCCCTGTGGAATTTACATTCCAGGAAGGGAAATGGCAGGAATCAAACAAACACGGCTGTTGCCTCAATTGCAGACCACAGTGGGGCCCTGAGGGCAAAGTCCTGCCTCACTCCCTGTATGTGGGAGAAGCCATCTGGGTTGTTCAGGAATGGTGGGTGGGAAGGGGCAGCAGAAGATGTGAAGTCCCCAAAGAGGGAAGAAGCTTGGCTGACCCCCTTCTCCATCCCCAACTGCTGAAAGTCATGTGACCATATGCAGAGAACCATTAAGTGGCCTGAGACAAGCATCATTTGAACTGGGTTTTGGAGGGTGGATAGGAGTTCAGCAGGATTTAGAATTCTATGTGGTGCTCACCCATGCCTAGTACATAGCTGTGCTCAGTATTTGTCCTGGAAAGTGAAAACACAGCCAAAGGAGGAATGTACAGGTTATAAACAGAGGCCCTGCTGGCCTTGACCTCAGAACTGAGGTCGAGTGTAGGGCTGTAGGAGTTTCCTTTGTATCTCATGTGTCAGCAGCAGTATTGGTAAAGAGCGCAGGGAGGCAGCTGAAAAGGCAGCTCCAAGAGAGAAAGCAGCTGCCCATGTGGCCTCCGGTCCTCCACCACCCGGCAGGCACCGCCTCTGCCACACCCCCTGCCCAAACCCTAGGATCCCAGGAGGGTGACAGGAGCAGGGCCAGGACGCTGGAGCCAGATGCAATCAGAGTGGGCAGCCGCGGCTGCGGTGGCTTCAGAATCTGGTCGTTAGTGGGCAGCTGAGGGAGCCGCGATGTCTCCCCTGTGTTTATTTGGCTCCATTGAGGGGCTGGAAACTTGATCTCCGTGGGGACTGGGTTAGCTCCTGCCTGGAGTCTGGTGGAGCCCTATCCTCTTATAGCATTCTGTTTTCTGGGGAAACTGAGGCCAGGGCACATGTGGAGCAGTACCTGCCCCTTTTCCAGGGCACTTCTGGTGCTCCAAGCCCAAATGTTTTGCACGGAAGATTCCTGCAAGCAAAGAAGTGTTATTCTTTAACAGTTGAGGAAACTTGGACTCAGAGAGGGCAAGTAATTTCCTCAAAGTCACACAGACGGGAAGTTGGACAGAGTCCAATTCTGCCTGACTGCAAAGCCAGTGTCCCTAACTGCCTTGCTGCCAAGGGTAGAGAGTTCACTGGGTGGCTCAAAGATCTCCAAATCACAGAGGACCTTCCTTGCGACTGGTCCTAGATTTGCGGACATCTGTCATCTTCTGGCCTGATTACCTTCCAACAACGCCTTGACCACTGAGTCCCTTTCCTCCAGTCCCTGCAGCCCTGCCTGGCTGTCCCCTGCCTTCCTGCCCCTGGAATGGCTTCTTGCTCCAAACCAGCCACAGGGAGTTTATAACTGTGAGGTCAGGGTCAGGCCTCTTGTCCCAGGACCCCCATCATGTAGCACCGCTCCTGGCACAAGGAAGAATGAGAAGGGCCTCCAGCTTGGGCACCTCACACAGGGGAGTCTGTGCCTTCAACCAGAAGCCAAGTCTGTTGTTGACAGTTGTGTCCTGTGTGAGGCCTGCAGCCTCTCCACAACCTAGAATATGGAAACCTGTTTCTGAAGGCAACCCAGGACGTCATGCACACACAGGCTTGGCATTCAGCATGTGCTCAACAAACATTACGTCCTGGATTTGAACTTTGGCAGTTTTTCTTATTTTGCCTTTAGTTTTCACATGCTTTCTTCCAGACATATGCTGGAAGTTTCTGAGAAGCAGAGACTGTGCCCACTGCCAAGATGCTCTGAGGAGTACCAGGAATGTGCAGAGGCTTTGCTCCTCAGTGTTGATCTGAAACTTCACCTTCCCCTTACTTCTCTTCTGCTGTGAGCCTGTAGATCTCCTGGAGCCTCCATAAACTTGTTTACAACTTCAGACCAAATCCCTTTCCCAGAGAGGGGCCCAAGTGATTGCTTTATCTTTGAACCAAGTGTCTAACCCTAATCCCTAATCCCAGCCCCTTTCCCACACTTGGTGGGTCAGAGGGCTGGGAACAGCTGTTCTTTCTCCTCCCAGCCCCCACCCCACAGCCAGGAATGTCCCTGGTACCTTTCCGCCACCAGGAAATGTCAGCAGGGGTTGCTTTTCTTCTCTTTGATGCAATCACCGCTTCTTGGGCAGCTCCTTCCCCCAGCAGGCCTTTTAGGGGAATGCTCTGAGCCTCCCCAGCCTGGGGAATTCCAACAAGCCAGAGTCAGACTTCCAGGACCCTCACTGGCCCTCTGCTCAGGAAGGAGCGGAGCCCAGACCCCCTCCACACATACATGGAGGAAGAGACCAACAGCCAGTGAGCTGGTGGCCTAAGTGTGGCACATTACTTACTTACAATCTGTCCCTCCCAGGCCTGGGCCCACCTGTGGGGTTCTTGCTCCCCCTCTTCCCTGAGGCAAGGTCCCCTTGGCCAGCCCCACAGAGCAGAGGTGTCATGAAGAGTGTCAGGCTCCCAGTGGTCACTGAGCTGCCAGCCTTCCCCAAGGACTTCCTCATGGAATTATGTGTCCATGATCTGTGTCATAATTTGTGACCTCAAGGGAAGATTGTCCATATGGAGTAGCCTCACCACCAGGGCCTTGGTGAGGAAATGAAGGTAGTGTCAGTTCAGCACACATGAGCACACACACAAGCACACACACACACACTCATGCACACTTGGCCTTCAAGCCCCATGACTCAGGCCTAAATGCTTCTAGACCAGTCGTTCCCACGGCCTCTCAACCCCCCCAAGATCCCAAACTCAGTCTCACAGATAAATCCTACACTCAGGAACCATCTGTGTTCTGCCCAGAGCATAAGTCTCCCTCCAGTTTGCCCAGTGTCAGGGAGCTCATTGCCTGTGCCAGCAGCTGGCTCACTGTTAGAAGGCTCTGGAGAGAGACCTGAGTGCAAACCCTGGCTCCTGCACTTGGTAACTGGGTGACCTCAGGCAAGCTGCTTTACCTCTCTGAGCCTGTTTCCCCATTTGTGCAATAAGGGTTAAATATGTGCGTTATGGACCTGGGGTGTGAATTAGATGAGGGAACCCATGTGAAACCTGGCTGTCAGCTGTGGTCTCCCTGCCCTGGGGCTCAGGAGCTCTGGCGATGGTCACTACGTCTGAGGCCAACTGGGTGGTCCAGGGCTGTGCTCAGGGCTTTATAAGGATGATGTTATTTAACCTTGGCGGGAAGCACTCATGTTACCCCCTGCACAGATGAAAAAGCCGATCCCTAGAGACCTGTGAGTAACTGCCAAGGCCACACAGACAGCACAGAGCATGAGCTGGGATTTGGGCCGGAGTGCCTGAACTGGGAACTTGCATATTTAACCATACCTCCGCACACCACACTGGCAGTGCTCAGTCACAGTCACGCAGCTGTCCTTACCCCTATCAGCAGTGCCTGACCCTCCCTGAACCATCCTAGGGCCGTGACCTCCTCCGTCTCTGCAACCCCCCCACCAGTCACTTCAACCAAGGGCCATCTCAAGCATCCCCAGGGCGCCTTCTATGCTCCTCAGCATATCTACCTTTCTGGGAACCAGCAGAGTCATCCTCCCAGGTCATGTGAAGGGCATGGCGGGCTCAGTGAGGACTGTGTGGGGAGCCATTTACACCCAGGACTTGACTTTGCGTTGTTGGCCAGGTAACATTCTATTTCCCAGCACCCTTTTCTTCCTGCCCCACAGCTTTGGGCTCACTGTGCCTCGGTGTCCCCTGACCATCTGTCTCCTCTCATCCCTTACCCCATCTCCTGGCCATCCTCAATCTGAGGCCTAGGAACCCTGCCCCTACCTTAACCCAAGCCTCTCTCTGCACACCACCCCCCCCCGACCTGTGGCCCCTTCCAGGTCCTTCCAGTGACCTGTGCTGCTGAGGACAGCAGGGCCTTGGGGTGTCTTAGAGACTCCATGTGCCTGCAATTCAGTGGCTGGAGTAAGTGTAGTGACATGAACAGAAGACAATTCTTCCTCACCTCAGGTACAACGAACTTTCACAACAGCACTCCGAAAATGTCACCAGACCCAGGCCTCAGAATTTCCTAACAACGCTCAAACAGCCCCCATTCCATGGGACCTTCCTGTGCCTTGCAGGACATAAGGGTCCTGACTTCCTGATGCTAAATGCCACCATCACCCCCACTCCACCATCATGACAACAAAAAATGCTCCTCGCACATCTCCAAGACCTCCTGTCTCACATAGTTGTGCACAAGCCCTGAATACTCACACACACACACACACACACACACACACACACACACACAAACAACAGATGGAGAACTATCCCCTTCTGTAGCATGGACTCATGAGGCCCAGAGAGGCAAAGGGCCCTACGAGAGATCACACAGCAAGTGAGGTTGGAAGACAGGACTAGAAGATTAGGGGAAAACTTCTCTCCCAATGTGGAGGCTGAGGCTGGGAGCCTAGGCACAAGAGCCCTCTCGTACCCTACTCCAGATTTCTGCAAACCCAGTTCTCCAGATACCCTGGCAAGGACCGACACAGAGTCAAACAGATTCCTGCAGAGAAAACCCCAACCTCTCACATTTTGAGGACTCGGCAGATTCTGCCTGGTTCCCAGTAATCAGAAGCATCGACGTCAAGTGAGGTTAACAGGGAGCCCAGAAAAGCCAGCAGTGGCCAGACCTGGCCCTCACAGCTGCTGGAACCGTCCCCAGAGCCTGGGACCCTCCAGCCTGGCTGTGCACTGCTGCTGTCAGCTGCCCAGAGTTTGAGTTCGGGAGACAAGACAGGGGACTTCCAGATCCAAAAGAATGAATAAGCTGGCAGCAGGGGATGGGGAGTGGGCAGGCTCAATGAGGAGAGTGTGTGCCTTGACCGTATCTCCGTGGTGTGCACAGCACCTCTGCCACCTCTGCCAATGAACCCTAAGGTGACCCTGCAAGATAACCACTTTGTCAGAGGCTCCAAGATGCAAATCTGCCACTTACTAGTTCTGTACTGAAGACATGCAAATCTAACCACTCCAGACTTCAGTTGCTCTTTCCCAGCCATCAGGAGGCTGTGGCCTGCCTCTAGAATTTTTTATGAAGTGAAACAAGGCAAAGCTTTGCCGTGGCTCAGGTGGAACAGGCTGGATGGGTGATGTAAGAAAACACAGCTTTATTTTTGTCCCAGGCAATCCCTTTACAATGTAGTGGGGTGACTCTGGTGAGGGGGTGTTATTTTGCTCCACCTTCATAGTGACAGTGTAGCGCAAACAGTCAGAGGCAAGCATGAGAATGCCTGAATACATACAGAATTTTTTAGTCCCAAAATAAAGACAGAGGTCAACTGTCTGTCTGTCCCCAGACCCCAAACTCAGAGCTGAAAATCTGAGCCTGCCATGGTTGGAGTGGCAGGGTTGGGCTGCCTCCATCAGGGGCTTCGCTCTCAGTCTTTCTCCGGAAGAGTCGGGGGGTGTCCTGACACCTGGCTGGGGCAGCTGCCCTCCCATATGGAGCCCCTACCTCACCCTACTCCATCCTCATGAAGCATCTCCCCAGAAAGACCCCTCTCAGTTTCAGAAGATTCCTTCAGGCAGGTACTGGCAGAACTGCAGGTCGTTTTCCTGGCCTGCATTTGGCTTCAATAACAGCACTCTGGATCATGAGGATCAAGGCTCAAGGCCAGCCCAGGCAAATAGTCCTCAAGATCCCATCTCCAAAATAACCAGAACAAAATGGACTGGAGTTTGACTCAAGCAGTGAGTGCCTGCTTTGCAAGCACAAAGCCCTGAGCTCAAACTCCTGTCCCACTGATGCACAGATGACACACAGGAATCTTCAGCTATTGAGGGTTCTTGGATCCACTCTGAGAATGAAAGCACAGGGGGACTCCAGCAGCAGAGGTCAGAAAGATTTTATTTGTAGAAAAGAGAAGAGAAAGGCTGCATGGGGGCATGCAGGGGGACCCGGAAACAGGTGATCCCCTGGGTCAGGTTGGAAATTGGGTTTTTATAGCCTTTTTGTATTGCCTGAGGGGAGAGCTAGCTCTCAGGTTTCCTGGGAAGGAGAAGTGTCTCCTTGGCCAATTATCACCTTTTGGGACCTCCTGCAGTCCATCCTTCACCACCAAAGAAGAAAGAAAGAATAGCACTCTAGGAGGTGGGTGGATCCTCCCAGACCCCGCTGTCCCCTTTCTCCCCTGACCCAGGGCCCTGGAACTTGCCTCTTCCCCAGCATCTCCAACCTCTGTATACTGCCATCCACTGTGCAGGAGGGCTTGCCCTCACCCCTGTCCCCTAAAGGCTTTCTTCAAGGGGGTTTCCCATGCCAGGCCCAAGGCATTCTCTAGTGCTTCCTCCCAACCTCTATCCAGCAGCCCAGCTCAGGCCTCTGGGACCAGACACCCATTGTGTGTGGACAACCATTGTCCAAGCAGGCAACCTGAGGCCTGCGTACCCCTCCCCCTCAGTGTAGTGACTGGGCAGGAGGGGGAGGTCGAAGGGGGAAGGCCCAGGACACAGGCCTTACTGAAAGGAAGCAAGCGGTAGGGTTTTAAATCCTATTTAATTTTTATTTATTCAATTTATTTATTTTGGGGGAACTGGGTGTTCAACTCAGGGTTTCAAGAATGCTAAGCATGCTTTCTGCCCCTCAGCCACACCCCCCAGCCCCCATGTTCCATTTTATTTCTTTTTACTTTTTTAAGACAGGATCAGTCCATGTAGTCCAGGCTGTCCTAGAATTCACTACATAGCTCAGACTTCCCTTAAACTTGGGAGCCTCATGCCTCCACCTCCCAAGTGCTGGAATTACAGGCGTGCACCACCACACCCAGCTCCCTATACTCTGTTTAAAATCAATAAAGTAATATACATTCACAGTAGAAAATAAAAAAAGCATAAAGGAAAAATAACAAAAAGCTTTTACATAATTCCACCCCAGAGGCAAATGTAAACATTTAAACTCTTGCTTTCTGTCCATAAACCTGGCAGGGTCATTGCTAGAGATAATTTGTGTTTTTGTTGCACACCTACTCCCAGATTCTCCCCCCCCCGCCCCCCATCCCCCTTCTCCACTGCAGGATGGAGATGTAATACACGTAACATAAAAGCCGCATTTAAAAGCACGCGAGCGATCGGTGGCTTTGGGTCTATTGATTACAGTGCACAGCCATGGCTGCCGTCTAATCCCAGAGCGTTTCCACCGTCCACATAAGAAATTTCATATTGATTACTAGTCAGGCCCAGTCCTCCCTCCTCAGGTCTCCTGGCAACCATCTGTGCCCTCTCTGACTCTGGGGATTTGCCCCTGGCCAGGCCGTGTACATGGAATGATTCACTATGGGGCTATTTGCGACTGGCTTGCTTTGGATCAGCATCATCTTTTCGTGGTCCACCAATGTCACGGCGCGGATGGATGCTTCCTTCCTTCTTAGGCTGAATGGGGTTGTATCGTGCAGTTACTCCACTTTCGTGTTTGTCCTCTCAGCAGCAGATCAATGTCTGAGTCCTTTCTACTTTTGACAAGTTACACAGAAGGCCACTGTGAACACTCATGCACAAGCACAAGCTCTCTTCAGAAACATGCCAAGGAGTGGAGCTGCTGGGCTTCATGGTGGTTCGATGTTTAGCTTTGTGAGGGCCTGCCACAGAGGCTGTACGATTTCATGTTCCCACCAGCAGTGTATGAGGTTCCAGTTTCCCCACATCCATGCCAACTTTAGTCATTTCCTTTTTCTTTTTTTTGATATAGCTAGCCCAATGAGTGTGGAGTGGTATTTCATTGTGGTTTTGATTTGCATTTCCCTAACAAGGAATGTTGCTTGGTGTGAATATGCTGTTAAGCAGATCTAAAGGGCCATACAAATTCCATCATAGGTTACTGTATCATATTTTTAATTGGCTATTATTAAAAATTCAAGTTGTTTTGATTTTTTTCTAATTCAACCTTCCTCCCTCCCTCCCTTCCTCCTTCCCTCTTTCCTTCTTTCTTTCTTTCTCTCTCTCTCTTTCTTTCATCAAAAGAAACAGAGTCCTGCTATATTGCTCAGTCTGGCCCCAACCTCCTGACCTCATGCAATCCTCCTGCCTCAGCTTCCTGAGTAACTGGGTCTACAAATGAGAGCCATCACACCTGCCTTAATTTATTGTTTCATAAGCCTGTCATCATCTCTGATTCAATGACATTCATTCAACCATTCATCCATTCATCCATCCATTCATCCATTTATCCATCCATTCATTCATTCATCCATCCATTCATTCAGAAGCTACAACCTGGCCAGGCCCATCCTGCATGCTACTGCACAGAGCTTGTCAAAGCAGAGAGGATCCGACACTGCCTCTGAGATGCAGTCTGGCTGCTTACTAAATGACCATGCAGACTGGGTCTATCTATCATCACACAGGCTTCCAAGTGTAAGTAAGGAAAACCACTGGGCATTCATAAAGAACTGAGGGGCCCATGCAAAACCCAGATTCATAGTCAGCCCATCAGAGGTATAGGTGGCCCAGGGCCTGGGGCTGGCATCTAAGGTGGGGCAGACAGTGGAGGCTGTGCTAACTCCGGGTGATGGTGGCAGACCCCCATGGGATCCAGGGAGAAGAAGGACCAGGAAAAAGAGCAAGGCTGAGCTAGGCAAAGGGAAGCTGAGCGAAGGGGGGCTGCATGCGGAAGCCAGGCGCTCACAGGAAACATGGCCAAGGCCGCAGGAAGCAGTGGGCAGGTGACAGACAGAGGGAGGAAGGGGTTCGGGTCCTCATTTCCTTCTGTACACACTGGCTGGAAGAGACCTGTCCACATACCCTCCTCACACCCAGCTGCAACAAGGCCTGGCTCAAGACCACCAGCCTCATTTTGCCAGGAGCCCTGGGAGCAGGAGGAGGCCCTGGGCCAAGTCACTGAAAAGTCACAGCCAGTGCAGTGGGTCTGGTGTTGGAGTTGGTGCTCAGGCCCAGGGCCAAGAAGCCCAGACGTGACTGCATCACTGTACCCTCTGAGTCCATGCTGTTCCCTCTCCAGGCCTCAGTTTCCTCATCTGAAAAAGCAGGTGACTTCTACCTCCCCATCCCAGTGTGAATATTTGAATCTATTATGTGAGAAGCAAAAATGATCATTAAAAAAAGACAGAGACATGAATCCTATGGGCAAACAAATATTGCCATTTGAGATACACGTCAAATATTTATGATATTCAGTGCCAATTTTATTTTTTCAAACCTGGAATTAAAAAATTCCCCAAATCAGATTTGAAATCAAGGGAACAGAGGTTGCCAGTGAATGTCCATCTCCACCCAAGAGGACCCCGACCACCCTAACACCCAAGGAATCCCAAACTTCAATCCCCCAACATTCCAAGGTGTTAAAAGAGTCCAAGATTCTAAAAGTTCTCCAGACCTGAGGAGCCCAATGGTTTGGAAAATCCCAACAAGTCGAGATTTCTAAAGGTCTGAAACTTCTTCATTTTCTTGGCTTCTCAAACTTCCACAGGCTTCAACTTCCCAGATCCAAACTGCCCCAAACGCTCACTGTGAGCTCAAACAGGATGGGCTAGGAAACGTCTAAAGATCAAGCAAGACCATCCAGACTGGCTGCTCTGCCTCTCACCCCGTGGGCTTGAGTGTTTTCATGTTCATGGTTCAATTTCAGAATGGTCTCCAGGCAACAGCCTGAGAGGTTGGTGAGTGGTGTAAGTGGGTCTTACCCTTCTTCCTGGCTCTCTTCCCCACCTCCCCATCCCTGTTCTCCATGCTCCTCGGGGAGGGTTCCCCAATCCTCCTCTCAGAAAGGGCAGCTGTTGTCTGGGGCCCTAGGCTGCAGGTCCCACCTTGTCATCTATTCCCAAGCAGTCTGTCCTCATGGAGCTTGCAGTCCAGTGGTGGACAAACACAAGCAAAAGGAGTCCTGGAACAGACCTTAGCAGAGCTGTTGCATGAACTCCTTTGGGGAGCCCATGCTTCTTCCCCGCCTGCTGGCTGCTCTCAGGTCCCATCCCAAAGATGCCACGTCAGCTCCTGTGGCAGGAGGAGGAATTGGGGAAACTGTAGTCATTGCAGTAGGGGCTCCCCAGACGGTCTCCACCTTACTTCTGATGTCATTGGACCAGGGTGTCAGCCCACCCCACGCCTGTCCTCCACCCTGAGGACATAGGACATAGGACATTGGCAGCTGGGCTTCCACTCTGGTTCAGCTGCTCTGTGAGCTTGGCCTTCACATGCATGAGACAGTCATACCTGGCATCCCAGGAAGAAAGGAAAGATGGCTGAGGTCCACCACCCTAACCAAGCCAGGAGCCCTCCCCAGGGGCTGCCCTGGCAGTGAGTGGAGGGGGACAGCGCACGTCCAGAGCCCAAATGTCACCTAGAGCCCCTGGGGAATTTTCTTTCCTATCTCTCTAGATTGTAGAGGAATTGGGTGATAGGCCACTGACTCACTGCCCGTTAAAGGACTTACCAGAGCTCTCCCCTCACAATCCCCCAACACTAGTGTGTCTCCTAGCAGAACAGAGTGACACATGGGGCAGGAGGCGGGGGTTGGAGGTGGAGCGGGGTAGAGCTGAGGCAGCAGGGAGTCTCTGGGTCTACTAGGAACACTAATTGTGGGGCCCAGAACAGCCTCCCTGGCTCCATTCATGAACGAGGTATTTTTAGCCCAGGACTGGCTGCCTGTGGTCAGATGACGGTGGCCAGGCCATGTGTCATGTCTGAGTGATCATGGACTCACTCTGCCCAGGAAAGAATCCCACAGGGACCAGCTGCTGGGTCCCAGGGCTAGCCTCATTGAGAAGAGGATAATTTCAGTGAGACAGGAAGCTTAACCCTTCTTCTCACCGCCAGGTGCCATAGGGCACAGGGACAATGACAATAACTAATCCCCATGGGCAGTACCAGGTGCTAGGCCCTGTCACTGCATTTCCAGGTATCAGCTTACTTAATCCTTAATATGGAGCAGACGTTATTACTATCCCCACAGTACAGATGAAGAAACCGAGGCTGGAGCAGTTAATTTAACCTACTTGGGCAGAATAGAGAGATTTAAAGCGGAAAGATAGGCTCCAGAGCCCATGCTCCAAGCAAGGAGCCCATGCTTGCCTGGATCTGGACATAGGTAGACAGTCCTCTCTCTACTGCTAGTAGCTCCTCTGGTTTCAAGTCCCAGAGCCTGGGCCACTCTCGCCCACATTGTGCTCTGGGATTGCAGAGAACATCAGTTCAACCCAGTTTCAGAGGTGAGAAAAGTGAGGGTTCAAGCTTATGGGTCCATTTGGCCCTAATTCCCAAGCCATGACTCTTTCCACTGAGCAGTTCCCTGGGACAAGCTCCTCTTGCTTCCTGCCTGTCTTCTCAGCTTATATCCCTGGTTCCAGAACTCAGCCTTTCCTTGGCTCCCTGCTCAACTTGCTTTTGAACAAAGAGCCTGAACTCTGAAAACAGAGTTGAACCCTGTTCCTTGCTTGCTGTGTGACCTTCAGGCAAGTCACCTCACCTCTCTGAGTCTGCTTCCTCCTCTGTAAAATGGACACAATTTGCCTATCTTCATAAGACTCTACAGTAAATATACATTGCCTGGAGGTTCAATAAATGTGGGTTTCCCTCTCTTGGGCTCCTTAACCCATGATTCAACCCTGGAGGTAACAATATGCATGGTGTAGACCTGTCCAGGGTTTCAGATGGAAGGGAAGGTCTGTGGTGGAATTACAGACACCGTAGCCAGCTGATGGGTGAAGGGGAGTTGGAGCAAATCCTGCCTCACCTGACTCTGTCCAGTCTTGAGATTCCCAGAACAAGAGAATTTGGCAGAGAGAGAAAGAGCAAGATATTGTTCTGGGTCAGCTTAGCCATGTCCTCTGGGTGACCTTGAGCCACTCTCCACCACAGCCGCACCCCAGGTTTCTCTCTCCCACATGTAAAGAGGGGACAGGGCTCTTTCTCACTCTTCCTGCCCTAGTTTCTGTGACTTGATTAGGGAAGCACCCACCCTTCACCGCCAGGGGCCTGGCTCTGGGTTCACCCCAGGTCACCCATACCCATGATGGCAGCTCCCTTCGTGATTTGGGCCCCTGACTCACCAAGTCTGCAAGCTCGGCGACCCACAGGTGACTTTTCTCAGGTCAGATTCCCACTTGCAAATTTCCTGGCCAGAACATCAGCCTGGCTCAAATGGCACAGGTGGCCAGCGCCATGTGTCGTGGGCTGGCAGTGGAGCAGCTTCTGGGAACATGAGGTGTGGATGCAGAGGAAATGAAGGCATCTTGACTCCAGAACACAAACAAGCCCGACTAGAATGGGATTAGTTACAGGGAAAAATGTATCTACATGTACTCCTCATTTATCCAGACAGCTATCACAAAGCATCGAGCAGTGGGCTGAAAATGCAAAGAAAAAGGTCAAAGTTCCTGCCCCTCCCTGCACCACCTAAGGACCTTCTCACTCATCACTTACCAACTCTTATAACACGTACAATTCTAACACCACTGGGTGATTGACTTTCCACCAGAAGGAGTTGTGATGATACAGTGAGAAGTAACTACAGGTAACTTGTGAGTAAGAAATCTTTAAAAATATAAAAGTAAAAGTAAAGCAAATCTTTTAAAAGCAGACACGAAAATGTAGCAATTTAAGAGACATTTAGTGGCCAGGCACAGGGACTACACAGTTTATAGTGCAAATCAGTTAAAATCGGTGCAAACAATGGTTAAAGCTCACATTTGAGGCAGGCTAGGTCAGGCATAGTCTGGGACTGCTCCCCTCTTGGCTTAAGGGCTCCTCCCCCTAGCCCACAGGTGAGAGGAGCCAGGCGATAACTATTCTTTCCCCACCCCCAAGTTCAAAATGGTATGAAAATGACTACCAAAAAAGACTCTGGCCCTTCTTCCCTTCCCTCACCTGGAGAACGAGTGACTCCCCTTCCCTCAATAAAGCAATTCCCCCCCCCACCCACGTGCTCTGCGTGGATTCTTCCATTCAGAGCACGAGGACCCAGAGCTTCTGGAAACACTGTTTTCTGATAACACAAGGACCACCCAGGACATTATACGCCCTGAAGTTCAGTTAAGACATTACAACTAGGGTTGGGAATGTGACTCAGTAGCAGAATGCTTGCCTAGCAAGACCCTGCATTCGATCCCCACATGGCCAAAAAACTAAAAAAAGATGATATAAATAGGTAAAACATCATGAAAACATTCCATTTTTGAAAAAGAAGGTTTTAGGTTTTGAACAAGACTAGACCTTATCTGAAAAAGGCATTTTTGTGGAATAATGCACTATAAATGATATACGACCATGCAAGGGTTCACAAGCCAATCCAACAAAAATAATAAGTGGCACAATTTTGAAACCTAACTCTGTAACTAGCAGTTAGAATTTCATGGTTGGAGGAATAAGTGCTTTAACAGTGACTTCAGTTGGATCAAGGACCACGGGGACTCAGCCAAGAGCTTAGAAACAGATCTGTTTCAGGAGTGATGCCCAGTCCCAGGCCATCACATGAAACCCTTTTTGCCTCTAGTGAGACCCTCATATTGCTTATGACAGAGGGAAGAAGATACTTTGGGACTGTAGGATGCTCAAATTTGACACCTGTATAGAGAGAATTCAGGGTCCTCAGAACAATGGGTTCTCAGATCTATACAAATCAAAATCACTTGGAAGTTCATAGAAACTTCAGGAAGCCTAGGAGAGGAATCAGGATTTGTTTTAAACACCATCCTTAAGTAATTCTGATGCAGGTGGTCTGGGAAGCATAGATTGATAATCACTGCTCTCCCCACTTCACAGATGGAGAAATCAAGGCCCAAAGAGGACTAAAATAGTGGCTGAAAGTCACACAGCAAGTCAGAAACTGAGCTGGCCCTGTGGCCTGTGCAAGACTTTTTTCCACCACATTCCGCCTGCCCACGGACAGCCTCCTGGGGCAAACATTCCAAGGAAGCATGTAACAGGAAAGGAAATGTCAGCCGTGCCTGTTCCAATGTTTGAGGGCCCGCTGTGAGTCCAGGTTCCGCCAGACACAGCGCTCAGCGCTCAGGCAGCCAAGCTCTGTGAGCCTGGTTTTTCCAGATGGGGTTGGGGTGGGATTACAAAAGCCAGCATTTATTTTTATTTCCCCAAGAAAACACATCAGCAGTTTTGCTCCAAGAAAAGTGGTCAGGGGAAACTGTTCCTAACTAGTGGGAGGCCCTTGGACCCTTCCCAGCCCCTCAAAACCCCCTCCAGGGCTGCCCCAACATCCTGAAGGTGCCTGTCATGAAGTCAGAGCCTCAGACAAAGAGCCCTTCACTCTTCCAATTCAAGGACCCTCTTGTACCTGCAGTGGTGGAGTAAGAGCTCAGGAGGTGGACGGTAATTTTTCTTTCCCCAGTTTCTGCTATTGCCCCCCCTTCCCTCTCTTTACTGAAACTGGAGGTGGTAGAGTATAGGATTGTTGCTAGGTTTTACCAGTGTTCAGAGGTAGAACCATGCACAGAACAAACCCACCCCCCCAAACAAGACCCCTCTGCCCAAAATGTCAGTGGTGTGGAGATGAAAACCCCTGAACTGCATGTTTTTGCAGGTGGTAGGAGTCTGGGAGGGAGCCCAGGTTTTGCATCTAATCCTGTGTGAGTTGAGGAAGGCCCCACCCTCTCTTGGCCTCAGAATCCCATCTGCACAAGGAGGCAAGAGTAGGCTTGTTTCTAGGGCCTCACCCAGCAGTTTTGGTCATTCCAACGTCTGGACTCAAGGAGGTCCTGTGTTACACCAGAGGAGGCTGTTGCAAGGGTCTCCCTTGCTGAAGGGGTGGACAATCAACTGCCAGGAGCCCCTCCCCGCAAGTGCAAGATCTGGAACTCCTGCTCCACCAGGAACGGAAAAACCATTATCTGCAGATGACATCACTTTGCAAAAATTCAAGGGGTGGTTGCCAAGCTGAGCTCCAGTGATGAGGCAGGGAAAAAAGGCTCAGAGCTGCCAACCACCTAACCACCGGGCACCAGCCTCCTGAGCCTCCACCAGCCTCAGGATGACTCTGAGCAAGTTCACAACTTGTCTGGACTTTGGTCCTCCCCACTGCAGGAGAGGCTGCCCCTGGGCATTGCCAGGAGTCTTCCTGCTGGACAGTCTAGTGTCCCATAACAATGCAAGAGGGCTTTGGGCTGCAAGTGCATGAAGGGAGTCCCGAATGAGGCAAGCTAGAAGTAGGGATAGTTTAGGAGTCATATGTATATGTAGGTTGTCCACGTCTGGCTCATGGATGGCCCAGACCACCCTCACCTGACTGGGAACTGCTATGCTTCCCCTACTCATTGATTATTGGATGGGAGTCACCTGGTTCTCCCTTCCCATATGTAAGTTTTAAAAGTACTTGAGAAACAGAAGCTGGCTTTCTCTACCAGAAGACTTTACCTGCACCCACCATGTTCCCTCTTGTATTTCCCTTTCCTAACATTTAATAAACTCCCTTTACACCCATGTGTCCTGTCATGAATTCTTCCTGGTGGGACACAAAGAACTTGGAAGTCTTCTGATCACAGACTGAGCCTATTCCATTGACAAGAGTAGAGGGCTGGACAGAGAGGAAAGTAGCTGCCCTGACTGCCTGAGGCCACAGAAGTCACTGGTGCCACCTGTAGGCTGTGGCCCTGGAGCTGGTCATGTAGCCCACTGCCCACCCAGTGTCTTACTAGTCTAGAGTTGGGAGAGCATCTGAGCACCCTGACCGCTTAGTGTGCTGGCCAACGGCAGCTCTAGACCTGCCTTAATGGGTGAATGAAAAGGGTGTGTGACTCCCATCTTCCACCTGCTGCTCCAGGGAGATGGGGAGACATGGGGACCCTAGAGACCAGCTCCAGTGAGCAGAGGGGCCCAGGTCACCCAGAAGGAGTGCTGGGTTCCAGTTCCAGAAAGGAGCCTGGGCCTCTGTTCCTTCTAGTCAGAGAGTCTGTGGGTGTCTTTTTTGGCTCTGGCATTTGGAGGATCCCGGAGCAGATAAGAACAGGTCACAGTCACAGACTTGCTTGGGGCAGAGCTCAAAAGAGCCCTCACTCCCACAGAGAGCACAATCGCCACACATCCCCTCTACACGGAAGGTGAAGGGGGCAGATCAGCCATGGCCACGCTGGTAGGAAGAGCCCTCTCCACCTTCCTCACAACCCAGGGCTCTGTACTGCCAGAGGCAGAGTTGCCTTGTGGTTAGAGCCCTGGGGCTTAGAACACCTAGATCAGAGCCCAGTCTTGGCCCAATCAGCTTTGTGCTGTGCCAAACTTCACTACAAGATGGAATCAGCAACATATACACTCTCTGTGAGTTATTCTAGTTTCCCCACCCCGTGTTCATTCTCACCCTCTCTGCCCTGCCCACCCTACCCAGCAGGAAAGAGAGGCCAAGGAACCTTTCCACTCCCTCTGCTGGGCCATAGTTCTGGCTGTCACTTCATCACTTTCTCAGGGTCCCTAATCCTGTCAGCAGTCCCTGTCCCAGGCCCCTGCTCTGTAGTTCTAGCACCCTGTACCCTCTCTTCTGCTTCCTTAGGGTCTGTAGGCTACAGCTTCCTGCTGCTGCTGCTGAGTCTCTGGTACATGCCACCCACCTGGGACCCTTTAACCAGAGGACCACACCTCAGAAAAAGTCCCTTCATTCCTTCTCCAGAGATGACTTAGAGGGACCAACAAGCATATGGAATGATACCAAGCATGGCCAACCATTAGAGGAAAACCAATCAAACCTTAGGAGAGCCTTCACACCCACAAGCATGGCTACTACTCCAAAGCAGAAAATAAATGTTGGCGAGGACGTGGAGAAGTGGGACCCCTTGTGCACCGTAGCTGACTGTACAAGGCACGATCACTGTGGAAAACAGTATGGAGTGTCCTCAAAAGTTACAAATAGGACTACCAGGTGACTTGACTCTTCTGCCCTGTATACCCCCCCAAAGAACTGGAAGCAGAGTCTGGAAGAGACGTCTGCACTCCTGTTCACTGCAGCAATGTCACAACTGCCCTGAGGTAGAAGCCACCTCAGTGTTCATGGACAGATGAACAGATGAAGAAAACATGGTAATACACGCAACAGGAGATCAGTCTTAAAAGGGAAGGAAATCCTGTCCAGTGTGCCAAGGATGAACCTTGAGGACAGCACGCTCTATAAGCCTGTCACAAAAGACACAAACTGTATGGTTCCATTTAGACCTAGCGTAGTCAAAGTCATCGAGCATGGTCAAAGTCATTCAAGTGGAAGCATGGTTGCCAGGGGCTGGGGGAGGGGAGAATGGGCATAGAGTCTCAGTTTTGTGAGTGGAGAAAGTTCGGGAGTCTGGCTGCACAACAGCGTGAATATACTTAACACTACTGAACTGTGTGCCTAAAATGGTTAAGATGGCTTTAAAAAAAATACTAGGCAAATTTTTTTTGGCATCATAGAATTTGAACTCAGGGCCTCATGCTTGCTAGGCAGGTACTCCACCACGTGAGCCATGCCACCAGCCCAAGAAATATCAACTTCTGTATTTTGAGTGTATGCAATTTACTATGTCAGTTGAGTCTCAATAGAGCTGTTTGGTTGGTTTTTAGTTTGTTTTTTTCCAGTTCCTTTTTTAATTCTCTTCAGAAAACCGGTGGTTTCCAAACTTGTCTGTACATTAGAATTTTCTGGGAATCTTTTAAAAACATCCCAAGCCCAAGCCTTACCCAGATCAATGAAACCACAAGTCTCAGCAGCAGGACACAGGCACAGAAGTTCGAGATGCTCTCGGGCAATCCAACACGCACAGGCGTTCGCCACCCACAGGAAGAAGTCCTCCAATGGGGCCTTGTGTTTCTTGTCAGAAACCAGCAGCACTAATCACTTCCGAGGCCTCTTCTGAGCACTGGAAGGAGAGTGATGCTAAGTGCTTAGCGCAGCTCCTAGTTCTTAGCTGGGACTCCACAAAATGTACTGAGCTGTTCCTGGTCTCTTTGTGATTATTATTTCTTGGTGACCTCTGGCTGGTTTGTACAAAGCTCAGAAAAGCTGCAGAGGCCCAAGTGCAGGTCAAGACAGGCTTGGCAAGAAGTGGGGGCCAGGCTGAGGCTGGGGACCTAAGAGGCCACGGAGAATGACCAAAAATCTAGTGTTACTGGAGGGTGTTCTAAGTAGTTTCCAAGCACCCCTCTGTGTCATAAGAAGATCCTGCCTGAGAAGATCTCAGGTCCTTGCATCTCTCAAATAGAGAACTGGACAGAGATACAGACTGCAAAGCAATAGTGGTTTTATTGAAGAAAAGGAAATATAAGACACTGAAAAAGAAAGAGCCGTGGGCTCACAAAGGGTGGGAAAAATCTGGGACATCTTTGCAGGAGGGGCCAGAGTGATTGACAGGTTTGATTGACAAGGTCTTGCTACATAACCCAGGGCATTCTGCTCCTGTACTTATGTTGAATCCCAATACTCATAAGGTCTTAAGTAGAGGGCTTTACCTGAGAGGTCAAATTGAGATTTCCCTTTACCAGGCAAGTGCCATTTTCAGGTCTGAACCAACCAAGAGACTCCCTTGTCTTTTGGGGAACTTACCTCTGCAAAGCAATTTGCAATCAAAAAGGAATTTACAACTGAGGGGATGTCCAGAGGATGGTACCAGGACAAGAAGGAATTCAGCATGGCCTGACCTTTTGCTGAGGAGGGTGGAGTCCCATGGCCAGTTTCTTCCTGCCTCACTAGCACCATGGCAGGAGGTATCTGCCTCCAGCAGCTGCTGCCACCAAGCAGCTGGCACTGCAAATGCTGGGTGGCACATGAGGGCCAAGTGGAAGAATTGGATCAGGAGGCAACATGGCCACAGCAAACACACACATCCCAAGGAAGGACTGTTAGCTGGCCCACCACGAATTTTTCAGGCATCCCCCCCACTATCTTCAGCAGCCCCAGCAACCCCTTTGCCAGCTCCTTCTCTGGGCTCCCTGGTCTGAATCAACTCCTGACGTTCATCTTCATTTCCCTCCAGGTATCTGCCTGGTGCCCACTTACCCAGCTGGGCTCCTTCTGCAGGGAGCCAGGCCCCACCAGAGGCCCTCATTCCCTCCCTTGGCTGCTGTGTGGGGCCTGGGAGACATGGAAGGACCATTCATGGGGCCACTCAGAGCAAGGGACCTCATCTGGCCAGCAAAGGACTGAGGGTGGCATGTCTCCTCTCCTGACCTGCCAGGTACTCCATGAGCATTGCTGAGCCCGCCACGTGCACAGCTGGGCCCTGCAGTGGACAAGGTACCCTTGCAGACTTCAGGTCCACATGGAGGGTGCATGGGTGGCAGGAGAGGAGCCAAGCAGAGCAGCTAGAGGCAGAGACAGCCGACTCCTGTCCCAGCTCTGCTCTGTACCCAGGGCAGTGGAGGCCAAGCCCATCTCCTCTCCAGCATTAGCTTAGTCTTCTGCAAAAAACATCGATGAGCCCAGCCAGCTCCAGAGCAGCCACTGGACAAGTAAGTGACTCAGTGTCAGGGTCCCTCCCCACTGGACTCTGTGGCTGTTCCTTGCACACTCCCCCGTGCTGCAGCATGACCTCTCCTGCTACAAGACAGTGGAAGACAGCTCTCTGGGGACAGAGCTATGGCTAGAGGCAATCCCAGTGGACCCAGGAATGACAAATTCATACCAGGAAGTCCTCCTCCAGAGCCAAGGTCAGGGGTCTGGGGTCCCCATCCTGATGGCCACTGGCATGTGGGGCTATGGGCAATCCCTTCCTCTCTCTGGAGCCCAACTTCCCATGTCCAGTGGCACAGGAAACCCAATGGGCCTCCCAGCACAGACACCCTCCAGGGAAGGCTATACTGATGAGAAAGGAGAGGCTTTGGGAAGATGCACGAGGTCACAGCTGCGTCAGAACTAGAAGCCAGATGTCCTGACTCCAAGTCCTCGCACCTCTCCAGGCTTGTGCATCAGGCTGAGCCAGTGCTCTAAAACCCCAAGGGGACACATGGCTACCTTTCTGGAACTGGAGTTTGAACTCAGGGCTTTGCACTCCTGAAGCAGGTGGTCTACCACTTGAGCCACACCCCAGTCCATATTTTGTTCTGGTTATTTTGGAGATGGGGTCTTGAGAACTATTTGCCTGGGCCGGCCTTGAACCATGATTCTCCCAATCTCAGTCTTCCAAGTAGCTAGGATTATAGGCATGAGCCACTGGTGCACAACCTCTTAAAGGGACTCCCCAACAAAGTTCTGGCCTCCAAGGAGGCAACCAGCCTTCCACTCTAAAAATTATCTATGGAGTTCAGTTCTAATCTAGTAACTCCTCTGCTCAAATACCTTCCACAGCTCCCCATAAACACCTCACACAGTGTCCCAGGTCCCAATCTGATCCCCCGTGCACTCCTCCTCACCACCACCACCACCACTACCACCACACACACACACACACACACACACACACACATCTCTCCTCTGTCTTCCATTCTGGTCACCACCAGAACTCAGTGTCCTCATCTGCAGGCTTGTGGATTTTGGACTTTTTCTCCCAGAACAGTCTGCCCTGACTCCTTCTGTTAAGGCCATCTAAATGTCCCACCTACTCCAGGAAGCCTTCCTGCTCCCCACATCAGATATGGCCTCTCTCTCTTCTCGGCCACTAGAGGACCTTCTCAGGCCTTCTCTGGGTACCTGGTGCACCCACCTGCCTCCCGCCATGGGATGAGGAGGTACAGGGCAGGAGATTTCAAGTCACACCCATCACTTTTCACCACACCATCAGTAACAAGAATTAAGAGAGGAAGGAACAAGTGACCTCCATGCTCAGTGCCCACATCAGGACAACAAACAGGGACTATTTGGTGCCCTTGGGGAGCAACTCCAGGCCAGAGGTGCCTGTAGCTGAGCCAGTGCTGGACACAGTGTTGATCGGCCTCCAGAGGCTGGGTTTGTTTTCCTTTTCCCTGGGTGAAGGCTGTGGGGGCATTCTGAGCCACAGCTGGTTTTTATTGCATCAAGGCTCAAAAAAGCCCTGAGCATATTTTTAGAGAGAAAAGGAAAAAAAAAGAATATTTTCTTCCCTGACCCAAGATGAGGGCTTGTTCCAATTTTCCATCTGCTCGCCCTGCTGGGCAGAGCTGGCTACAGCCCGGGAGCATGTTAGCTCATAGACATGGCGGGCAGAGGCTGTCCTACACACACACACACACACACACACATACACACACACACACACATGCAGGGTGGAGAGAATGAACCCTGTGCTGGATTAAAGACAGTGGAGGAGCAAGAAGGATTGGGAACCACAGGGAAGCCCAAAGTACCACCAGAAAAGGGTTAACTGCTGGGTGGCCAAACCAGGGGTCTCTATACCTGCACCCCAGAGCCCTGGACTGTGCTGGCTTCCCACATGGTGCGTGGATCCACTAGACCCTAACACACCTGGGACAGAAATAAAGGATGCATCTGTGTCTTTCAATGTCTGGTTTTCAATTGTCAGAGACAGTGTTGGGTGAATGAAATTCCAGCTCATCTCAGGCACCACTAGAATCAGTAGAGCTTTTGTTGAAATGTATTTTTCTCAGACAAAAGATGGTCAGTGCACTGGTGCCCTGCTGGGGTGTGCGTGAGCAGGCATGCGTGCATGCATGCATTTGACGTACACTCTATGTTTGGTGTTTGTGTACAATATGTGTTTCGCATGTGCTCTGTATGTCGATGTGTGCTGGACACTATCTGTGTTCAATGTGCATTGTGTTGGCTTGATGCCCGTGTGCCAGACGTGGATGCTGTAATCAGGGGCCATTCTTGGGACCAACTGGAGGGCCATCTGGAACAAGGGAGAGGGCCCCCTGGCAGCCACCAGGAGCTGAGAGGACAGCCAGGACCAGGGTGTGGCTTCTTGACTTTGGCTTCAAGCAAGGAAGTTAGGGGCATCTGACAGGCATGCCAGCCCTCAATTGAAGGCCTAGAGCCAGGAGGAGATGGGATATGGGCCTCTCCCCTTTCCCAGGCAGCTAAGACAGGGAAGGCACTTTTTACCCCACACCTCCTTTTATCTACTTAGAAACTGAGGTAGCCCAGCTGGAGACCAGGGGAGATTCTTGGGAGCTGGACTTTGGGGTTAAAAAAAGACTCAGACTCAAGGCTGCCCCAGTCTTGGGGCCTTTGACCCATCGTCCTCCCTCTCTGAGCCTCAGTTTCCTCCTTTGTAAAATGGAGTGCCAACTTCTCCCTTCTGGGATGACTGGAGAACATGTGCAATTGTGTAAAATATTTGTCACGGGCCTGGCACAAAGCAGGTACTTGATTGACTTGTGTTTTGTTCCTATCCCCAGCTGCCCTGGACAGCCACGAGTTACAAGCTGGGGTTGGCATGTCCAAAGGTCACTCCCCTCCTAGCCCCAGCAGAATAAACAGGGAGGAAGAAACAGCAGTTCTTGGAAAGTCACCACTGAGTCCTTCCAGGGACAGAAGGCCATGGGGCCAGGTGCCATGTGGCGTCTGTACCAACCCAGGGCCTGGAGTGGCCCTCCTGCCCTCTCGCTGCCTCACGTGGAAGCACAGAGATCTAGCTCTGGGCTCCATGTGGACTCCTGTCTGGGTCTTAGGGACTCTCCAAAGGCCTCCAGGCCCTCCCTCCCTGGAGCTGTGTCACCTGTCCCACCCCTGCTCAGAGCCCGTGGTCTCTGCTATAGGCATGAAGTCCTTGTTCTACAGCTGGGCATCCTAGCTCCCTCCCAGTGTGGCCAGCACCCCAAGACCTCCTGTGCCCCACACACCAGTCACATCCAGCTCATCTGTCCTGAGCAACTTTCAGTACCTGAGAGAAGAGCCCCATTTGGTGCCGGGTAGCCAGGGATATTCTTCCCCTGACCTGTGAGATGTCACCTGAAATCTGCAGAAACTCCCCACAAGGCCTCTTGTTGGAACACCATTGCCCTCCTCCTGCAATCCTTCAAGACCCACCTCAGCCTGCACCTCCTGGTACACATGGCCTAGGCCAGTGGAGCTGCCTAGAAACTCCTCCCTCTGTCTTCTCAGAGCCCCTGACCTTTCTCACAGTAAAAGGCCAAAGAGCCTCAGTACTTTGGCTGGTTGAGTCCCTAGAGACCTGAGGACTTACTCTTTCTGTCGAGCTGAAAAGTGGCCTTCTCGGATTCATATGTTGCAGTCCCAACCTCCAGATCTTGAGGATGTAGCCATGTTTAGAGACAGGTCTTTAAAGAGGAGGTTAAGATTAAATGAGAAAGCCAGGCATGGTGGTACATGACTGTAATTCCAGCCTTGGGGAGGCACAGCCAGGAGGATTTTGAGTTTGAGGCCGACCTGGGATAGATAAAAAAGACCCTGTCTCAAAAAGAAAAAATGAAAAAAAGATTAAATGAGGTTACTATTGTGGGATTAACTGTCTTCTTAAACCAATGCTGTCATGGATTTGGGAACCATGGGTTGGTAAAGAATTTACCGAGACAGAGAGTGGAAGAAAGCAAAGATTTATTAGGACACCATGAAAAGAGGAGAGAATGGAGGGCAGCCATACGAATGAGTGAAGCTAGATGAGATAAACTGAGAATAGGTTTTATACCTCACACTACCCACTTTTGATTGGCTGTCTCCATTTTTGTTGACCTTATCGATTGGTTGTCTCTTCCGGGGATCAGGTTTGAACACAGGAGCTTTATCTCTGCGACAAGGCTGACAAGTACCTGGGGGTAAGCAGGCTTAGCACCCTCTCCAGAGGGGCTCAGAGAGAGGCAGTCACGGTGCTGCCACTGCTGCTCCTGCCTGCTCTTCAGAGTCACCCAGCCACCCCACACCTGGTCCTGTAGGAAGTCTGACAAAGCTTGGGACAGAAGCTTTTCCTGTGGATCCATGGGGTCCTTTTTCCTCCACCCCCAACACTGGCCTCACTCTATCATTTGCCCTTCCCCAGGCCTTCCAGACCCCAGGGCCCAGCTAAGCCTCAATGGCTCATTGTTCTCCCTCTAGGCCCAGACCCTGCCTGGCCTGCCAGGAACCAGCAGCTAAAAATAGCCTCCAGGAGTGTTTGGGTCCAGCTGCTTATCTCCATGTAGGGGTCAAGAGGTGTCCCAGCTCTTCCTGACCACCACTCTGGGTGAAGTCCAGCTTGGCCAACTACCAGATCACCCTGACCAGAGAGTCCAAACTCATATCCACAAACTACTTAATGGAAAAATTCAAGGCCAGCTCTGATTCCTGAGGGACAGAGGCTTGGTGTTGACTTCCAGAACAGGCTGGAATAGGCCAGAAGGGAACTGAGGGAGGCATCCCAGGTGACAGGAGCAGCGAAAACCAAGGGGTGACAAGAATGAGGCTGTGAGAGGCTGCAGGAGGCTATGGGAGGCTGTGGGAGGCCAGCTGACAGAGCAGGAGGTGGGTTTTCAAGTGGAAAGTCAGGTTCCATGGAGCCAGTCCTTAATGTGAGGCAAGGCTCTCCTGACCTTGGAGGCCTCGCCTTGTCCAGGTCCTATGGATGGATGCTTTTGGATCCAGGGCAGTGTAAATAGGAGGATCACTATCCAGGGCAGTCTGGGCATAAACATGAGATCTTATTTGAAAAACACTTAAAGCCAAAAGACCTGCGGGTGTGGTTCATATGGTAGAATGCCTGTCTAGCAAGTGCAAGGCCCTGAGTTCAAATCCCAACATCACCTCCAAAAAAAGCACAAAAAACGAAAACATGATTTGCAAGAAATTTTTCTCAGTCTGTAGTTTGTCTTTTCATTCTCATAAAATCATATTTTCCTAAGCAAAATCTTTTTACTTTTGATGAAGTCCAATTTATCATTTTCTTCTTTCATGGATCATGCTTTCGGTGTCGTGTTTAAGAACTTTGGCTGAGCTTGCTGACCTGAAATTTTTCTGTTATGTTTCCTTCTGAAGGCTTTATAGTTGTGGATTGTAGTCTGTGACCCATTCTGAGATAATTCTTGGATAATCAGTGAAGTTCAATGTTTTGTGCATAAAGATATTCAGGTGTTCAGCACTATTTGTTGAAAACAACCATTCTTTCATCAAATTGCTTGAAAAGCCAAACCCAGCTTTATCGAAATGTCCACATACTGTACTAGTCACCTAAAGTGTACAGTTTAATCATTTTTGGCCTATTCCGAGTTGCACAGTCACCATCACACTCAATTTCAGAACATCTTCATCACCTCCTAAAAACACCTGATAGCCAGAAATCATTTCCTCCCCAGCCCAGGGCCATCACTCATCTTTTCTGTCTCTCTGGCTTTGTCTACCCTGGGCATTTCAAGTCAGTGGAATCCCCCAATACGTGGTCTTTTACTTAGCATAATGGTTTTAAGGGTTATCACACTGTCTTTTTATTGTCTCTAATTACCTTCTATATACTGCATATTACACCACATTTTTACAGCCATTCAGCGATGGACATTTCGGTTGTTCCCATTTGTTGGCAGTTATGACTAATGCTGCTATGAATGTTCGTGTGTAATTTTCTAGTGTGGACATGTTTTCAATTCTCTTGGGGATATACTTAACTTGGAATTGCTGAGTCTGAAGCAGGTTCTATGTTTAGCCTTTTGAGGTAAAGTCAGACCACACCGTTTTACATTGGAGGCTTCCAACGTCTCCACATCTTCACCAACCCTTGTTATAACGGACTTTTTTTTTTATTATAGCCATTCTAGAGGGTGTGTAGCCATATCACTGAATGGCTTTTCCAGCTTGTCAAAAATTAGTTGGTTATACTTGCACAGGTCTATCTCTACTTCTAGGTTCTCTGTTCTCTCCTGTAGACCTGTATTTCTATCTTGCCAATGTCACACAGTCCTTTACTTACTTTCTTTTTTGGCAGTATGTGGGTTGAACTCAGAGCCTTGCACTTGCTAGGCAAAGGCTCTCCACTTGAGCCATGCCCCTAGCCTTGGCCACACAGTCTTTAGTTTGAGTGCTGTACTGTATAAGTCTTGAAATCTGATAGAGTGATTCTTCCCACTTTCTTCTCTTTTCTTCAAAGTATTTTGGCTTTTCTAGTTCCTTTGAATAAACTTTGGGACAATCTTGTGTAATCTACAAAAAATCTTCCTAAGATTGTGATGGTAATTGCGTTAATCTACACTTTGATATTCCAATCCATGAACATGGTATGCCTCGCCGTTTGTCAGGTCTTTGATTTTTTTCACCAGTGTTCTATACTTTGCAGTGAGAAAGTCCTGCACATGTGTTGTTAGATTTATACCTATTTCATTTTTTAATAGTTGTAAGTGATAGTATATTTTTAGTTTCAGCTTCTTTGTATTCATTGCTGGCACACAGAAACACCATATATTGTTGTAGGTTGATATTGTATCTTGTGATGTTGCTGAATTTAATAGTTTTAGAAGGTTTTTTTTTTTTTTCCCCCAGATGCCTTGGGTTTTTTTAAACAATCATGTCATTTGCAAATAGGGACAGTTTTTTTTTTTTTTTCCTTTCTGATCTGTCTGCCATTTAATTCCTTTGCTCAGCTTATTAAGGTTCAGTCTCACCACTAAGTAGGATATTTTATTATTGTTATTTCCTTTTTGGTACTAAAGTTTGAATTCAGAACCTCACACTTGCTAGGCAGGTGCTACTTGAGCCACTCTGCCAGCCCTGCTTTGTGTTGATTGTTTTTGAAACAGGATTTTGCAAACTATTGGCCTGGACTGGCTTTGAACCACAATCCTTCTGATCTCTGCCTCCCGAGTAGCTAGGATTACAGGTGTGAGCCACCAGCTAAGAACAGAATTTGCTGTAGGTTTTTATAGATGTTCTTTATTTATGTATGAATTTTTTTGTGCATAAAAGAAGTTTATGTGGGAAGCTGTCCTAAGTTTCTGAGAGTTTTTTTTTTTATCATGAAGGATGTTGAATTTTGTTAAATGCTTTTTGATAATAACTGATATGATCATATGATATTTCTTTAAGCCTATTAATATGATAGATTAAGTTGTTTGATTTTCATGTATCAAACAAGCTTTGAATTCCTGGAATAAACTTCGTTTGGTAACAGTGTGTAGTTTTGTTGTTTTTATGCTTCTGACTTGGCATTGACAACCCACAGGTGAACCCCAATTCTTGGGTGAGCAAGCCCCTCCTGAAGCCTGGAGAGGTGTGTGAAGGCACTTCTCCATCCTCCTCAACCTTCAGTTCCTCCCTGAGGGTAGACAGGTATGGGCAACCACACTCAGTTTATTGGTTGAGAGGGGGTCTCACTAACTTTTGCCTGGGCTGGCTTCAAACCATGATCCTTCAGCTCTCCACCTCCCAAGTGGCTGGGATTACAAGCATGGGCCACCACTTCATGCTTTTTTTTTTTTTTTTTTTTTTTGGTGGTATAGGGCCTCATGCTTGCTAGGCAGGTGCTCTACCACTTGAGCCACTTCACCAGCCCTGTTCCAGGGATTTTTTTTGTTTTGTTTTTTGAGACACTATGTATCACTATGTAGCCCAGGCTGGCTTGGAACTCAAAATCCTCCTGCTTTTGCCTCTGCCTCCTGAGTACTGGGATTACAGGTGTGTACTACCACACCAGGTAGCAAATAACATATTTGACAAACAGTTGCAGAATATATAAATTACTCTCAAAACTCAGAGAAAAAGGAAAAAGCTAACAACATAATACTAGACTCTTAGGAAGTGGAGATCTCTGTTCAAGGCCAGTGTGGCCAAAAATCTATTGAGACCCCATCTCAATGAATAAGCTGGGTGTGACCATGCATAATTGTGATCTCAGATCCTCAGGGAGGCATAGGTAGGAGGATCACAATCTGAGGCCAGCCCTGGGTAAAATCTTGAGATTCTACCGGAAAAATAACTAAAAAGCAAAAAGTGGTGGTGTGGCACAAAGAGTAGCACATCTGCCTAGCAAGTGCAAAGCCCTAAGTTCAAACCCCATTACCACCAAAACCAAAAAACGTTTCACCAATGAGGATACACAGATGGCAAATAGGTTCAGGAGAACATGCTCAGCCTCAGGACTCTTCAGGGAGGGCCACCATGTGCAGCTTTTGTTGGTTGAGATGGGGTCTTGCAAACTTTTTGCCCAGGGCTAGCCACAAACCTCAGTCTTCCTAAACTCCACCAGGCTGCAGTTTCCATTTTTGATGTTGAACTATAATTTCCTATAAGTATATAATTATTCCAACTTTTCAAAAATTTAAAAATAAGCATGCTTTCATTATGGTGAGAATTTTGCCCAGGAAGAACCTGACCCTTGTACTTGGGGGAAGGAAGTGTCACAGGGGCAGATCTGAGCCCACATTGAGAAGCCAAATCTACCCAGCTTCTGGGGATCGGCTATCCAGGAGATGTGCAGAGCATGAGGGAGAAGAAAGGTTGCTGTTAAAGCCACAGAGCTTGGGGTGTTTGTCTTGCAGCACTGCATTGGCAGCTGACTGACACTTGTTCACCTCCACTCCACAGCCTGAAGAGGTACATGTCTGTCATTCATGACTGGCAGAGAAAGCTAGTTGTCCTCCAATATCTGTTGCACCCTCAGGTTACCCCAGAAAAATAGACCCTCTGGTTTTTATCTGGACGTGTGGCTATCTAGATTGACTACTTTTCCCAGCCTCCTTTGTAATTCAACGTGGCCATGTGACTGAGTTCTGGCCAATGGGTTGTAAAGGAAAGCATCATGTGACAGTTTCAGGCACCTTTTCTAAGAAATTTTCATCTTTTGCCCCAACTTTCTTGTTCATCCTTCCGTGGTGGCTGGAGCTCAAGCAGCCATATTGGACATGAGGCAGATGCTACATTTTGAGGATACAACACAGTAAAATAGAAGGAATTCGGGCTCCTGATGACCATGGAAATGCCATACCGTCCCTGGGCTGCTGACCTTTGAATTTCCTTTTTTGTGTGAGACAAATTTCTGTCTTGTGTTTCGTGTCACTCACAGCAGAACTTAATGTCTGTTGACACAAGAGACTAATTGGGCCTGTGCAAAGCATGAACTAAGCCTGGGAGGCCTTCCATCATTAACTAGGTGCTTACTAAGCACCTACCCCACATGTGTCAGCCACTGCGATGATGCTGAGGACACAGTGATGAGGAAGACTGATGTGGTCTCTGTTCCCAGGGGCTTTACGGTTGAGAGGAAGACACAGACAACATTAAAATGAACCATGGGACATGTCATGGAATTACAACCTAGGACAAGAAAGGGCTGAGGCGCTTTGTGAGCAGACAGCAGAGCCTCTTCCAGGACTGTCAGGGAGGGCTTTCCTGGAGAGGTGACTGCTAAGCCAAGCTCTGGAATGCACAAGGGCCCAAGTGCTTGGACACAGCCAGCTGTCTCCCCTTGTTTGCATAGGAGACCAAGCAAATCTCTCTGTGTCTCAATTTCTTACCTGAGAAATGGATACTTATTGAATAAAGTATTTCTGTGAACGTTTACAATTGCTAGACACTGTTGCAAGCACTTTATAAGTGAGAACTCTTACTTCTTGTTGGAGCTACAAGTACAGGTATTCTGATCCTCATACACAGATGGGTAAACTGAGGCAGGCCCAGAAATGGAAACAAGTTGCCCAGGTTCAGACACCACAGGGGAAGAACTGTGCGCATTCCCTAGCAGCCTGGCCCCAGAGTCTGCCCTCAGAGCCTCTCGCTGCCGTGGTTACAATTGCAGCCACTGGGAGTGTTGTGAGTATGAAGGAAGAAACTGTCAGTCAAGTACCGGCAAATATTAAATGCTGTCAGTGCTAGCTGTCACCAGCATCACCATCACCACCCTCATGACTGTTAACATTAATGAAGGAGGTGGAAAGTAGTGTCCTGGCATAGGTAACAGCACGTGCAAAGGCCCTGCAGAAGTGAGCATGGTGCATCTGAGCACCAGAAGGCAGACCAGCAGGGCTGTGTGCAGGGAGCTCCCAGGCTGCTCTCACTACCATGCAGAGACAGACCAGACGGGGCTTAGGAAATGGGGGGAGGGGATTGATCAGGTGCAGGGAAGGGATCACGGGGATCAGACTTGCTTTGTGCTTTCACAGTAAAGCCACGCAAGGATAAACATGGGGACCCAGAGCTCACATGCACCCCGGAATTAAAAATACAACAGCTACAAACAGATACAACAATGCTCGGCCTCTTGCAAACCTGCCTTACCCCACAGTCAAAGCTGAGCAAGCAGCTGCCCATGACTGAGCTCACACACTGACCACCCAGGGCTGGGCACTCAAATCCCTTATTTGCATAAAGGACCAGGATGGGAACTTTTGGGTGACAACACTTTCTAAATTAGCTACCTCTGCCTCAGGTTGCTGCTGCCTGACTTGCCCTTGGTCAGAGCTGCATCTCCTCTCTGGTCCAAACTTTGCCCATACCTCTGGGGCTGGTCTCATTCCTACCATCTCTGGAACCAAAAACCTGGCCCCAGAAACAGTATTAACTAAGAACTATTATTACTGTCTTTATAAATGAGGGAAACAGGAGCTCAGAGAGGTTAAGTGACTTGTCCAAGGTCACACAAGTGAAGAAGTATGTGACTCTGCCTCAACTCCGGGTCTGTCAGCCTCCAAAACCCATGCTCCAAATACGATCCATGACGGTGGAATGAACAAAACTGTAGATGATGGAGCTGAGCCGGTTCCTGCCGTGAGAACACTTTAGAGGAAGAAGCAAGGCCACCCACCCACCCCGAGTCACATGGCTCCCAGAGAGCACTGTAAGCACCCCGCCGACTTTACAGATGGGGAAAGTGAGGCCTGGCTTTTTGTTGCTGTGACAAAATACCTGAGAAAAATAACAGAGGAAAACTTCATCTTGGCCCAGGATTTTAGAGGTTGAGTCCATGGTCACTTGGCCACTTCACTTTGGGCCTTGGAGAGGGTCAACCCAGCTCGCCCCACCACAGTGGACAGAGGAAGGGTCAGGGACAAAGCCACACACCCAGTTACCCACTTCCTCCATCAGGCCCCACCTCCTGCCATCCTACTAGTCACCCCACCGCCATCAGTGTCAGAGCCCTCAGGATCCAACCTCTTCCCAAAAGCCCCCTCAGCGGGCCACCAGGCCTTTAACACACCAGCCTTTGGGGGACTTTTGTGACTCAAACCATGACACCCCGTGAGGCAAGGGACTGGCCACCAGTAGGCAGCAGAACCAGGACCTAGAGAGTGGATTCCTCCCTGGGCACCAGCCTCTAGGTTTCAATCATCCTCCCCCACCTCATCTTCTCTATAGGAATGCAAACTAATCTGCCTCCCCAGAGGCCCTGCTCAGGTGCGGGGTGGACTTTGCCCCAAGGCAGGAACTTGTAAATAACCAGCAGATCAAAGCCTCAGCCTGGCTAGAGGCCAGGACATCAGTGTCCCAGGGACATGAACAAGTGGATGAAGTGGTAAACATCCAGCCAGCCCCAGGGTTTTGGAGACTCACAACGCACTCACAAACACACACACTCACACACACACACACACACACACACACACACACACACGCCCCACTCGCCTCACAGACTGCACTGCCTCTAAGTCTCAGACAGAGACTGAGACGTCCCCTGATTTCCCAGCAGGGACCTAGGACAGAGGGTTGGGACAGATCTGAGGGCTTTTGGCTGCCAGCCCAGCTACCTGACAGTCTGGGTGCTATGCAGGTTGTGTCCCTTGAGCCCACATGAGTCCAGGGCCAACACTCCTCCAGAGCCTGGCCTGGTTCTGGAGCCACTGGCCTTCACTTAGTACCTACTCTTGTGGTAGAGGTGACAGAGGCAAGTGGTTTTCACCTGTGTAGCTGGACACCCTCCTGGTGACTCAGTGGCAGCCACAGGCCCTCCCTCTGCCCTTCCCGCAATTGAGGATTCACATAGATTCATTTCCTTGAGGCCACAGCAACCTCGTGAAGGGGGGCTATTATTCCCATTTTCACAGCTGGGATGACTGAGGGTAAGGCAACTGATTACCCAGCTAACTGAGAATGGAGCTGGAACTCAGGACAATATGTCCATACTCAGGAGTCCATGCTGTTCATTCTTCAGCCTCCCTCAAGTCCTCTGAAGCCAGGAAGACCTGTGCGCAGGGCCCCCTCACTCCTCCAGCCTGGCCACCAGTCCCTAAAAGCGGTACATTGTCTCAGAAAGGTCACTAAGGCTACCTGGAAGTTAGGGACTACGGACCCAGTACCTGCTCTCTAAACCTTAATTTTCTCTTGTAGAATAATCCTCAGACCTTCATCCTGGGGCTACTGGAGGACGGATGGGGACAAGGCAAGGAACATGTTCTTTTGCCTCTGCGATCTGGCTCTCGTCCCCAGCCTGGGCCACACCCTATGACCATCTGTATGGCACAGTCCCACAGCTGTTCTGCAGCCGCCCCCCACCCCACTCTCCTCCAGTAAGGGGCACTAATGTGGCAGGAGGCCCTGTGTACCCCTTCTCTCCTGTCTGGGCCAGTCAGGGAGAGGGCAGGCCAAAGCCAGATGTTGCACAGACGTTGCCAAGTAAAGCAAAACAGCATGCAAGCTCTTCTCCGAGCCCAGGGTCCACGCATGGCTTGAGGGCCTGAGCGCTCTGAGGAGAGGCAGGGGTGAGGGTAGGGGAGCGTGAGGAGCCTGAGGTTTGGGGAGGGGGTACAGAGAGATGAATCAGAGGGGCTTTCTGGAGAGGATGTCAGGGGATGCAAAGACCGGGGAGCTCAGAAGAGTTGGATGAGGTGACAGGAGCAGGGGGGAGTGCGGCAGGAGGACCAGAAGAGTCCATAGATGGTTGCCAGGAAGGACCCCCACCTCAGATGGAGAGAATCTGAGAACCCCTAAGGGGCTCCAGGACCCTCCTGAAGCTGCTTGCGGGATAATAGGGTCCCTCTCATGGGGCAGGGGGATGCAAGCAGAAACCCAGAAAGGCAGCCAAGCACGGGGCAGCAGCCAGCCTTGATGGTCGCTTCCAGGCTGGACAGTCCACGAGGCTCTGGCTGCCCCAAGCCAGGCCAGGACAGCACACTGCTCCCAGGGCTGAGTCTGAGCAACGGGGCCTTGACTCACCACAGGAGCCAGCCTGTAGCTGGCACAGGCAACTCCAAGTCTCTGCCCACCAGCATCCAAATGAAAGGCATTGTGTGTCCTCTTCCCTCTCTACCCTTCCAACGGACTCCAGCAGCACCCAGCAGGGCCAAGGCTGGGCAGCAGGGCAGGACAGGCTGTCTCTGACTTGCTCCTGGGAACAGGCAGGCTCTGCCCTCCTGCAACACTATTCCTGGAAGCTCTAGGACTTGGAGTCAGGCTAAGGCTTTCCACCCACTCCCGCTGGGTTAGAAGGCTGGCCTGGGCACGTAAGAGTGAGATTTGACACTACCCCATGACGCCATAATGCTGTCACCAACAGCAGCTTGTGTGTAGGGAGCACACACCCTGCACCAAGCAGTAAACTACACTTGCCACAAGCACAGCCTCACTCAGACACTGCATCCTGGGCTGGTGCCAATACACACAATGTAGAGACTGGAAGGCTGAGGCCCAGAGGCTGTGTGATTTATTCCAAGGTTGACAGCTAGTAGCAAGAAGCAAAGCCAGAAACTGAACCGAGAACCTGGTCCCAAGGCCTGGGCCTTCCACCTCCTCACTGAGCTGCTTCCCTGCCCTATCTGTGCCATTGGGAAAGACCTGCACATGAAAACCTCCCAGGGTGGACCCACACTGACCAGTCTAGACTGCCAGACAGACAAGGAAGCTGTTGCTTCCACACATATGAGAGAAAAATGGGGACCAGCTCAAACCACCCTGTACAGGTGAGGGCACTGAGGCCTAATGGTGCAATGGACATGTCTAAGGTCCCCCAGGAGCCTAGCGGGGATCAGGGCAGGAGGATCCAGGCACCTTTCCAGCCTGGGCTCCAGCTGTTCCCCGCAGCCACAGGCGTCCTGCAGCCAAAGGAACCAGGGTGTGAGTAATGGAAACCAGGCAGTGGGGCCTTCCGAAATGGGAATTCCATCTGCCTGACTTTATTCTCCTGGACTTTGGTTTCCATGGCAACTTGGGGGTTGGAAGGTGGAGGGCCTGGCCTGTGGCTGAGTGATGAGGATGAGTCTCTTTGTGGACCCAGCGGCTCCTCCAAGCAGAAGATCTCACAGAGAGGACAGGCCAGGCAGCACTCAGAGGAGTCCTCGGCTCTGACCCAGTTCTGCCTCTAACTATCTTAAGTGGGAGTGCAGGGATGGTACTACAGCCCTCCCTGGGCCTCAGCTGCCCAGTCTCAAAACTCAGGCCTGGAAGAAAACCCGAGAAGCATCATTGCTCAGATAGAAGCCCAGTTCCAGCCCCAGTGGGGCTCCAGAGGCTCCCAGGTGGGAAAGCCTTTCATGGCTTATGGAGGCAAGTGGGGCTCTCTGGTGAGTTCCAGTGTTAGGCCTCCAGGGCCTGTAGGAGGAAGAGCTGGTCCCCCTCCTGGAGGGGCAAGAAAGGCTGCAAACATATATTTTATGCCTGGCCCCAGGGCAGGTCCTTCCTATGCATTGGTTCTTCATCCCTCAGCTAAGTCAATGCCTCTTCCCTGTTTTAGAGGCGCAGAGTGGCATGGTGACCAGGCAAGGATACAAAGCAAGTCAGTAGCAAGACAGGACTCAAACCAAGACTGCATCATCCCAAGACCAGAGCAACCACTGGAGACAAATGAGCTGTGCCTGACTGATGCTGCTTGCTAGGCTGGGAGCGAGGATGCCAATGGTAGTGGGGCAGGAGTCAAGTATATCAGACAGCTCACCCCTCCCTCCCAAGGAAAGCCCCAGGGTCTGTACTGGAAGCAAGACCAAGTTCCCTCTGCATTCAGGCCCTGCCCAAGCCCCCTACAACTCTGTGGAGGGCTCTGTACCCTCAAGCTTAGTTGTCTCCAGATATCACCATTTTTGAGCCTCTCACATGTTGGGGGTAGACAAGGGGTGGCAGGGAGAAGAGTCTGTGTCTCCAGGTCCTCAGAGACAGGGCAGACCTGAGTCCAGGACCCCATGCAGGGAACAAGATCCAGGGATATGGGGCCCAGGTCCTCCTATGCCAGTTCCACTCATTTCAACAGAGCCAGTCCCTCAGATCACACCCTCGCCCTGCCTGGCCCTGGGAGGTCGCATGTGTGGGCATCAGGCTGGCTTTGGCACTGACTTTGCCCAGGGGAGATTCTTGGCCCTCCCCTGCCCACTTTTAGCGAGTGGTCCAGGCTCTGCCTTGGAGTGCACCTTTGGGCCACTCCGCTGCTTACTTTGCACCTCCTATCAGGCAGGAAGGGAAATGAAGGCACAGAGGAGAGAAACTTACCCTGGGCTTCAGAGGGACTCCTTGAGTCCTACCTCCTGTCACCTCCCCAGTAAGTCCTTCTATCAAAAAAGGTCTTCACAGGCCTGGTACCACCCTGCTTGAGTCTCTGGCCCTGTCCACTGAGAAATTCTATTAGAACCTCAGGGTGTGACAGGGCAGGGAAGTTGAGAAACTTGTTGAAGGCCACATCACCAGCTAAGATGACTAAGGTGTTGCCCCATGGCAGATGGAACACAGCAGGCTTCGTGGTCAGTTGGGTGTAAACTAGACCCCATCTCTGCCACCTGCTTGCTGCCTGTGGGACTTTGGACAAGTCACCTGGCCTATCTGAGCTTCAGTCTCCTCATCTGCCACATGCAGAATAGGCTAGAGAAGATGTGATATTCAGTGAAGAGCATATGGCACGGCCTGGCTCAGAGGAGGCAGCGAACAGTGTCTCTCCTGAGCGTACAGTGTATATGTCCCCAGGGCGGGAGGCAGGTGATGGAAAGAGAGGGCCAACAACCCACCTGCCAGACCTCTCAGCCCCAGTCACCTGAGAAGGCCTGAGACCAGGAACACATAGAAAGGGCCAAGAACAAGAAATGACACAGGCCTTTTATTTGCTCCAGCACTTGGCTACTGTGTAGTCTGAGGGTGTCATGCTTTCCCAGAGCCCCAAGGGACACCCACCCAAGGGGTTTCAGATTTCTGCGGCGGTCAGACCACAGTGCCCCTCCAGGCCTCATCAGTCCAGAAGGCCCAGCTGCCCACCACTGGTTCCTGGGACCAGCAAATGCCCTGAAGCTGGAAAATAGTAGCCATCTTTTCCACAGGTGGCTTTCACAAGGCATTGGTTAAAATATTGCACTTGTCAATTAGGAAAATGAGGAGGCAAGGATTTCCTATTACAGGACATGGGCCAAGCATCCAGCTACTGTTTAAATAAATAAAATTCAAGATTGGGTTTGAGCTGCAAGCCCCAGCAGCCCTCCAGGACAGCCCCAGAGCCCAGGCCTGGGTCTCCTGCCCCACCAGCCAGTTCTTTAGGGAACTTGGTCAACACAAAATCTCCAAACCTCCAGACCAGGGAGCCACAGCTCTAGCTCTAGTTCCGCCAGGGCCCCTGACCTGCCAGGGCCCTTGGGCCCCCTCGTACCAGGGCAGTGGGGGCCCTGTGGGGCCAGGCCTTCTACTCCTCCATTGGCCTGGCCTCTCCCAGTCCAGGCCTCGAATCCAAATGTCCATCTGGCTATCCAGAGACGCAGCCTCTGGGGGCTTGCTTGCCCCCTCCGTCATGGGGGGAGGGAGGTGGATGGGCAGGGGGCCCAGCCTGCTCCATGTGAACGCTGAGCTATACTCCAGCAGTCCCTAGAGTGAGGGACTCATCTTCTTCTGGTTAATGAGGTCCAGGTAGAGGTCAGACCGGAGAAAGCGAGGGTACGAGTCCTTTTCCATGAGTCCAAAAATGCGCTTCTGTGCCAGGTCAAAGCATCCCCGTGTGACACACTGCAGGTTGTCCTTGGTATGCTCCCGAGTGTATGAGTCCAGGTTTACCTGTGGAGGCCCAGGGTGACATAGTCAGGGCGACATGTGAGACACTGAGCCTGGAGGCCAGGTGCCGGGAAATTGGGAGCCAATTGGGTCGCCCTCCTCCAAGCCCTTCTGGGGCACATTGTGAGGGGCCTCTGCAGTAGAGACCCTCAGGCCAGAGGGTTACTTACTGAAGAACTGGCAGAGTTTATGAGGCTGGAAAACACCATCCCTAGGGCCCAGCTGCCTGGGTTCACATCTAGCAGTGCCAAATCTGGATAACCTTGAGCAAATCACTCAAGTGCACTATCCCTCAGTTTCCCTATCTATGGGCTGGGAATGCCAGGGCATTCTTCACATTCTTCAGAGTTGTGAGAATTAAGCAAGGACACCCACGTGTAGTACTTGGGTTCCAGTGCCTGGCACACAGCAGGCACTCAAGAGATGTATGTTAGTTACTATGGTTAGGAGCTCTGAGAACATCTCCTCATTTTTAAAATGAAGATAATATTCAAACCTATTTCACAGGTTGTCATGAGGATTAAATATTAGAGCACACACACAAAGTGTTGAGCCACGGCAATGCCTAGACAGGGCCATTTTTATTATGAACCAGGACCCTGTTATTCCCTGTCTCCCTCCTGGGCACATGATGTGTAAGAGTCACTCTGGCCTCTCCCCTTCCTGAGCTTCTGGCTACCTCCTTGCAGCTGAAGGGTCACTGGGCCATGGAAACTGGGGGCCTGAGAGACTGGCCTTGGGCCCTACCTCCTTGCACGCCTGGATGGCAATGAATTCAGCAAAGATCTTCTTGGCTTTGGCCGCCATCTTGGACTGTGACTTGACCTTCTTGAAATCCTCACAAGCCAGCCAGAACTCCAGGTTCTCCTCGCTGAACTCAGTGCGGAGAAAGGCCTGGAATACTTCTAAGCCATCTGTGAGGAAAAACCCAGGCCTGGGTGAGAAGCAAAGCCAACTCCATCTGCCCTTAGGGACCCCTAGCTTACTCTTCTGGGCCTTGAGGGTGGAAAGGCTGGAAGCTTGGTAGGAGTCCTCATCCCCAAGAACTGGAGGCCTTGGGACATGGTCCTCGCCCTGCCAGTGCCTCACTGTGGGCCTTGGCCTGGGTCTCAACCCTATCTATACCTCAGTAGGCTTATCTGTAAAATAGGGACCATTATTCCTGTCTCCGGGAGCCCTGTGGGAATTAGAAGGGATCCTGCCCACAAGGCAGCAAGCACATTTGGCCCAGTGTGAGCCCTCAGTTCATGGAAATGTTTATCGTTATTTTGGGAATTGGGGTCTGAGCACACAGGTCCCAGTGGCCTCTGGCAGGCAGGCCAGCTCCCATGGGCAGGGAGGGGCTGGCAAGAGCTGGCTCCAGGGCCCAACCAAGGGCCTTACTCAGATCCAGCCTCTGCCCAATGGCAGGGACACCTGGCTGGGCCCAGGAGAGAAGAAAGGCAGCCTCTTCAGGACATTTCCTGGGTTCGGATGAAGAAGAAAGGAGAGAGGGAGGAAAGAGAAAGGGAACGGCAGGAGGGGAAACAGTGCAGCTGGCTCCACTCACATTTGTGAAGCAGTAGCTTCTCCAAGGACTCACTCCACTTGAGGGCTTCTTCTGAGGTGGGCCTGAGGGGTAAGGGCAAGGACACAGTGAGGGCTGTGAGGCTCACTGGGAGACGTAAGGGAGGCTGGGGCCGGGTGGCCTTTGTTAGCTGCCCTGGGCCTGAGCTGCAGCTGAGCAGGACTGGAGACCCAGGATGGAGGTCCACTCTCTTTCTTGGGACCAGTACCACTTCTAGTCCCCACCCTGCCCCTACCTGGCCTTTCCCCCAAAAAGAGTGGGTTTCTGTGACAGCAGCTGCTTGCTGGGTACCAGGCTCCCCATCTCACCAGAATGAGACAAAATGGACAAAACCTTTTCCCCTAACCCACTGCTCAGCCCTACTCCCCAGGGGCCCAGGAGTGCCCAAGGAGGACCTACTTGAATGACTTCATCGTCTTGTCTGTCTTGCCCACTGGCTGGGCCCCCGGGGATTCATTCCGCCGCCTGAAGATGGCCAGCTTGTTCTTCACGTCTTTGGCTCTGGAAGTAGAAGCAGAAGCAGAGAAGAGGGTTGGTCAACCTGGCACACACGACCCCTGCAAATTCAGGATGCAGGAGGGCACAGGCGGGGCGAGTGGCACCTACTCCTTCATGGTGTGCCGCCTCTGCAGGTTCCCATTTCGTGTGAGGTACATGCCTCGGAGCATCTCTGAAGAGCCCCCCACCTTGAGGTCCTAGGACGGTCCGCAGGGCTCACCCCTCCGGCTCCTGCCTCCCACCCTGTATCCTGGTCTGTGGGTAGCAATGGTGCAGGCTCCAGCCAAGTGCACGCTGGAATTCTGGCCGGATGACTGGACTCCCGGGCACAAACCGGGGCTGGGACTCAGACAGGAGGAGCCAGGAAATGGGAGGGATTAGAAGGGGGAGTGGAAAAAAAAACATGCCTCCTGGCCAACCCTGAGAGGGAGCCCTGAAAGGGGCATGTGTCTGCAAGGGACAGCCTCTGGGATCCGCCCCCCGGCAGGAAGCCAGACCCAGTTATTTGTGACCAGCCTCCCGTTACCATGGCAGCGGGGGTGGGGAAGAAAACAAGTCAGCAAATTGCTAGGAGGGAAGGGAGGTTCTGCCCACCAGAGTGGCAGGACTGGTTATTTTTAGCCAAGAACCATTTTTAGCCAGGCCGCTCCTCCAGAAGGCAAGCCTGACTAGGAAGCTGCCACAGAGAAAGGGGTTAAGGCCTCTGGCTCTAGTCTGTCCCCTTGTCCCTGGTCCCCTACACTGGCTACCTCCAGGACAACAGCCCTCAGCCTCGATAGTGGGCAATGGACCTTTCTGTACAGGAATATACCAGAGGCTCCAAAAGTCTTAGTAGTTTTAAGCTTGAATAACTTCACAAGTACAAATCCTATGAATATGCAAAAACACCATTTGAAAGGTAATTATTTAATTTTTTTTACGCGTATTTAGTTTTGCAATTTTTGAATAATAAATTTTCCATTTTCATTTTTGGTCTCTTATCTTTCTGAAGATGCAAGATGCTGACTGAAACCAAAGATTAAAATAGACAATTTATTATCCAAATCACAAAGCTAAGTAAGTGTAAAAGAAATTTAAATAATTGAACTTTCAAGAGAGTTTGTGGCATTTATAATGCTGAAGATTTTCAAGCTTAAAATGGCACCAGGACCCCAGGGATCCCCCTGTGTAATTCAGGGATCTGGTCTGGACTGGGCAGTGGTGGACAGCCCAGCTCAGGAGCTGCCGGTGTCAGGCTCAGACTCCCAGCCCATCAGTCAGCAGTATGTGTCTTTCATCTACCCTCAAACTCCTTAGAATGTCACATTTCCTGGGCTGTGCAGCAGGGGTGACAAGAACACCCACCACCTGCTTGGGCTGTGGGGGATCCAGAGAGGAAATGCAGATGACAAACCCTTGGCACAGTCCTGGTGCAGAAGTGCTGGGCTTGGGAGGTAGAATCCATACCTGTCCGGGAGGTCTGGGACTGGGTCTCTGTTCTAGCAGGTTCTAAGCCAATGAGATAAGGCCAAGGATTTCAGGGATCAGCAGCCCTCTGAGGGAGGACTGGATTCCTCAAAGGACCCTTGAGGACAGGAAGTGAGAACGCTGCTTCCTGGGGTCCAGTGCTGTATGCTGACAGCCCCTGCTCTGGTCTGGCCCACTGGTGGCCAGATAAGACATAGACATCCAGGGAAGAGGAGAAATTTGCCTGAGCTCCAACCCACAGGCTGCCTCCATTCCCCTGGAGCTCCTTGTCTGCTCAGAACCCACTGCATTTCTCTGTGTTTGGAGGAGTCCAGGGCCCAGCCAGATGCACAGATGTGTACATGTGAGGCTGTAGGCCAGCAGGCTCATCTCCAACCCCAGCTCTCCCACTCACTTGCTGTGAGACAAGTAATTAATCTCTTTGTGTATCCGTTTACTTGTTTGTAAAATAAGCTAAATTTAAAAAAGGAAAATGCAAGCTAAAAACAATGGTAAAAACGAAATTAGATCATATATATACACACACGTGTACGCCCATAGAACAGTGCCTGATAATGGGTGTTGGCTATTATTTTGACGATTATATCAGATGCTAAGAGTCTGCAGCTAAGCTTGTAAGAGTGTGAGCGTCAAGCATTCAAAAGATGGTGCCCACTCTGAAAGAAGGCTAGAGCCAGTAGGCCTCCTGTCCACCCTCCACTGCTAACTGACTGGAAGTCCCACCCACAAGAGCCCTGGTGCCGCACAGACCCTCCCCCATCCAAAAATGGTTACATGAGAATGGATGGCACAATGGATTTTTGGTTGTATATTTCACCTACTGTCTGGCAGCAGAGTGAGAGAAGCCTATGCAGAGTTGCAGCCAAGAACAGGAAACAGACAGGGGAACTGAAGAAAAAAAGGCTATATAGGGTGGTAGACCCCAGCCAAGGTCAAGGCCAGGGAAGAGTGCCACAGGAGGCATCTGGGAAAGACTTCTGTCCTCTTCCGCAGGTCCAATTTCTGCTTAATGGTGGGTGCTACCAAACCTGGAAGGAGGTTTGCTCTCCCAGGAAAGTGTGCCCCATGGCCTTCTCCCTGGACCTCCTCCAATCTCCAGGGTACAAGGAGACCTTAAAAAAACTCCTTATGCCACCCTCAAAATGCGCACACACACACACACCCACACCCACACCCCTCCACAAGTACAATGGGGTGCCTGAGCATGGTGAAAAGGTGTGGAGGAGAAATGGGATAACATAACTGGGCCAGCAGCGCCGCCTCCTGGCAATGCCTGAGATTGTTAGCATTCAACAGCTCCAGAGGAAAGGGAAATCCCAAGAACTGTCCATTCAGCCCACTTAAGAATTAGTCACAAAGAACTGATCCAAGTCACCGCTTGGCTCAGAGGCTGAGTTGGGCTCTGGTTCACTGTGGCTGTCGGGTGCTGAATCAACATGTTGCTCCACTCTGGGTTAATGCTTAGGACCCTGGTGACCCACCTGGGGCCACTTCAAAGTCTCCAGATCCCACTGTTCTCTGGTGTCTGTCTGTGGCTGTGGCTAGGGCTGGGTGTAGCCCTGCTCCCCAGATGTAACCCTAGAGAAGAGACGTGTCCCTAGGCAGAGGAGGAAGAGGGGCGCAGGAAACCCTGCCCTCCCCCAAGCATAAGACTGAAGACCACAGGTCTCACAACGTACATATTTTTGCTCTTTCTCTTCTTGGATGCTTCATCATCATCCCCGATGTTGTCCCCACTCATCTGCAGAGAGAAGACAGACACACGATGCAGTCTGGGTGTGCAGGAGCTTCTGCCTAAGCCCAGAGGATCAAGAATACGACAGCCCCTGAAACCGTGCCCCAGCCCCAACACTTCCACCCCCAGCAGAACAGGTGGCAGAAGGAACAGCCTATCTAGAGATATAATTAGCTTGCGAGAGCCCCCAGCCAAAGGGGCCTCCTCTGGTGCACATAGGAGCCCAGCCTGCTGGGGACAAGCCAGAGAGACCGTACTCAGGCCATAGAGCGACAGGAGAGCTGGACTCCAGTCAGGCTTCTGCTGTGTGACTTGGCCAATCACTGCCCTTCTCTGAGCCTCCATTCCTCAGTTTCTCAAATCAGAATCATAATGATTAATTCAGGATTCTGAGGGTAAAAAAAGACTTAGGCTTGATCAGCAGTGCGTAACATCTGGGATCACCTCTCTTGCCTTAATGCTTTCCAGGGCTCCCTAGTGCCCTAAGGAAAACGTCCATAACTTCTTAGGATGTGGGCAGAAAGTTCCATCTTAACATAAGTTGTGACTCCACCTGTTCTCCAGCCTGGCCCCTACTCCAGCACCCTCCTTGACTGCCTCCAACCAAACAGTGTCTCCCCTGCCCCATCTTCTTCCCCCTTTTGTCACTCTCCTACCTCTCCTTCCTCCTAAGACCTAGACAGAGACCTCAGTCAAGCAGCTTGGATGCTTCCTCCCCCAGGAAGCCCTCGCTTGACCTCCATGACTGTTAAAACAAGGCTGTGTCCCTTCATCTCTTCTAAGGTCCCCACCATACCCTAAATGATTTGTTCTTAATCTGTCTCCTCTGCTAGGCTCAGAGTTTCCCAGGCAAGCCTGTGTGCGCCTGGTCAACTGCATGAAGCATGTGCACTTTAGGAGCACAGGAAATCAAGTTTGTCGAATGAATCACAGGGGGAAGCAAACCAGGAACGAAGAATCCTGGAGCCTTTCTGCTGGATCCAGGGCCCACACAAACATCCCCTTGTTCCACTGCAGCTCATAGATTCTACCTGCCCTGCCCTGCCTTCGCCTAGGCTGTGCCCCTTGTCCTACCTGGGAGGCCCTCCCTCCTGCCCTGGGTCTCCATCTCCTCCCCACCTGGCCCTCCTCTTCTCCTCCAGGCCACTGCAGATTCTCACCATCTAGATAGGGGCTGTCCTGTCTCCTTCGCTTTGCCTGTGGTGAGCATCCTCATCTAGGAGAGTCCAAGCCCCCAAATTGCTACCACACAACAGGAGCCTGGGCTCTGCTCTAAGCTGGCAGAAGCACTGTTGGAGTACAGTGGCCATGAGCTGTGTCCCAAGACAGGCAAGAAGCTACCAAGAGTGGAATCCAGCCAGACTCTTCATGAGACTCACCCAGGACCTTGGTTTCATCATTTATAAAATAAAGATTGGTTAGCCTTAAAATGCTGTGTTCTTCATTCTAGAAAGAAAGTAGCCTTATTCCAAATACAGCCAGCAGAGGCAGCAACTGGCTTCAGTGGTGTACTCAATGGAGGATGGATGGATGAATGGAGTATGGATGGATAGGACAGATGGACAGATGGATGGATGGACAGACAGAGGGATGAATGAACAAAACCTTCATTTGTACAGCTCGCATTCTGGGTAGACTCCTAGAATGGGCATAAAGTAGCTACTGTCCTATTAATCCTGGTGGGAAGTCCAGCAGAGGCTCAGGTCCCTTGCCCAAGGACATCCAGCATTTAAGTGACAGAACTAGAATGAAAGTCGGCCTGCATTCAAAACTTGTGTCCCCCACCTGGGGACACTAATGCTTGAGTGCCAGAGGGTCACTCTGAGTATTTCCAGGGGAAGACTGCCTCCTTCCTGAGTCTACTGCCACAGGGACAATAAACTCATGTGTACGTGCACCCAGAGGCACACACCCACACAGGGTGGAGCCGGGCCTAGGCATGTGTCCTGCTTCCTCCAACTTGGGAGAAGCTTCCCAGTGATGGCAGAGGCACAGCGACAGCCACGCCATGGAGTGGAAGATTCACCAGGATGAAATCTGGGCCCCTATGGACAGTCCTGGCCCATGCAGTGCACTCATAGCTCAATGGCCCGAGGTCACTATTGTCGCCCTGGTACACACAGGCTGCAACCTGGCTGGGCAGTACTTAGAGCCCCCACCCGTGGGAAAGGGCCCATGGTGCTGGGCTTCCTCCCATTCTAACCTCAGCTTCCGCACTTTAGCAGCCTACACAATGGGCCTAGGCACCACTCCCGGCCGGCCACCACCCCTGGCCCCTGCGCTGCTGGGAAATGGGCTCTTCCTTCTACTGCTGGGATAGATCATCTTCAACAGGGCCCAGTCCAGTCCAGTGGCCTGGCAGAGGGCTGGGTGCTCTGACCCTGGGAGTCAGAGCCTAGGTAACCAGAAAACCCGGGCACCAAGGTTGCCCAGTTGGCTGCAGCCTTCATCCTTAGAAGGGGCCACCGTGGCCCCAAGGTCCTCCTTCTGCAGCCATAGCAGGGCCCACTCAAGGCCCAGCATGCAAAGGGCCTCTCCACAGGACAGCTCCTTCCACCTGCTCCTGGCTGTCTCCTATATGACCCCTCCCTGCTGAGAGACGGATGGAGGCAAGTTTGGAGCACCCCGCCCTCCCTGTACTTGGGCAGGGATCCCCAGGGCCTTCCCAGCCTCACCCAGTTACCTCCAGGGACTGGGAGCTCACTGCCTCTTGGCATAATAACTGTAGTTCTTATTATCATTGTACCTATAATTATAGTAGTGATTATGAGTGTAGACTCTAAACCACCTGGATTTGAATCCTAGCTCAATTACTCATTAGCTAATTGGCCTTAGTTGAGTGCCATCCTTCCTCTGTGCCTGTTTCTTTATTGGTAAAGTGAGAATAACGACTGTACTCACTGCACGAGGCCATCGTTGGGATTAAGTAAGTTGACATGGAGAAGTGCTCAGCTCATGCTCAGCGATTGCCATTTGCTACTGTACGTTTTTTGCTGCTATTTACTGGGCACTCACTATGTGCCAGGCACTGTGCTTATGTGCTTTGATGAATATTATCTAACTTAATCCTTGCAACAATTCTAAGAATTCTTTGCTGATATTTTCCTCAGTTTACAGCTGAAGAAAATGAGGCCCCCAGCCATTTGGCAACCCCCTGGGATCCTGAGCTGGCAGGAGGCAGAGAATTTGGGGTCTGGCTCTACAGCCCAGCAGTGATTGAGGGCCCTTTGTGAGCAGAATCTCAGGAGGTTTTCCCTATTGGTCGTGGTCTTACTTCCAAGGCCTTGTGTGGCTGCCAGCCTGGGCCCCAGGTGACCATATAGGAAGTGATCTAAATGCTCCACTTATTTGTTTAGACATAGAAAATAATGCTTCTTCAGGCTTTTAGAAAATAGAAGCCTTGAATGTGTTATTAGGTTCTAGAACTGGAGAGCATTTTGGAGGTCCTCTTGTCTGACGTGTGACCCAGGAGAGCTTAGTGCAGCAGGGCTGGCATCCTCTGTTGACAGCCTCAACAGAGCCAGGCCTTGGAAGGGCCACGGCTTGTGGCCTCCTCACTGTCAAAGGATGGCTGTGACTCTGAGCTGCACCAGACCGTGCTGGGATGCAATTCAATGACTGCATCCTGGTCCCCACACAGAATTCACCCAGTGAGGGCAACCCACGAACAGGGCAGATGCAGGCCTCTGGAGCTGCTCTGCTGGGCCTCCAAGGTCTGACAGCAGGGGGCGCCATGAGCCAACTCAGCGCTATACAAGGGACCAGATCCAGTGAATGCTCCACTGTACAACCTCTCCACCCTTCCCTCTCTCTAGGCCTCGAGTCAGCTGACCTGTGAGGCAGCTGTGCCCAAGCAGGCCATTGCTAAAGTCTGTGGGTTCTAACGCTCCTACTCGTAGTAGAAATCGCTCCAGACACAGGAGGTAGGATGACAACACAGGGGGTAGGACCAACTCTGGGACCGTCACCCTGTGGTAGGCAGCCCCAGCTTAATCCACACAACAGCACTAAAGACCATCCCAGGGCCACTCAGCTTCGCCTGGGTCTCATGTCACAAGAGCATGCTGTATGCTCAAGGTTTTTCACGTCCCAGGCGCAGCGCTTCCTATGAACTGCTGCCTTGAACCCCTGGGGCAATCCCAAGAAGACTTAGCATTCCATTTCACAAGAGAAAACTGGAGCGCAGAAAACAAAGCAACTTGACCAAGGTCTCAGCCAGGAAGAAAGAGGCAGAGGTGAAGCTTGCTTGAACCTGGGTCTGCCTGGCTCCACAGTCTGAAGGCTTCATCCCTCTCCTCCTTTGCCTCTTGCCTGGCACTGCCTAGGACTAGTGGCCCATTACTTGGGCCAGGAGAGCCAGGCCCAAGCCAGGAAGATGGAAGTCATGGGGAAAACTGCTGCCTCCCCTTCTGCCAGCCTCACCAATTCCTCATCAGCATGAGACACACAGGGTGTGGGGGCGGAGTTGCAAGGGACTGGACAGGGTAAGGCCATTGTCCAGCTCCATCATGACTTGCTGTGTGGCCTGGGACAAAACAGCTTCAGCCACTCCCTGTAAGAAGAGCACTAGCCTCACTGGATATCAGTGTTTTAAAGGTCAGAAAAGGGGTGTGATACAACTTTGTGAATGGGGCATAATTGTTACCACACTTGCTCCTGCTGTCCTCACTTCCCCTCCCCATCACTTCCCCTCTCCTCCTCCTCTTCCTCTTCTTCAGCAACACAATGACCATTTATGGAGCTCTGACCAGGTGCTAAGTACCAGACTTGCCCTAAATACCTGCATCAATCTACTTCACCCGCCCAGAAACCCTATGCAGGAGGCATCACTACACCTACTCCTCCAATGGCGACACTGAGGCTCAGAGAGGGCAGTGTCTTTCCCAAGACCCATTGCCAGTGGGGGACAGCACTAGACCAGGTACTTGTCCAGTCTTCTTCCCTGGGATGGGCTCCTTACTGAAGCCTGCAGGCTAGAAAGAACAGGGGAAGGACTCGGGGCCTGCTAAGTGGAAGCCACATGGGAGGGGACCACCACAGGGTTCGGCCCTGAGACCCCTGCCAGTTCTGTCACTCAAATCCAAGAAAGGAAGCAATAAGGAGGAAGTGACAGAGGAGTGGGGAGGGGAGAATGCCAGTGGGAACCCTGGGACCCAAAGGAGGAAGCTGAGACAGGAGAGAGCTGTCTGGGCCTGCTGGACTCCCACGTGGAAGTATGTGTTCCCACATAGGAAGTAGGGTCAACCGAGCTAGAGAACTAGACAGAAGCCTATGCAAGAATGGTGCAATTTATCTGTATATAAATATTTGTATTGGAGCAAGGGTGGCAGAGGGAACAGATTGGGAAGGGAAGAGTCTGGTGGAGGAATCAAGATTGGGAGGCCAAGGCAGGTGGTGGACCTTGGTCCTCACTCATCTTCCATAGAGAAGTGACCAGGTCTAACCTGAGTGGGCTCCCTGGTGAGCTCAGAGCACACCAAGCTTTGAGATTAGAAATGAGAATCATTCAGATTCCTTTGGGATTTAGTCCTAGTTTCATGGCCCTTTCTGGAGGGTCCCAGCCTCCCCTTCCAGCCTGACCACCTTTCAGCAGCCAGTGTCTTTCCAAATGCCAGGTCAGCCTTATTGCTAGTGGCTAAGATGCAGAGAAGGCTTGAAGGCTTCAGAGGCAGTGTCCAACTTGGTGGAGAGGTGTGCTGGAATCCACTGGTGATGTCTGCCGTGGGTTTGCAGCACGCGTGTCATGTGTCTGCTCTTTAGAAACCCCTGCTCTCATCAAAGAATGTCTGCCTCAGTCTCCATTTACTGTAAACCTGCCTGGCTTCCAGGCCAAGCCAGAGACATCTTTCTCCAGAGAGTTTTCCTGAGGGCCCTTGTCCCCAGGTCTCTTAAACTTCCAGATGGCTGAGGCTCAGCTGTACTCCTGGGCACTGACCACCCCCGCCCACCCAGTCCCACACAGTTGTCACAGAAACACCTTGCACTGCTACTCACACCACTGCTCCCCGAGGGCCCACGCCCTCATGCTGTCAGGCCCCCACCCCTTCTGGGTCATCCTCACCCCTGCTGCGACTTGAGTGTTAACAACCTCTACTTTTCCAGAAGGAATCCAAAGCTCAGAGGAGCCGGATAACTCAGGCAAGGCCACTCAGTAAGTAAGCAAAGGACAGAATCCAGGATCCACCTGGTTGGTGGGCTTCAAGGCCAGGGCACAATCTGCTCCCACACAGACAGCTCTCTCCTCACGGGCCAGCATCAGCCTTGCTGTCTCTGAAGCCCCTGCTGTGGCACTGAGCACAGGGCCTGGCACCCAGAGGACATTCATAAACATTTATCCATTAATAAATATTTGTGTGAGGCAAATGAATAGCATGATGCTTAAGAGCTCTTGTCCTAGAACCATATTCTATTCTATTGCAGACACTTATAAACTGTGGCAAGTTAGAGAACCTCTTTGTGCCCCAGTTTCCTCCTCTGTAAAATGGGTACAAAAATACTGTCTGCTTCATGGGGCTGTCGGGAGAATTAATGAGTTAGTGCAAATTGCTAAGCCTAATGCTGGTACAGAATAAATAGGTGTTGTCCCTACTGATGACTGGTAGATGTCTCGTTTGGCTAGTCCTCAACCGGATCTAAATTATAACTATTTCTCCAGCTACTATCTCAGATCTTTCAATCCAAATCTGCAATGTCCTGGACTAAGCCAAACCTATTCTGCCTTCTGTGGGGACCAGAGGACAATGAAGCTGTAGGAACACAGCGAAAGCCCTGGGTTTAAGTCCAGACTCTGCTTTCTTAGTCCCTGTGGTCTCAGTTTTGTCTTTTGCCAAATGGGCAGAAGGTACCACCCTCCTTCCTCCTCAGCCTTCTTACCTTCCTGTGTCCTATGAAGAAGAGGGAAAGGTGGTGCATGGAGCCACCATTGTGGCCCAGTTCTTTCTTAAGGGTGCGGGGTGAAGGTATGGCCCAGGTGGATGCGGTGCCCTCACCATCGGAGCAGTGCAAGGTGGTGTCAGAAGCAAAGCAGGGCCCACGGGCCTCCTGCAACAGGCTGCCCTCGCTGTGTGTCCGGCGCCGCAGCGAGTTCTGCACACGCAGCGAGAGGCCCCCCTCGGCCCCCTGGCCCGTCTCGATCATGCTGCTGCGCTTGGTCTCACTGCGGTCCCCGTAGTTGTCATCACTGGTGTCGTCCTCCTCGTCTTCTTCTCCATCCTCCCCTTCCTCTGCCTCTTCTGCATCCTCCTCATCCCCTGAATTGCTCCCTTCGGCCCCTGCCTGCTGGCTGTAGGCACTATCCAGCCGGACCTCAGGGATCACAAAGCTGGGTCTAGAAGTCACAGGCAGGGTGGCAGCGGCTGCTGGTGGCTCCCCAGAGCTTGTGGTCTCTTTGACATGGACCTCAGTTGGCAGGGAGACCCGGCTTGGAGGCAGGTCTTGATGGGGCGGAAGGTCCTGAGCAGGGGATCCTGAGATGGCAGGGAGGTCTTTGCTGAGCAGAGGGTCCTGGCTAGGGGCAGGTCCTTGACCATCAGGAAGGTCCTGGCAGGGTGAGAGGGCTGGGGCTGGAGGGGATCCCTGGTCTGGTGGGGAGTCCTCGCCCGGCAGGGCTTCTTGGCCAGGAGGGGGCTCTTGGCAGGTAGCTGAGTCTTCACTAGACAGTGGAGGAACATGTTCCTGCCCTGAAGAGCAGTCCTTGCTGGGTGGGGGGTCTTGTCCTGGAGGAAGAGCCTGGCCAGAAGAGGACTCCTTGCTAGGGGCAGGGTCCTCAACACCTGGCCCCTTCTCCTCCAAGGGCATCTCCCTCTTGTCATCTGCCTCCGCCTCAAACATCTGGGAAGCAAAAAGAAAACAAGGAAGGCTCAGGAGAGGAGCTGCAAGGCGCCAGACGCTGTGCACGAGGCAACATCACAGGCAGCAGCCTGAACCCTGCACCCCACAGACAGAAAGTCTAAGTGCCAGACAGAACCCAAAAGCCCTTTGGCTCAGCTCTGTAAGGGTTCCACCCTTGTCTCCTGGCTCAAAATTTCTGGCCACTTGGGGAGAAGAGCCACGTGTCTGCCTCCCGCTGTGTGTTGGGTACCAGGCCAGCAGAAACTCCTTCTCTTACATGATCTGCCCCACCGCTCTGTAAGGGGAGAGTCACTGTCCTCATTTCACAGAAAATGAAATGGAGGCATTGCCTTTTGTGAGTAAGGAGAAGCCGGGTGTTTCTGCCTCCTTGGAGCAAAGCCAAATGAAGCCCCCAAGCCACAGCAGTCACCAAGTGGCAGAATCTTGAACCTAGCCCAAGTGTCTCTCTGCTAGAACCAAAGTTTAAAAAAGATCCAAGTGAGTCACTCAAACAAGAATCCGCTCAAAATGTTAAGTGCCTTTTTGAAACCAGTAAACTGGAATGAAATCAGAGCTGTAAAATACTGCCCATACCTGTACTAACCAGATGTCAAGGCACACAGAACCTCACTGAGGGATCATCCACCCAGCGATCTTGAAACTGTTTGGAGGAACCCCAGGGATTCCAAAAACAAAAACAAAACAAAAAAGGTACTTCCTGCCTACTACACAACTCAAGGAACCCTCCAGATTTTTGCTGGGTTCCAACAGTAAGTTTCATTTGCAAAGGAGAAATGGTCCTCCTGGTGAGTGTCTGCAAGGCAGCTGTCTCACAAGGGCATTGAGGCCCAGAGATCCAGAGTGTCCATGGCTGCAGGGACACAGGGAAAGCAGGTCTCAGGCCCGGGCTAGAACCACTTAGAGTACAGGTTTTATCCTTCAAAAAGTTACAGCCAGGGGGAGAGGGAGGGGTGGGAATGGGTGGTAAGGGAGGGGGTGGGGGCAGGGGGGAGAAATGAACCAAGCCTTGTATGCACATATGAATAATAAAAGAAAAATGAAAAAAAAAAAAAGAGATGAAATTGGTCAAAGCACGTTATATGCATGTATGGAAATATCACAATAAAATCCCCTTTGTACAATTAAAAAAAAAAAAGTTACAGCCACCTAGAGCAAATGAAAGAGGAAGACCCCCACCCCCTCCAGGTACCCTAGAAAAGTTCAGATACAGGGGAATGTGCTGTGTGTGTGTATACTGCCAGACGCCTTCTGCGGCAGGTCCCCCATCACTGTGTGATGGCAAAGTTCTGTCCAGGTGGCTCAGCTGAGAGTAAGGGACCCAGCTCTGGCCTGGGTAGCTGCAGAGTGCTACACAAATGGGTCAGAGGTTACAGTGACATCTGGGAGTACCAGAGTTGAAGTGAAAGCACAGTATGGGAAGCATGAAAGTGACAGCCCCCCTCTCCCCTGCAGAGAGGAGGGGGAGGACTCCAGGATGACCTGGCCTGGGTCAGGGAGCTCAAGCCTGAGGCTCTGATTCCCCAGCCAAACACAAGAGCCACTGACTCCGTGGCCTTCCTGCCCTGGGAATCCTGCCTGCAGCTAGGAGGTGGCCATCCAGAGTGTACTTAGACCTCACAGTCTCAACTCTGAAATGTCCTAACTTCCTGTGACATAGATATACAATGTGACCAGGAAGAGCCCACCATTGACCTTTGGGCCTCCAGGTGTCCACCTGTGAAGTAGAATGACTGCCATGCCCAAGAGACAAACCAGGAGAATACACTGTAGAGAACTCTTAAAGATGGTGGTGGTGATGATGATGATGGTAGCCATGGTGGTTTTAAAGATGGCTGCAGAGAGAAATTCTGAATTTGAGGACCTCAAACAGAGGCACATCTTTCCCACAAATCCCCTCAAAGCAAGCTCTGCCAGAAGTCTAGAATCAAAGTTGGCCGTGTTCCAGAACTCCTGGAAACTCAGAACCGAGCTTCAGCTCCGTTAGGCTGTTCCCAGGTGGAGAGAGACCCTCCATTGATACACAGGAAGCCTGAGGGCCTAGCCTGGACAGTGACTTAGTGATTTGCACGCCACCCTGCACAGTCCAGAGGCAGTCCAGGGCAAGAGCCTAAGCCTACTGCTCTGTCCTTCCCAAACCCACTTCTGATCTCAGTTCCAGTCCCCATCACCCCACTCACCAGGGAGCATCTCCAGCAGGAAAAACAAATGGCTCCCAGCCAGCTCCCGGGAGCCCCAAGTTTGTATCACCATCCCCACGGCCAGACCCCTACCTGCCTCTCACAGTCCTGGAGAAAGATAGAAGAAGCAGCACAGGGTGCCCTCGAGGCCTGGCACAGTGACTATAAGAGAATTGCAGGCCAAATTTCCCCTTTCCTGGGGGGGTAGGGGATGGGGCCCAAGCCTGTCCTAGTGGGGCCTGTCAGCAGTACACGCCCAGTCTCATCAGGGAAAGTGCAGCATGAGGCCACAAACCAGAAATGCAAGTCAGCCTGCCTCTGACAACCCTGCCCTTAGATGGAGGCCAAGCCAAACAAAGCCAGGAGGGGAAGTGCCACTCCAGCAGGGGTGCCTATCCCCAAAGGGCCCTACCCCAAGGGACTGGCCAAGAAACCACCAAGGACTGAAGGACTTTAAGAGTACTCAGTGGTTATGTCTCAGATGACCAAGTAAGACTGATTTTGAGCCTAATGGGGCTACTTTCTAGCTGTCATAGAAAGCCTCTTGACCTCTCAGAGCCTCATCTTCTCATCTGGAACGGAGCCCAGGGACACAAGATGGGACTCATAGGCTATGCTTGGTCTTCTCACAGAGCCTGGTCCAGGAAAATATTTGATACAATGGTAGCTACTGGCAGTCCATTCTTAATTTAAAGATGGGAAATGGAGGCCCCAGGCAGGAAGAGAATTACCTTAAGAAGTCAGAGACAGATGCACGATTGGCTCCTGTCTCCTGCCCCAGGTCTCTTACATGCAAGAATTTGGGGCTCTCAGGGATCTAGAGGGAGGAAGAGCAGGCCATGAGCACTGTCCGAGGCCCCTTGCTGCACAGAGCAGAGGCTCTGCAGACAAGGCCCAGAGCGCACTGTTCCTTGCCGTGTTCTGAGGTAGGACGGCAGGTTTGGTCAGGCCAGTGTTCCTGGGAAAGCCAGGATGGGAGTGGCTTAAGGGGATGCTTTAGAGCAGCTACGGGAGGCCTGAGATCCTCAGGGGTGAAAGGTGGCAGGTGCAGGAGAGAATGAAAGCAGGAGAGGAGATAAAGGTGAGGGCGCGGTTGCAGAATAAACGGCAGGCATGGATTATCTGCCAGCAACATAATGACACAGGCAGCTTTCTGCGTCAAACCTGCTCTGGTCAGTGCTAACAGGATGCGGGGTGGGTGCAGGGCATGTGAGCATTCATGTACTCATTCATTCTCCTGCATCGGGGTAGATACTGGGGGGGACAGCTGGGAACAAGTCAGACGTCTCTGCCCCCAGTGAAACAGGCAGAAAGTGTGCTGAGGACTTGAGGACTTGAATGGAGGAAGTACAGGAAGCTGGGGATACCCAGATAGGTAGTCAGGCACCTGTTACAACAGGCTGCAGTGACAAGAATCCAGCAAGGGTGTCCAAGAGAGAACAGCCTGCTTATCCACGGCCTTAGGAACAGAGTGCGAGCTGCCGCTGCCTGTCCTCCCAAGGGGAGGTCCGCATCTCTCCATCTATCACTTCTTTGGCTTGGCTGGACCGGGGTTAATTCTGCCCTTGTCTCGCCTGCTAGAAGCATCCAGGAAATGAACCAGGCCCTCTAAATGGAGCCACTGTTTAGGGTCTAATCAAATCCTCTCCCAAATGCAATCCAGAGCTCAGAACAGGCTGGGGAATGGTGGCAGCTATGACGCCCTGAGCTCCCACTCCCGGCCATGGCTGCTGGGTCTCAGAGACCACAAGCTACTGGGTCGGGGGGTTGGCAGTGGAGTTCTGGAAGTGACTTGCGTAGTGTCACATAGGTGCTGACTCTGGAGCCAGGACTGTTGACCCCAGAGGCAACCTATGGCTCTCACACTGATGATTCATCACAGCCACTAGAGGCGGGCGGGGGGGGGGGGGGGGTGTGAGAGAGGGGGAGGTAAGAATCTGCTCACAAAAACCACTTCCTGCTCTGGGAGGGTGAACACCACGGTTTGCCTCCGTCTCAGAGTGGCCCTTACACAGTCAGGATTTTACAAGAAGAGCCTGAAGACCTGGTTCAGATTCTTCCTTCCATCATTTGCTAGCTGTGGGATCCTAGGTTGCCTGTTTTCTCTGTCATGAAGCTGGCTGAGGACTCCTCCTGCTCCTGTGGCAGAGAGCCAGGAAAGTGCTCCGGGGTTAGGAAAGTTGTCTGAGAAAGGGAGAGGCCCTTGGGACCCTGTCCAGCCTGACCTCCAGGCTCCACTTTTGTGCTGGGCTGCTCCTTCAAGTTTGACATGCCCTGGGCCTCTCACTTCTGAGTCCCTGGCTCCATGCTGACTTTCACAAACCTCAGCTGCTTGGCCAACCATTGACTCCCTCTACCTGGTCTGAGGCCAGCTCCTGCAGGTCTGGCTTCTTGACACCCAGAGGCTGGAGACCCCATTCCTGCCTGTCTTGCCCTGCATATTGCTCTCTTCCAGGCCCCAACACAACAGATTAGGCAAAGTCCAGGAGGACAGGAGCAGTCCCTAACATTGAGCCCCATTTCACACTTCCTGGCTGGGGCACTTGTGCCTAGCCTCTCTGAGCCTCAGTTTCCTTAGTCATAACATGGGATTAAGAACAACTCTTGCAGTGCTGTTAGGGGAATAACTGAACTAACAAATGACCAGAGCTTGGCACTGTGTGACCACGTGAGCACTCAATAAACGGTAGCCATGACCACCCAGCTCAGCTCAGCTTTGACCTCTCCCTCCCTGGACTTCCTCTGACTGATCCAATGAGCCCTTCTGCACAACATCTTGGGCCACTCCAACTATGCATCAGGACCAGTTCTGGGCCAGCCTCATCCCAGCCATCCACACAACCTTGTGCACCCCTCCAACTACAGGGACACAATCACACTCGGAACCACAACGCCACTGACACCTCATGGGTCACCCCTCTCCTGAGGCTCTATCCCATAGGTAAGCCTTCATTCAAGCCTTATGGAAGAGCTCTGGAGTCAAACACCATTCCAGGTTATGTGGGTACAACAGGGAACAAGTTAGAGCTTACAAGCCAGAGAAGTACACACTAACCAAGGTGTCACCCATGTTAGCACAAGATCAATTCCAACTGTGACTTGCAATGTGAAGGAAAGCTACAGGGCACTGTGAGGGACAAGAAAGGAGGTGTCAGGAACCCTTGTCAATGGGATGACCTAGGAGTGAAATCTCCCAGGTCATCCTAGGCAGGGAGGGCTCACTCAGGAAAGAGCGCCATATGCAAGGCCTGGCACAGAGGCCAGGGACTGAGATGGAGACCTCCTTCCAATTCCACATGCCTCAGACAGAATGAGTGATCTTCCCGTGAGGTCATTTCTCCTCTCAAGGACCCTGTATGATGCCACGGGCAGTTGTCTAAACCAGGGACCTGAATGTCATTATCTCCTCCTTTTCCTTCACTACCACCCTGCCCCCCGGACCAGTCACCATATCCACAGAATCATCCCTCATTAAATCTCAGGAATCTTTCCACTAGGGGGGCGGGGGCTGTGCATGGTGGGGACAGAGGGCAGAGGAGAACTCTCTGTACTCACTGCTCAATTCCCAACACGCCTCTCAAAATACAGCTTATTGATTTTTTTTTTTAAAGAATCTTTCCACTCTCCATGTTATCCCAATTCAGATGATGTCTGCCTCCCCATGGTAGTCTACATCCCACTGATCATTCCCCATGCTGTGCCAGGGGAGCCTTTCAGTGTAACTATGAATTTGTCACTCATCTGCTTAAAATCTGATGTGGCTTTCTGCTGCCTCTCAGGTGAAATCCAAATTCTCTACCTCTGGAAGACCCTGGATTCTGGCTCTCAATCTAAGCTCACATCTGACCTTTCCTTACCAGAGCAGAAGCAGCTTGTTCCAGGTCAGAAAGAGAATCCCCTAGGAGTGAGAAAACAGGAGGGCCCCCTTAGAAATCTTCCTTAATCCAGCACTGTCACCTGGCTAGGCCAAAAGGAGATGCCCTCTGCAGTCTGCTGGAGATCCCTTGCTTCTCACTGGGTGGAGCAGGCAGTTCCCACAGTCTGTGTTCCAGGACTGTGCTCCCCTGTCATAGCCCTGCCAGGCCTCTTGAGATCTCAGACACCACTGCTTCAATAGGAGGCAGGGGACATACAGTCTGTCCCCCAGACCCCACAGCCCCATGTCCATCTCTAGCTTCTCAGACTCCTCCTGTGCTGTGGTGGCAGACTCCTGTCTAAAGAAGTTATAGACCTGCTCAGCCCTGGGTGTTCAGCTGTCACCCCATTCCTACCTGGTACCCCCTTCTCTGCAGGCTCTGTGTACATGTTAACTCCTTTCCCCAAAATCTCTGCCCTGTCAAGTCTACATTCTGCCCTTCCCTGTGAGCCCCACTTAGATGTACCTCCTATGCCCTGACTAGAGGGTTCCCAGCTCCTCTGCCAGTGCCTGGCCTGGCTTGCCCTGCCCTGCTTTTTTGGCCCAAGGCAGGTTATACTTTAGCTCATTAGGATCACGGCTCTGGCTTACTCCCCCTATCACCCTCCTCCAGAGTTACTCAGCAAATACCTATAGAGCCCAGCCATGTGCCAAGACCTGTGCCAGGCACTGTAGCCAAACAGCAGCAAGACCCATCTCTGCCCTGAAGTTGCCAGGTCTGTGGGAGACAGAGAGATGGCTAAAGGGCCAGGTCAGTCTCTCACCAGTCCCCTTACCACACACCCCCAGGGCTATGAAAGCCCAGACGCAGGACAGAGCTCTCAGAGGAAGGAATGGGAAAAGGATGGGACAGGGGTTGCAGAGGGAGACAGTGTAGGACACAGGAGGAAGGTCAGGAGCTAAAGAGTTCAGACCTAACCCTGAAAGCACTAAAGCAGTGTTTGGCTCATAGGAGCGTGTCTCAGTTTACTCATCCTTTCTGCACAACTCCCTCCCCCTGAGTTTCTTCTATTTATTTGTTTTGGTTTTTTTTTTAATCTTCTGCATGTTACTTAACCTCTCTGAGCCCCAGTTTCCTTATTTTCAAAATGGGGCCAGAGCTGAACTCACAGGGTTAGAAGTGAGTGAGTACATGCAAGGAGTTGTCACAGTCCCCAGTGTACAGCAGGTACTCAATCAATGATTCCATCCCCACTGCCAGCCTCTCGTCATTATCTGTCTCCACGAGTTCTAGCTCCACCTTCCCTAGCTATAGGGAAGCTAGTTAAGCAGACACTGCTTTCAGGGTAAGGTCTGAATCCCTTAGCACATCCACACTCCTGCCCCATGGAATCACCAGTGGCCCACGCTCCCTCCTGCTATAGCCCCTGTCCTGTCCTTTCCCCATTCCTTCCTCCTAGAGCTGTTCCTTGCCTCTGCCAGGGGCTTCCATAGCCCTGGTTGGGGGGTGGAGCTGGGTGGTGAGAGACTGACCTGGCCCTTTTCCAAGTCTCTCACCCACAGCCCTGGTACATTCAGGGCAGAGACCGGTCTTGCCACTGCTTGGCTCCAGTGCCTGGCACAGGCCTTGGCACGTGGCTGGGCTCGGTAAGTTACTTAAAGTTGCTGAGTAACTCTGGATGGTGGGGTGGGTAAGCCCCCACCATCCTGATGAGCTAAAGTAAGGCCTACCTCAGGCCACAAGAGTAGGACAGGACGGGCACCGATAGGGGAGCCCAGAGCCCTCCAGTCAAGGAACGAAACACACATCTAACCGGGGCTGTGTAATGGGAAGAAAGTAGACTTAACAAGGGCTTGCAAATGTGCATGCGTGTGTATGTGCACACACACACAGAGCAGAAGAGTCAGGCCTGTCTGAGCCCAAAGCCCTTTTCCACCTATTACCCCCACAATTGGCATTCCTGCCCTCATTACTCCCTTTCTCCCTCCCTCCCTCCTTTCCAAGTGTGTTTTCTGAGCACCCACTGGGGGCCAGGTGCAGTGCCAGGCTCTGGAGACTGAGTGTGCCACCTACAGACCTTGCTTCCACTCCAAGTGGCTAGAGGTGGAGAAGCAGGAGTGTGGCTCAGCTGATGAGGGAAGGGTCAGAACTCCATACACCTGGCAACCCTCCCAAAAAGGGCTTTTCTGCTATGTTCTACTCTAGGTTGGTCAAACAAAAAAAGCTCTGTCTTGCCAGGAAGACCCCAGGGAAGGGCACAAATAGCACTGTGGTTATGAGGCCAGCATTTGGAGCCAGTCCACCTGGGATTGACTCCCACCTTCTAACCGCATGACCAAGTCAGTGAGATGCCTCCATTACAGGCTGCTATGGGTTGGATTGAAGTAGGGCTTGGAGCATTGAAGTGTCCAGCACACAGCAGTGCCCCTCTGCTTAAGGGTGGGCACCAGGACCAACCCTAAACTACAAATTGCTTGGCATACAGGAGCACTCTGAGAGGTGGTGGGAGGGAAGCCATCATGGTGGAAAGCTAAGGCCTGGAGACAGACAACCTGGAGCTCAATCCTGGCTCTGCCACCTCCACCTTCTGCTTGTGTGCAGCCTGCTTGACCTCTTTAAAGGCTGGACTTCCTTATTGGAAGCAGGGTGATAGAGACACGGCGCACCATGTCACAGCACTACTGGGCAATGATCCACGTAAAGAGCTAGGCAGAGGGCCTGGCACACAGTAGGTGCTTGATAAGCACATGTGAGTCCTGTAATCACAATCAACATTCCCATCCCTCCCATCTGCATTGGCACCCTCAGCTCCCTCCCCTACACTGATTCTAGGGCAGGGCACCTGAATTCTAATCCTCATGATAGCCTACAAGAGGACTCTTATGGGAGGCTTACCCCAAAGAAAATCAGCAAAGAAACAGAGTTCAACACTCTCCCCAGGGAGTCTATTCAAGTCTGAATTTCAGCCAGCCCAGAGGGGTCAGATCTCAACCAGGTCTCCTTGAAGGTGCAGCAAGGGTAAGACAAGCAGAAGATCCCCCTTTCCAGGGACACCTCTTTCCTGTTCCTAAAATACTCCTCCTTCAGGGCCACAGTCCTGGAGGCTCTGGCAGTGGAAGGGATGGGGGAAGGGAGGCTCTTCCACCAGAGGACACTGGAGTGGACATCTGGACGTTGGACTCATCCACAACTCTGCACTGAAGGTCACCCTCCAAGGCCCCAGGCACACTCCTACCTCACCCCTGCCTCCCTAGCAGACGTGCCCTGACTCTGCTGAGGGGTGATGTTTGCCTGGGTCTGCTTCAAACTCACCCTCCTGCCATCCCCGTCATGACCCGTGGCCTTGCACGAACCTGACCATATTCTTGTCCTGCTCAAAACTCCTCCATATCTCCAGGATAAAATCCCAGCCCCTCACCCCGTATGCTATGCTCCCACAGGCCTCATCACCATCCCGTCACCTCTTTGCCTCCAGCCAATCCGATCTATTTAGAGTTTCCCAAGTATACTAGTCCTCTGGCACTTCTGAGCCCATCCTCAAGCTCTACCTCCTGCCTATAATGCCCTGCCTCCCCACCCACCTGGAGACCCTCTACTCCTCCTCAAAAATCCAGCCCACCCACAAGGATATCCCCCTCCATGTCTTACATGGTTACATGCTCCATGGTGAGGAAGGATAGTGTTTTTAATAAATTGGATACCACCCAGGGAAAATAAGTCTTGACCTCTGTATCACTTTGTGCACAAAAATCTATCTCAAGTGGATTTCAGATCTAAATATGAAACCTAAAATGATAAAACTTCTATAAGATAAGAGAATAAGATGTCCTTCTATATCTGTGGGTTTCATATCTGCAGATTCAACCAACCACAGATCGAAAATTTGAAAAAAGAATTCTGTAGTGAAAACGTACAGGCTTTTCTTCTTTGTCATTATTCTCTAAACAGTACAGTATAACAACTGTTCAGATACTTGAATTTGCCAATGCCCACCCAGACAGGCACTTGACACATCTGATCCTTACAATAGCCTAATAGAGCCTAGCATTACGTCAGCTTTTATAAGTAATCTTGAGATGGTTTACAGTACAGGAGAGGCGCATAGGATGTGCAAACACTACTGTCCACAAGTGCCCTGGAAACAACCCTCCATGGGTACCGAGATGCATATATCCATAACCTTGTGTTAATAAGCAAAGAAACAGAACTCAACTGGCACTCTTCATAAAAGAAAAAAGATTAACAGTTGAACTGCATTAAGAGCTAATAAAGAGCTTCTTTTCTCCAAATAGTCCCTTACAAGAGTGAAAAGATAAGCCCCAGAGAGGGAGAACATATTTGCAATGTGTTTATCCAACAATGAACACACATCCAGAATACTTTCCACTCCCATAATCAGAAGAAAAAGATAATCTGATAGGAAAATGGGGGGAAAGGACTTGAACAGGCACTTTGCCAAAGAGGTTATTTAATGGCTAATAACCTCATTAGCCATCAAAGAAATGTAAATTAAAACCACAAATAGATACCACAACAGGCACTGCTGCTCATACATGACCTGCACTGCTGTCACACTTTGGAAAACTACATGATGGCATCTACCAAAGCTAATTACATACAACTCTATGAGTCAGTAATTATAAACCTTTTTACCCAACCGAAAGCACAGACAGTGCTTCAAAAGACCTGTCCAAAGACACCCACAGCACCACTATTCATCACAGCCTCAAACTGGAAACAAGCAAAACGCTCATAGAAAGTCAAATGGATAAACCATGGTATATGTACACAGTGAAAGCAGAACAGAAATAAGAATGAACAAAATAAAACTTGATACAGTAACACTGATGAATCTCATCATTGAAATGCTGATGGTAAGAAGGCAGCATGAAAAAATATCTACATCGCACAAAGTTCAAAGTCAGGCAAAAGTAATCAAGGAGAGAAATCAGGACAGAGGCTGCCTTTGAGGTGGTAGTGACGGAAGGGCATGCAGGGAGCTTCAAGGGGCTGCTGGAATGGTCTGTTTCTTGACCTGGATAGAGGATACATGGGGTGATTCATTTGGCGAAAATTCATGGACTGCACACTTCTACTTTCTGTAAGTACGCTATGCTTCAATTTAAAAGTTTATTTTAAAGACAAACAAAAGCCCTCATCAGTGTTTCCTCTGCTCTGTCGCTGAGGCAGTGGCCCTTTCTCTGAGAGCTCCTTGCCCTTTGTACACATCTTTGTTCCCACATTCCCACTGTTCCCCTCCCCCCTGTGAGAAGCTGCTGCCCGCCTCCCTGTTTGCTGAATGCCTTCTGTGTCAGTGCCCCCTGCCCAACTCCAAGTACCTCATCTATGCCGTAACATTTAGTGACAGCCACCCATGAGATAAGGTGCTCTGGCACGCCCACGGCCAGATGACCTGGAGTCCATGTGCAAGACTCGTGGCTAAATGTTCCATATACATCTTGTTGGACAATGAGGTTGGGCCACTGCTGGAGAAGAGCAGGCAGGAGAGGCCCAGGGTCTTCCCCTAGGTCACATACTGTGAACTGGGAGGGCTGCCCTCAAGTCAGAGCCCACACTTCTATGTGACACATTTGACACCTCCTGAGATAGCAAGGAGCATGTGGCTGGACCTGGAGGGTTATTTCTACATCCAAGGCAAGAATTACTGTCAGAAGGAAGAGGGCCCTCTCCTTGATTCCTGGAACCTCTGATCTCTCAAGTGGCTTGGGGCCCACCCTCACCTCACTCCTGGATGCCTGGGTGCAAATGGAAGTTGGGGGTGGGGAGGGGAAGGTGGTGGTTCCTGGGGCTGAGCCCAGCTGGCCCACTGTGAGTGACTCCAGCCTCTCCAGGCTTACAGGGCTGAGCCATAAGCAACCTTGTTTATCCTTAGGAGGAATGATGGTTTTCCCTGAGCAATGACATCTTGGAAACGGCCTGGCTCCACAAACAACAACAAACCTCCCAGCTGGGGCCTGGGTTGCAGCTTGCATGAGAAGGCTTCTACCCAGAGGCGCCTGAGTAAAAGGTCAGAGGCTGCTTCCCTGCTGAGCCAGACCCTGGCCTTGACCCTGACTTTTGGAACCCAGAAAGGGGTCTTCACAGAATCAGATGGCTGTAAGGGGCCTAGTGATACCTGGTCTGGTCCCTTGTTGCCCCAAAGGAGAAACTGAGCTAGAAAAAGAGGCATATTTGCCTGATAAGCAGGGACTAGAAGGTACCCAGGTCTCTTGGGCTTTCTGTACCACACAAACTGCATTTCCAGAAACAGCAGGCTTGAGTCAGTAAACCCAAGGATCGTGAAAGGATCCTAAAAGGAGCATGTCACTGAGGAGTCCAAAAGAGAGAGAGCCCTAAGATGAAACCCAGGTACCTTGAGCCATGCAACTGGTGCAGTGGAGAGAGACCTGGGCTGGGCAACCAGAGTTCTGGGTTCTGGACCTCTTTAGAGCTGCCTCACATGAACCTCAGGCAAGCCCTTCCTTTCCTGCCTTAGTCCCCTCTCTATCTACAGAAATCAAACAGACTGTGCCAGCTCCAAGGCCTTGGAGACCAAATGGGAAGGAGCTCTCAAGGCCCCCAGGGACCCAGCTGGGGATGGGCATTCCCTCCCCAGTTATGCCTCTTTTAAGACTGCCAAGCAGACCACTGACTGAGAACCAATCCCCCAGGTCCACCCTGACTGGCACCATCCCAAGAGGGTTCCAAGCCCCTGTAGTTCATGCAAAGAACCGTGAGCACTGTATTTGAGCCAGCCAGGGCTGTTCCCTCCACACTCCATGACCCAGACTATGCTGTGTAAAACCACCCAGCCCAGCATGACCCCCTGAGCAGGCTTTTCTTATGGCTTCGACTAAAGCCCAAATTCTCCCTGCCTCACCTCCCATTAAACTCAGCCTTCAACCCTCTGACCCTATAGACATAACCCGGATATGCAGAGGCTCAATCCCCTCTCCAGTCACGCCCCAGGAGCAAGCCAGGCTCTTGGGTGACTAAGAGATGAATAAGATCTACAACTTGCATAAATAGGACATGAAGCAGTCAGTTGTGGAAACCAGACAGTTAAGACTTGGAGGGAAGAGAAGATGGCACAGTATGCACGCTGGGAGGAAGAAGGGTGGGAAGTGTGGTCAGTGCTTTTTTTGATACCAAATACTGACAATCAAGAAGCCCAATCCACAATTTCTAGCTCAAAGCCCTGGAGAGTCCCAAAAAAGGGTCATTGCCTTGTATCCTTCCCATCCTCCTGTTTCTCGGATGCTGGACTGGGCCCAGGTGAGCCCTGCTGCAGTAGTTGGCTCCCCAGAGGGCCTGCCCTGAGCTAAGCCATGCCACGTGCTAGTGCTGGGGAAGAGGGGAGGTGCCCCTTGGCTGGGCACTTAGGACTCAAGGGGCCAGGATGGAAACTTTGACTCTGGCTGCAGTGTCCTGGCTGGGATCCCATGGGCAAACCTCCGCAGCTCCCACCTTCCATAGATGCATGCCCTCAGCCACTGGGAGAGGGGACCTGAGGGCATGGCATCTCAGTTTGAAAAGTTTGCAAGAGTTGCTGAGAGGCCTGGTGGCCCTGCACTAAGCCAAGCATCTCGAGCCAGGAGTGCTAGGTTCAAAGCTGAATTATGCAGCTCGGGTCTGGGTGATGGCTTCCCATGTGTCCTGTCCTTGCTGTACCAAGAGGCCAGAGGTCCTCCATCCTGCTTTTGGCTCAGCCTCTCCCCTCTCTGGGCCCACGTTCTTCCTACCATCCTGGGTCCTAGGTTCAAGGGTTCTTCCTGGACACCTTGGGACACAATTAGAGATGTGGACCCTCCAAGTTGAGAAAAGAATTGGTTCTGCAGGCTGGCTTACTGTGGCTGGCTCTGTGGAGTGAGCGGTCTCAAACCACCGCCCCCCTTTCTTACGGGTCTCGGCAGGAGCCAAGGGAGCAGGTGCAAGTCCTTCCCCAAGGAGCTCTGAGCTTGCTTGCAATGCACACGCTTGTGTTTCCAGCAAACATTGCTGCCAACGTTAAGTCTTGGGAGCAGAGGTGACCCCCTAGAAGTCCTGGAGAACACCTTTTTCCGTATCAGTGGAACTAGGCAAGATCTACCCTCACCAGCGCCTGGTGTGCAGCGAGCATCCCTAACACAATGGCCAATGCTGCTGGCTGAGCACTCCCTCCTCATGCGGTGTCTGGACTTCCCAGTCACCAAACATTCCTTGTCTCTCCCAGAAAGAAAAGCTGGCTGCCTAGCCCAGAGCAGCAGAAGCCTACCCCCTGTCCCCGGAGGACCCCTGACCCCTGAGACAGACAGACAGACACACACACACACACACACACACCCCTATCTCAGAACAGAACACAACGGGTTTGGTTGCAATGGCTGCCCTGGGGAAGAGACAATAGAAACAGGGGCATGGGGTGACTTGGACAAGAGCCCCCCTCGCCCCCGCCCCCGCCCCCGCCCACCCCACAGACCCCTGTCACCAAGCACCTACCCAGCACACTCCAGCAGGGACCCTGGTGACTCCTGGCTGTGCTCCTGCCAGCCGGCCCGCCCGCCCCGGGTCTCCACCAGGCTCCTCCCGCGGGCGCGGGCGGGCGGGCGGGCGGGCAGGCGGGCGGGCGGGCAGCCGAGGCTGTGGCAGCTCGGGCAGGCGGACGGCCGTGTCAAGCGGCTGCCTTCCCCAGACAGAGCTCCTTTGTGTCAGCAGAGCTATTTATGGACTTACCCAAGTTCCCCAGGGGAGCGGTACCTGCTGGGAAAAGCAGAACCAAATGACCAGGTTCCACCTCCCACATCTAGGTAGCGTTTTCAAAACCCTTGCATCACCCGTCCCGCCTCGCCTCCTCTTCCTCCGCCTCCTCCTTGCCCTCCTCCTCTTCCTCCTTCTCCTCCAGCAAGCACCCTTCCCAAACACACACCCTGTCCAGCCGGCCCGCTGCCACTATGGAGAGAGGCTGGATTTCTTTCTTCCATCAGACAGAAAACTCTGTGATTTCCCAAACCACGTTCATCTGAAGAGCAGTCCGGGATGTCTCAAGGAAGAGTCCTCGCGGAGCCCGTCCTTCAGCTGAAAGGACCTAGCCGGCTCCTGGCTTTCACACTTAACTCTGGCCTTGGGTCCCCTGCCACCGATCCCCAACTTCCCAGCTGGCCCCCGAAGTGCTGCTCTGGAGGAAGAAGCGTCCATCCCTCTCAGCGGCACCCCCTGGTCCTGGGATCCCAAGCAGGCTCCACCCCCACACAGGTCCTGAGGGCTCCAGCTGGAGCAGTGCAAAGCCACCGCTGCCGCTCCGGCAGAACCCAGCCAATCACCGGGGTTTCCCTGTCACACCCCCACCCCCCGCTGCTCCATTCCAGTGGGCAGCTGCAAAGGAACTCAGGGTCCTGCCCGCCAGCACAGCTGACTCTGAAAATGCAGCCGCCCTCCGGGTCAGGGAGGGGCAGCTTCAGTCACCTCTCAGCAGCAGCATCTAGCACAGCGGGACACACATGTTTTTATTGGGCACTTTGTGTGCCAAACTCTGGGGAATCCAAGATGGACAGAGAGCTTGAGCTTCCTCTCTCCAGCATGAGAGCCAAGTTACCCCCACAAATGAAAGAGACATCTGTAACAGAGACAGTGTGGGAGCAAGGACAGAGCACTAGACTGGGAGGTGAGGACCTCCAACTCTAGTTCAACTCCAGCACTGGTTGGCTGGGTCTCACTGAGCAAGTCCCTGTCCCTCTCTGAGCCTTGATTTTCTCATCTGTAAAATGGGGCTGCTACTCCTTGAGCCGCCCCTAGGCTCCCCCTTCTTGAGCACAAACTCTGTGCCAAGATCTCTGCCTGCATTCATTCACCTAATCTTTATAGCACCTCATAAGGTGGGGACTCTTATTACCTTCCTTATGGAAGACTCCCAGGTTCAGAGCTGCCATGGTCACCCAGCTCGGTGGCTATGAAGAACACAATTGAAGACCAGTCAGCCCAACTTTGCCACTGCAAGAAGCTGCTTTGCCAGCCCAGAGCTCTTCTCTGACACTGTGACTGTGGCTGTAGTGTGGACAATGCTCCCTGGGCTGGGCCTGGGCCAGGCTGGGAAAGCCCAGCCCCTGGCCACTCCTACCTGAGCACAAGGCCCCTGGGAAGTCAGTGCAGAAACAGCTAGGCAGAAGACAACCCACACTCCTGTCCTCTCTGCACCTCACCTCTATTATCCTGGACTGAAGTGCTGCCCCTTAGCTGCCCCCCTCCCTGTGGTAGTCTCAGTGACTCTGAACGTGTCTCTGCCTGTCCCCTGCCCTCCATTCCTGCCTCTCACACTCATGAGCACACACATGCATGTGGTTATAAGAGAATATCCTTAACAGGGTCAATGACGCAAAGCAGCCCTCATCTGAGCTAGGAACTTACAAACTCCACCAGGTGTTCATTTTGTCCCTGAGAGCAGAGCCACAGCCATCCTTACAGGCACCCAGGAACCTTCCAGCCTGGAAGGCTGTCATCCTGCAGGCTCCTGAGACAGGAAACCAGGGAGGTGAGTCTCAGGAGATGGTCAATTTCACTGGGGCTGGACCATTCCCAGTAGGGCCAGCTGGTACCAGGATGGAATGTCTGGTGCATGGGATGAAATGCTTAGGCGGGGAGCCTGAGCAGAGGACACCATGACACAAGAGATCCTTGAGCTTTACCTTCCTTCTGTTGACACATAATTCCAGAGCAGCAACTACATGCCAGGCTCTGTGCTAGACCTCAGGATGGTGACAAACAACAGATGGGCTGGGCTTTGCATTTACAAAGCTGACACAGCAGGAGATGGACGGCAGTCATGTCAGATGAATGAGCCTTAATTAGACATTGTGCTGTGATGGGCAAGATAGCTCTCCCAATGCAAGGTGCTGGGTGCAGAAAAGGTCTAGGACACATTCATCAGTGTACTGGACCATGGCATCAGGAGGAAGGGACCCAACAGCACAGTAGCCCAAAGCCCAAGAGCCCATCAGGCCAGTCTAGGAAGTGTCTAATGGCCAGGGGAGACTGTGGCAACCACTGCCCACTGCCTCCCCATAACCCAGACGCCAGTAGCAGAGCCAGTGGCCCTCTAGTGTGCAGCCTGAAGCAGGAACGTTTTGTCACTGACAGCCAGGCTACCAGGGCCAGAGGACCCTTGGGAGTCTTTTACTCCTCTTCCCCACTTGAAGCCAGTGAAACAGAGGTAAAGAGAGAGTAGGTAGTTTTCCCAAGGAAACAGAACAACAGGGTAGCCAGGCTGGGAGCAGGGTTGGCTAACTCCCCATCTAGTGCTCAATCCTCAGGATCTCCTCCAAAACTTCTCAGCCCAAAGTAAATGGTGGTGCTTCCCAGTGCGGGTGAATGGGGACTAGAGAGCTGGGAGACACAGATGCCCACAGGCCGCAGAACTCAGTATGAGAATACTAAGGTGCCAGACCCATCTATTGAGCCACATATTTTAGCAGATGTTCACTTGACACTCTGTCAGCACTGCTGTAAGCCCTTCTGATTACTGACTCATTAACTCCTCAGGACCTTAGCAGATATGATTTCTAATAGCCCCATTTCACAGATGAGTAAACAGAGAGAGATTATGAAACCTACCAAGGTCTCAAACTAGCAGGTGCAGAGCTACGGATAAAGCCCAGCACACTTGCTGCCAAGTCCTGCACCACTGCTGTGCTGCAGCCACAGAACAGCCTCACCCGGCAGGCACTCTGAGAAGCCAGGGGCTGAGCAGCCCTGTCGTTCACACAGGTGAACAGTTCACAATCCAGATGAGTTGGCAGCAGCTGCCAAGGCTGGGACCAGGGAGGCTTAGGAGCAGTCCCCTCCCATTTTTGGAGTACAGCACCCCCAGGCAGGACTCCAGGACTCACAGAGGCCCTTAGAGAGAGGCAGCTGTAGGCCGAGGATGCTGCACAGGTGCTAAGGACAGGCTGTTCTCCTGAAGCCCACACCACTGCAAGGTTTCCACTATCTTCCCATCCTGCCTTCACTGCCTTATGCCTGATAGCCTGGGTTTGTATTCCCAAGACTCCACGCAGAGCCCACACAGACAGAAATCCACTCACCTTCCCCATGCAGACTCCACCTTGCGGGGGGGTGGAGGGGTTGGCGTCTTAGCAATGCTGTGTGATGTGCTTACCCCACCCCAAGCTCTGAATATTCAAGCCCACTTAGCAAGCTGTTACTGGGGCTTACAGCCCTGGGTTAGGAGTCTACAGACCCATGCAGAAAGGCCCTCCCCTCCAAGAAACTTTAATTTGTTCTTTCAGTAATCACCGAGTTCCTGCTCTGTGCGGGAGCTGGTGCTAGCTAGCAATGAAGGTTGCTGGGCGGCAGGGTAACAGCTCTGCTCCTGGGATGGAACGGAGGGGTGAGTGTGGCAGATTTTCCACTGATCCTGCAAGCAGGTGCTGTTCTGCCATGTTTGGGCCACTAGGGCTCTAACACCAGGGCAGGGCACACAGTCTCATACTGCTTGTTAAAGGTGTGGACCTTGCTCTTCCCGGTGATATGTGCCTTGTTTGAAGGACACATGCCACAAGTGATAAGGTAGAGGAAGACAGAGCAGGTATCCTTAGGTTCAAGTTCACAGGGAGACCTGGCTTATAGCCTGCAGGATCTAGAGCAAGTCCTTCCCACTTCCTGGCCTCTGTCCTCCATCTCTAAAATCCCAGCCACCTCTCCCCTGCCTGGTCAGTCCCACAGCCTTCTAAGCTCTCTCACTGAAGGAATTGGCTCGATACGTGTATTAGGAAACAGGGCAGCCTTTGGAGTCCACAAACTCTGAGTGTGAATTAATGGTGGACAAGTCATTTTAATGTACCCAAGCCTCCATTTCCTCATCTGTAAAATGGGGCTATTCCATCTGCCTCCCTGAGGAACTAAATAAGGTGATGCTTGTGGAATGCCTGGCACAAGTGAGTGCTGAATAAATAAGTGTGGTCATTATCATCTGTGAATGGTCAGAATTTACTTTGCTTTGTTGGGGGGGTGATACAGGAAGGCCTAATAGGTGCCTGTCATGAACTAAGAGCTGGTGATCACAAGCTTTTGACATCAGGCTACAATCACCTTACCCACTGCATGGATCAGGAGACTAAGGTGCAGAAACACAAAGCAGCAGCACAACAGGCAGTGAAGCTCCAGGCCATGTTCCTAACTCCTGCCCCCTCCCTTGCCATCTGTTCCTTCTTCAGTGATCTTGGGCAGCATAGGACAATCCCAGCTTTCTCATGGGAACATAGCTGCTAGCCACAGCCGGAAGAAGCTCACCAACAGCAAACAGGAGCCAAACGTCACCCTGTAGAACCAGCCCAGAGGACTGCCACTGGCCAGCTTCAGCCTCCAGCCTGAAGCACACTTCGCTGTCACCTCAGCAGTGTCAGCCTGACCTTGGGCAGCTGGAGCAGCACGGGATGGCCAGGTGCCATGACCACCTCCCAGCCTGGCTCCAGCCCAATGGGCCACATGCTGCCCTGAGAGTTCAGGCTTTTGGGAGCAATCTTCAACCCACTGTGCTTGTGCCAACTCCAGGGCCAGGCCGTGTCCTGACAGCCCAAGTTCCTGGGAAGTGTTCGGCCACTGACTCAGCCATGGGGAGGCCAACTCCGCGGTCTCAGCTGCTGGATGCAGTTTATCCACGCACTCCTTCCAGTACGTCCACTGCTTAGACTATTGGCCCAGAGCCTAAGTCATCAAACTGAAGGTCAGTGGGAGAAAGACTGCACCAAAATGCTAACTTCGCTGCTGCCTTCTGCCAACTCTGGGGCAAAGACAACCCCTTCTCTGAGCCTCAGTTTCCTTGTCTCTAAAATATGCACACATAGGGGTTAGACTAGATCACTAGATTAGTCACTCAAAATGCAATCTGCAAAATGGGGCTGGTTCATGAGCTACTTATTACTGCTCTACAGTGTGGGGTAAGTGGCAAAACTGACAGTGTTGGGAACTTTCATGGCAAACTGATCAGAGGACAGGTCCTACCGAGTAGGGTACAGGCCAGTACAGGTGCTCAGAAAGCAGTAACAAATCATGTGCAATGTGAGTTCTACAGAAGCACAGGGCCCTTCCCCTCAGGTGGCTTAAGAGGCTTGATTTAAATGGCCTTGTCCTAGGAGAACTCGCTAACTCAGACTTTGTCATACTACCTCCACCTACAGTGGAACTTATGAGCTGGTCACTGGAACTGGACTGGTCCTCCTCCACCACCCCAACTCAGAGTGGCACCACCATTCATCTGTTGGCCTGAGCTACTCTTAAGTGTCATCCCCCTCCCAAATGCCCTCCATCCACTAATCACCAAATCTTTTCGCTCTCGCCTCCTACACACCTTGTGGGTCTTTCATCTCTGTCAAGGCCTAGAGCCTCCACCCTCATCCAAGCCACTGTCACCTCTCCCTGGCTGACAACAATACCTCCAAACTGCTCCGGGCTCCTCAGTAAGCTTTCCACAGCACAGATCCAACCCCAGCCTCTCCTACTGCTCCCAGGACAAAGTTTAGAGTCCTCGCCCAGCTTTCAGGCCCATGGCTGAGCACAAAGCACTACTCCAGCCTCAGTTCACGCTCCCTCTACCTCCTTATCCCTTCGTCTATGCCAGCCTGCTTTAATGTCCTCACCTGGAACAACCCTTATATCCCAAAGCCAGGCCCCCAGCCTCAGAAACTTTCCTAATGACCCTGACCAGACCCTCCTGGTGGTGCTCTCGCTGGACTTTTTGTCATAACTTGTTCATCCCTTCCATGTTGGTTGATGTCTGTCTCTCCTCCAACTGTCCTTCTACCACACTAGACTGGTAGCTTTATGGGGATGAGGACAAAAAAGTAGAGGACATCTGAGATTCTGCCTGGCCAAGCTCCTCCCACCTTTCTTTGCCTCTGAGCAACCACACTCCCTCCTCATTCTCAAACATGTGATTCATATGGAACTGACCTATCTCCCACTCCAGAGAGGGACATGTGACCCAGGCCTCAGCCAATTAGTTATGTCATCCCATTGTCTTCAGTGATTGGGGCAGACGTATGATCTAACTTGGGCTAATGGGGCTCAGGCCCAAGACTGCTGTTGAAATGATCAAAGGTGATAACCCTGGTACTTCTAGCAGCTCTCCTGTCACCACTGAGGGAGTAAGCTACCACATAAGTAGGTAGAACCAAGAAATGGAGAAGCTGAGGCCAGGTCTTAAGTGACAGTGGCCAAGGTCATGAATCCAACAATGCGTGACGGCTACCAGCCCATCATCCAATGAATTCCACATGCTGACTGAGCTAATTTGAGTTGGGTTTCTGCACTTGCAAATAGTAGATTACTGACTAATTTATCACCAGTACTTAGCACAATAGATAGTCCAAAAGTATTGGTTCATTGATGCAGTCATTCAATAAACATTCAACAATGAGAAGGTGACTAGGTGTTCAATAGGAAGAGTCATCATGGCTGCTGTTTAGAAAGACGTCTAAAGGGACAGGAGAAAGCAGAGGAAAATTCACCAGGAGACCATGCAGAAGTCCCAGGGACAGAGGTGAGGCCTGACAAGGGTTACTGAGACACAAGGAAAGGAAGGGAAGGAAGATTCCCAACTCTAAATTCACTGAAGAAGCTCTGACAGACCCTGCCCTTCTTGGGCCTCATCCCAAACTCCATCCCTGACTCCATCCATCATTCCAGAACCTCCAAGTTTTCCCCCATTGGTTACAAAGTCCCTGGTAGTCAACATTACCACTGAACAATACTGGGGCCAGGGGTTGGCCTGACAGGCAGAGAGTAGAGTGCAAGGAACCTCCCTGTTCCTTGGTTTCCTCATCCAGAAAATGGAGTAAGAACAACAGTGTTGGGCAGGTTATATATTATTGCAGAAGGAAAGCACACTCCACAAATATTAGGTGACATTATTGTCATCATCATTATTCTTTATAGTAGAGATTCCAGAAGGAGAGAATTGAACATACAGCATAAACAATTCCAAAATTAACAAAGAATTTCTTTGACTAAGGGGACGACTCAACAGTTCAGACTGAAAGGGTTTACTGAGTCAGTACCAACAAAAATTACCAACAGAGAGAACAGGCAACTAGAAATAATCTGGTGACTTTTCTGAATTCCAAAGACTGGAAAGAGAAATCCTGCTTGTTTCCATGAAGAACTTTGAGAGGATCAAGGAAACAGTGCTCGTGTGCAAACCTGAAGGCAAGGAGAGCACAGTGCATGCTCTCGGGCTTCATGGGGAGGAGGGCTGTCAGCCTAGAACTTTTTATTCGAGCAAACTATGACTTAAGCACAAGGGTAAACCTTTTCAGACTTAAAGGGCTAAGGCAGTATATTATCCACAGACCCATTTGGAAAAACTACGCAAGAAAGCTCTCCAGACAAAAGTGAAGCAAAGCTTAGAAGTCAAGGACAAGAAGATGTGGTGTTAGAAAGTGGTGAGCTCCAAAGCCAGACATTTATAGACGTAACTCCAGATGAAATAATTGAGAGCTAAACAATTTTTAAGTAAACGATTCTGGAAACACAATACAACTCAGGTTTAAAACCAGTAATAATCAGAACCTAAAATTTCAGATGATCTCACTGGTACCTCAGAGGTATAGAAGAAAGCAAAGAGAAGTATGGGCCAGGTGACATGCTCACTATGGTTGTAGGAGATGAGGACAAACTTGCATAGACCCGGTGCAATGCCTGATATTAAAACATGTGAACAGAAAAGGTAATGATGAAACCACCAGCCAACTAGGACTGGGGTGCACAACCTCAAAGGAAATCTCGCAGAAGAAAAATGAGGTTAGCTTTGGGATGTTCGAGACTACTAAAACATACTACGAAGTTTTAGCAACTAAGTCCTAACCTCATGTAGGAATAGACAGCTTAATGGGGGAGGATTTATGGTCTGTAAAATAAGCAAATGGTTAATATTCTAACCACATAAAGAGCTCTTGCAATTAAGAAAACTGGGTAAATTATGTGAACTGACAAGCCAAAGAAGAAATGTAGGTAACTAATGAGAAAGAGGTTCAATTGCATTAGTAATCAAAGAAATGGACACTAAGATGAAACACGACTTTTATCTTCTCGCACCAACAGAGCTGACAGAGCAATCACAGGGCTCTCATCCATGGCCAGTGGAATGCAAATTAAACATCACCTCACCTCTTTCCTTTGTTTTCTTGTCTATAAAATGGGGATAAAGACAGTCTGCTGGGTGGACTACAGGTGTAAAAAGACAGAAAGTATTCTTAGAGCACCTCAGTAGCGTGTGTCACACTAGTCTGCAGAGCAGTGTAGCAAGATGTAATACCCAGCCGGGTGCAGAGATCAGCAATACCCAGCCGGGTGCAGAGATCAGCAGGATCTTGGTGTTTGAAGCCTGCCCCAGGCAAATAGTTCAGGAGACCCTATCTCGAAAATACCCAACACTAAAAAGGACTGGCAGAGTGGTTCAAGTGGGAGGGCATCTACCTAGCAAGTGTGAGGCCTTGAGTTCAAGCCCAAGTACCGCCAAAAAAAAAAAAAAAAAAAGTAATACTCAGGACTGTCCTAGGATGTTTATGCAGCATTGTTCAGAATATCAGAAAAAAACTAACTGTGCATCAATAAATAAATTATGATCTGTTGGGCCCCTGAACATAAAGGGGAAGCTTTGATTAAGATTTGATTAAGATTCCTATAATACATTCAGCTTTTATAGATGAGTTACAGAAACTTATATATGTGAAAATTATTTAGTAAAATATGCATATGGAAAAAGATTTGAAGGAACTATATCAAACTATTAGTGGTCATGACTGGGGAAGGGGCTGGAGGAATGGGGGTCTTCTTGATTTAAGCAGTTCAGTAAGTTTAGAATTTTCTAAACAAGTTTTGCAAAGCATATTATCTGTTAAAGAACATGTACAGTGCTAAATACATAATCCCATTCATAGCATAAATAAAATTTTATATTCCCTCACATACATAATGAAAGTTTTCTTTTCTTTTTGAAAATTTGCCTTGGGGGGAGGTGGCGCTGGCTCAAGTGGTAGACTGCCTGCCTAGCAAGCATGAAATCCTGAGTTAAGACTCCAGTACCACAAAAAAAAAAAAAAAAAAATTTGCCTTGGAAATCGCTTTAAAAGATTTGCATAATATGATAAAAGCTTTAGCACACAAGGGAGGGGTGAGGATAGGTAAGACACCTAAAAAATTAGCTAGCATTTGTTGCCCTTAACGCAGAGAAACTAAAGCAGATACCTTAAAAGCAACTGAGGCCAATAGGAGAAGGGGACCAGGAACTAGAGAAAAGGTGAGATCAAAAAGAATTAACCTAGAAGGTAACACACACGCACAGGAAATTAATGTGAGTCAACTCCCTGTATAGCTATCCTATCTCAACCAGCAAAAACACTTGTTCCTTCCTATTATGGCTTATACTCTCTCTACAACAAAATTAGAAATAAGGGCAAAATAGTTTCTGCTGGGTATTGAGGGGGTGGGGGGGAGAGAGGTAGGGGGCGGAGTGGGTGGTAAGGGAGGGGGTGGGGGCAGGGGGGAGAAATGACCCAAGCCTTGTATGCACATATGAATAAAAAAAAAGGTTTGCATAGATGAAGTGAAATCATCTTATTCTCAAATGAAAGATGGTATTGTATTGATTTTAATACTCTTATCTTTATGTATGTTTTTAAATACAATTATAATTTACAAAGGCTCAAAGAGTTTTTGGGAGGGGCAGGGAAGAAGTGAGGAGTAAATCATAAAATAATAAAAATATACTGAATTTCACTTCAGGCTGGGTATGGCATATGCCAATAATCCTAGCTACTTGGGAGGCTGAGATCAGGAGGATCACAGTTTGAAGGAGGATCAGCTCAGACAAAAAATTAGCTAGATCTCATGTCAACCAAAAGCTGGGGATGGTGGCATGCACCTGCAATCACAGCTATGAGGGAGGCAGAGGTAGGAGGATCATATTCCAAGGGCAGCCCTGGGCAAAAATGTGAGACCCTTTCCAAAAAATAAATAAAGCAAAACAGGCTAAAGACATGGCCCAGTGGTAGAGCTCCTGCCTAGCAAAAGCAAGGTCCTGATTTCAAACCCCAGAAGTGCCAAAAAAAACCCCGGGAGAATGGGGTGGGGAATTTTAAAGGAAGGGTAATGAGAAAGTATTTGTCCTAACTTCTTGGGCAAAATAAAAAATGTTCTGCTTTATGCTGCGTACCAAAGTAAAACCCACCGAGACTAAAATGCTAAAAGTTGAAGAATAAAGCCATGAAATTCAAAGGGAAAAAGTGAGCGTCTACAATCCTGGGGCATAACGCCAAAGGACAAACATATTTTTAAATGTCAAAGATGCCATTAGTCATTAGGAAAACACGATTCAAAATCGTAATGAGATACTGCTTCACACCCATCAGGATGGCCCTAACTTTAAAAATGGAAAAATAACAATTGCTACGAAGGCTGTGGAGAAATTGGAAATACATTACTGGCAGGAAAGTAACACTGTACAATTTTGGGAAACCACCTGGCAGGTCCTCAAAGAGCTAAGCACATAGACCTCAGTGACCAGGCAGTCGCATGCCGAGGGATATACCTAAGAGAAATGAAAACATGTTCACACAAAAACTTGCATACGAATACTAATGCAGCGTTATTCATAGCAGCCAAAAGGTGGAAACAACCCAAAAGTTCACCAACTAATGAGCAGTTAAACAAAATATGGTACAGACGTATCATGGAATATGATGCAGCCATTAAAAGGAGCTGGGCACTGATACATGCCACGGCATGGCTGAACCTGGAAACTCTGCTCAGTAAAAGAAGACAGTCACAAAAGACCAAACACATGACTTGATTTGTATGAGATGTGCGGCGTGGGCAAATCTACACAGACAGACAGTGGAGAGGTGATTGCTTAGGACTTAAGGAAATAGGAGAGGGGAAGCTGATGGACCTGATTTCTTTTTCAGATAATAAAAATGTTCTAAAGTTAACTGCAGTGATGGCTGAACAAATCTGCACATATGAAAAAAGCAACAAGTTATACACTTTAGGTGGGCGAATTGTATGGTATTTGAATTGCATTACAACAGCACTGTGACCAAAACAATTTATAGGTGAGGAGCTATAGCTAGAAACATCTGTAAAGACTAAAAATCAAAAGCTAGCACACAAATGTTCTTATTATATAAAGAGCTCTTTGTGCATAAATAATTCAAATATAAACAGCCCTCTGGAAAAACAAAAGACTTGAACAGTCTACTCCCTGAAGAGGCAATGCAAGTGACCAGGAGGCACATAAAGAAATGTTTAATGTTTCTAGTAATCAAAGGGAATGTATTTAAAAATGTAACGAGGAATTTTACTCAGCCACAAAGAAGAATGAAATTTTGACATTCACAGGTAAATGGATGGAACTGGAGAACATCATCTTAAGGGAAGTGAGCCAGGCTCAGAAGGCCAAAGGCTGCATGTTCTCCCTCATATGTGGAATGTAGACCAAATACAAATACACCAATATTATGGAAAACAGGTCACACTAAGGGGAGGTCACATACAAGAGAGGGAGGGTAAAAGAAGGAAGTTAAGAAGGTGAATATGGGTGATGGACTTCCTATACAAGAATGAACACAGGATTTTTAAACCTGTTGAAATCACCAAAAAAGGGAGACTAAGGTAGAAAGCAGAAAAATAGAGAAGATTAACCAATTCAGGTTATAATACAATATACATGGAAATGTGACAGTGAAACTCCCTGTATAGCTATCTTAAACAAACAAAAATGTCATTTCCTTTTTTTTATAGAAATGGAGAACAGGAGGGCAAAACAGGTCCTGTCTGGGGGGGTTAGTACCAGTGTGTGTGGGGGGAAGATGTGGGGAAGGGGTGTGGGGTGAACATAGTGCACATTCTGTGTACTCACGTATGTAAATGGAAAAACAAGAACTGTTGAAACCATTCCAGAAATGGGGGGAGGGGGGATAAGGGAGAATGATGAAGGAGGTGAATTCAACTATGGTATATTTGATATATTATAAGATCTTTTGTACATACCACAATGTACCCCCCTGTACAATTAAAAAAATAAAATAAAATAAAATGTAACAAGATTGGGAGTGTGGTTCAAGTGATAGAGTGCTGGCCTAGCAAGCACAAGGCCCTGGGTTCAATCCCCAGTAATGCAAAAAAAAAAACAAACCACGTAACAATATACAGTGCTTCTGAGTGTGCAGGAAAATAGACATCTCTCTCTCTCTCTTTCTCTCTCTCTCTCTCCCTCCCCTTCCCCCTCCTCCCTCCCTCTCACTGACTCTCTTTTGGCAGTACCGGGGATTGGATTAAGGGTCTTGAAAGTGTTCTACCACTTGAGCCACACCCCCAGTTCTTTTTACTTTATTTTTATCTTTCAGATAGGACCTCACACTTTTGCCCAACTGACTGCAGACCTTGATCCTCCTGCCTCTGCCTCCTGAGTAGCTGGGATTACAGGTGTGCATCACCACACCTGGCAGAAATACACATTTTTAGGAAGGCGTCTCTGTTTCCCAGGAAGCAGGACTTTCAGTGCTACAAAGGGAAAATCCCAGGCTGGGACTAGGGGTATATCTCAGTGGAAGAGCTCTTGCCAAGCACGTTCAAGGCTCTGGATTGTATCCCAGCATCACAAAGAAAATAAAAATCAAAACAGAAAAAACACAGGCAAAGCAGGATGAGCGGCTCCATTGGAAACTGGTACTGAAGAGTGATTCCACAAGAGAATCAAGACTCCATTTACAGGGGCTGGTGGTGTGACTCAAGTGGTAGAGTGCCTGCCCAGCAAGCACAAGGCCCTGAGTTCAAACCCCAGTACTGCCAAAAAAAAAAAAAAAAGATAAATATACACTCTTTGACCCTGAAATTCCACTGCCAGGAATTTATTCCAACAAAACGTTCCTTCATTCAGCGAATATTTATTGAGAGTCAAACGTGTACTAAAGTCATTTTTTTTTTTTTGGTGCTACTGGGGTTTGAGCTCAGGGTTTCATGCTTGCTAGGCAGGCGCTCTACCTCTTGAGCCTCTCCACCAGCTCTTCAAGCATGTAGTAAGCATCCAGCTGGATGCTGGGGATACCAAGATATATCTACAAGGATTTTTATCTCAGGTTTCTGTAGCAAGGAAAAACTGGAAACAATTTGAATGTGGGACCACCAGAGATGATTTAAATAAGGCACGTTTCATCCTCACAATAAAATACTCTGCCAGCACTAAAGATATGTCACAGAATATTTATTGACAAGGAAACATGGTTACACCACACTGTTAGTGGAAGAAGACAGGACAGAAAATTGCACGAGCGACCCCAATTTGCACATAAGAAATGCGTGTATATGAAAACACCTGACAGGACCCACCCCAAAACGTTAAGGTAGATATCTCTAGTGCTGGGGTGAAGGGTAAGCCTCATTTCCTCCTCCTGACTCATTTATAGTAAGTGTTTTCTTCCTAATAAACATCAGTTACATGAGTTACTTTTCTAACACAACCAAAGTCAACTACTTTAAAAGAACATCCCACGGGAGGAGGCCCCAAGGAAGGGGCCACAGGAGTCAAGGGTACACGCTGCTTGATCTCCTGATCACTGTGTTCCTGAGGACCTGCTGACTGCAAGGTGCTGTAAGAGATGCTTTCTGTGCCTACCCCTTCGACCATCATGAGATAGTGTGTGGGAAAGGTCATTTTATCCCATTTTACAGCAGGGCTGGGACTGGAACCCAGGCCTGCCTACCTCTAAAACCACAGGCCACTTAGCAGCGCCTCCCTCTTCCTGGGAAGGGCAGCTAAGGATTCCACACCTCTCCCGCAGGCCAGCTGGATGCTGGCCCTTCCTGCTTCCCTCCAGCAATGCAGGAGGCGACAGGAGGACAAGTCAGCAAGGGAGGGACACCATCAAGAGGAAGGCATGGCACCGAAGGCCAGCTGGCCGAGGTCAGGGCATAGGGTGGACTAACCAGGGGACTCCTCGCCTGCCGGGCGACTCTCAGGAAGCCCAACTGCATCCGGCCCCAGGAGTTCCCAGGCCCTGTGCTCCCAGAGAAAGTGAGAGAGGCCCTGTCGAAGCCTAAGCTGCCTCGGAAACTACAGGAGGAAAACAGCCTGTCTCTGGGACCTTCTCCCCCAGCTCGGTGACTACTGGCCAGCCCTTTCCCCACTGGACCTCCAGGGCCTTCTGGTCTGCCTGAGGAAGGGAGGTGAGGACTGATGGCTCCAGGACACTCCCAGATCTGAATTCTATGAATCCATAGGACTTCCTCAAATAGGGCCTGGCAGGAAGAGGAAGGGGGCGAGGTGTCCCCACCCAGCTCCCGAAGGAGCCCCCTCCTCTTCCCCTCAGTGATGTTCCCACTGCTATTTTTAGAACAGTCCACAGGGAGTGTCTCCACCAGCCCACCACACTCAGAGTTCCAGGTAAAACACAGCAGCCCGTCATTCTGCTCCAGCAGGAACGTGCCAGGAATTTCTAGACGAGCTGCCGACTAGACAACCTCTCCCCACGCCATTAGTGGGTCTGGTTTCTCACTGTTTCCATTACAGCCCAGAGTGGCAGTTCACGTTTCCTAACACCCCAGTGGGTTGCTGAGTGAGAGGAGGAGAGCTATCTAAGACCATCTGTACCCCCACCACCCTCCCACTCCTGCCCTGGCAGAATCTTTAGGTCACCAACCATGTGCCCACAGCCAAGTTCTTGCCTCTCTTAGTCTTCATCTCTACAGATCACTTGTTAATCAACTGATCTTGGTGTCTGCTCCACATTGGAAGAGCCTATGGTTCTACCAAAATTCCAGCCACTCAATAAGTACTCAATTCCATGCTTTTAGACATGTGTTGGGTTGTGTTCCCAAAGTCTTGTGAGCATTGATTACAGCTCAATGGTAGCTGGGAAGGTGATAGAGCACACGTGTACACACATGTAATGAAGTCAAACTAGAGTCCCCCGTGGGCCTGAGCATCAGAGCAGAAAGGCTGAAGGGATGGGGAAGGTACAGGGTGGGTGGGAGAGCTTCTCATGCTGCCATCTGGGCTGTCTCAGGAGAGGTAACTTTGGTGGGAAGGAGGCAGGAGTGGCTTTATAACGTGAGTGTCTGGGATGAAGACCCTTCTGATAGCTAGATGATGTGTTATCAGTGCATGACAGATATTAACCAGGTACAATAGTGCATGCACCCATTCCTATTTCAATATGAAGACTAAATGCCTGTCTTCTCTCTTCCTTTAGTCTGTTCTCAGAGTACCAAGGCTCCAAACCCTCCCCTTCCTCTCCTCTGAAATAGCGCACAAAATTGTCTCAAGGGGCTGGGTGTGTGTCTGTCACTCGGGTTTGGTGACCATGTTGAAGACCTTGCTCTAGATCCGGGTCTCAGGGGAGCAGCTACTCTATCCTGACCCTTATTGTTATATCCTAATAGTTGGATCTGACAGCTCATGGAGAGCATCTAAATTCAACTCCCTCGTTTTTCTTGGTAAGGAAATAGGTATGTGAAGTAATTTGCCCAAGGTCACATAGCAAGTACCAGCCAAGTCAGTATTCAAGTTTCAGAATGCCACTCTGGTTTTTCTCTGAGCCAAAGGTCAGTGAGAGGAAACCCCCAAACCCATGAAAGAGAACCATAGCAGTTCTTCTAAAGTTTTCTTTCCTCTGGGGATGTCTGAGTCCATATAGGAATATGGTGCTACCATGACCCTGATGCAAACCTGGCCAGATTGCTTCATAAACCAAGCAGGGAAATGGGGTTGCTCTCCTGTCTGCAGAGCTGTGGGGCAACAGAGAAAACTCTGAGCCTAAAACAGTCAATTGACCTGCGTTCTAGTTCTGGCTTTGACGCTAACTGCCCATGACCCTAGTCAGTTCACCTCCCCTTTTTTGACCCTATTTCCTCATCTAGATCCTAGAATAGAAGGTGGAAGGTAAGGGGGTGTTGAACTGTGCAGCCCAATTCAATTCTACATCATCTACTGAAATCTACTATGGGCCAGAAAACAAAATGAAAGACAAATAAAACACGGCCTCCACTTGTTCCCAAGTTGCTGGCAGGCTTGTGTGAGATTGATCTGCCTGACACATCATACGAAGGATAAACAGAATCCTCTAGAAAGCATAGGGGAAGCAATGACTTCAGTTGTATTTCTGAAAAAGGTGTTTCAGAGGAGGTGCCAAGTCTTGAAGATGCATCAGGCAGGGTCAGCAGAGATGGGCAGGCAGCATTGGCAGTGTCCCTGAATGGTCACAGGGACTTTGGAGAAGGGGAAATAGCACCACATGGCCAGGCTTCAGGGGCAAAGCAGCCATGCAGCCAGGACTTCCCAGAGAGCCACACAGGCTCTCTGAAGCCCAGGCCTCCTACAGTGGCCTTTAAACAGTAATGTGACTGTCCAGCGTTCCTGCTGGGAAGGTCTGTGGTTATAGGAAAACAGTAAAACAGAATAATTGAAAGTAGGTGTCCTGGAGGTGGCTGCCCAGAGCCCACACCAGCTGCATGACCTTGGGCAAGTTTGTTAACTTCTCCAATACACAGCATCTTCATCTACAAACAGGGCACAATGGGAGGCGATGTATAACAGGATCACAAACCACATAAGGCGGTGGTGAGGATTAAAAAAAGACAACGTGCGTCAAAAGCTGGGCACTGTGCCTGGCTCATAGTATGAGTGCTGGTCAGATTACCTACTGTTACCATTCTTCCTTAAACCAAGGATCTGAGGATGGTTGGGAGGGTAGAAGGCAACCTTCTTCAGAAACAGGCTTAGGGAAAGAAGACAAGACAGGACAGAGAGGTTGTTCTGTTCCTTAAAAGTTAAAAAAGAAAAGCAAGATGGCTGAAGGCAGGCTGCCCCAACCAGACGAGCAGCAAGGTAGGGGGCAGGAGATCTGGAGGATGCCTGGAAAACAGCTAAGCTTTCTGGAGGAAAGAACACTCGCTTGGGGTGGGAGGCACTGAAATCCAATTCATTTGATTCCCAGTTACTTAGGCAGCTAATTGGTAAAATCTGGGCACAAATCCTGGTGGAGGGAGTCAGTGGGGACAGGCCCTCTCCCACCCTCAGGTGGGCTCAAACTGAAGCTTCCTTCCAGTATGGATGCTCAGACGAGCAGGCCTGGGCTGGAAGCTGTCCCTTTTCGCCTTTGGCCACATTCCATGGCTGCAGAATTCCCCAAGATTGTGTCTGCTGATCTCCTTGACTGCCAGATTCAAAGAGGGAGGGCCGGGGGAGTGCACAGCCAGTACCCCCTGAGGGCCATCTCAGGCGCTCAGTCTTGCCTTTCTTATCAGACTGTTTTTTGACTTTAAAGAGACTGATCTCTGCCTGGACCACCCCATAGGAGAGCTAATTTTCCACCAAGTAGAGAACAGGCATCTCATTTTACTTGTCCTAAACACACCCCTTCACAGCTAGATGGGCCACAACTCTGACACACTGGCACCTGCCTCCCCCTCGCCCTGGAGAAGATAAATGACTGCTCTTCCTTCTGTCCCTCAGGCCAACCTTTGTATCTAGAAAGAGCAATGGATTCAGCGGGCAGCCTTAAGCTGGAGGACTAGTTTGGCCCCTCGTCAGCTATGTGACCCTGGAGAAATCATTTAACTTTTTGGAACTTTGGTCTCTTTATCATCCAGAAAATGAGGTTATCAGGAGGGTTAGAGGTGATCATGCCTGGAGACCCCTCTGCTATCTCCAAAGCCTGTGCTCACTGGGGGAGGGCTCTCACAGTAGAGGAAATTGCCTGCCTGCACCTCCTCTTAGATGAGGGATTTTGAGCGTGAGTGTGTCACTGACTGAACTCAGGGCCTCGTGCTTGGTAGGCAGTGCTCCACCACTTGAGCCACAGCCCCAATCCTTTTGTTTCTAGTTTGCTTTTCAGATAAGGTCTTGCACTAACTGCCCAGGCTGGCCTCAAATGGTCATCTGCCTCCAAAGTAGCTGGCACCACAGGCCACCACACTCGGCCCATACGAGGGCTTTGGTGGCAAAACTTAGAGGAAAAAAAATAAAATACAGAACTTTTTAAAATAAGACATACACAGGTAAGTGTCATTATTTCCAAAAGGTCCATGTGTCCCAACTCAGAAAGGGACAAAAGACTCAGGCAGGAAAGCTTATAGGAAAGACGAGACTTTCAAAAGACTCAGAGCTAAAGAAAACAAGAGAATAGAAGCAGAGGGTGTGTGAGGAACTAAAAGGGTCATTTTGTATTCAAATTGCACAGATGGCCTTTTCAACAATAAATGGTTGTGCTCCACTTCTCCCAGCTCCTGGGCCCCGAGACACCAACCCGACAATCGGCCCATCAGGAAAGAGGCATTGTGTGACTCATGCAGTGGGGGGCCTGGCCACATTTCCCGTGATTGTAACTCTCAGATACAATTTCGGTAGCTTGTTCATCATCTCGAACAACTGGAATGGACTGGGATGCTGAAGAGCAGTGGCCACGGGTCATATTTCATCTTCTCGAGCCCATGGAGCCAAATTAATTGTTGCATCGATTCACAAAACAGAACAGCAATGGCGCTGTGGCTCACCACAGTCGCTGAGCAGGCCAGCCCAGGGCCCACCAGGAACGCATGTCCACTTCCCCCCAGCTAGCGAGCCTGGGACCTTGACAGGAGTGCCTGTTCCACTCAGCAGCATGTCACAAGCTGGGAGGCAAGTCCCATCCCCAGGACTGGGTGCTACATTCAGATTCTCCATTTCTTGTCTGCTGTCTCTTGAGCCTGTCTGTTGGACAGAGGTCGGCCACAGGCCCAGGAGAGATGGGCTTGCTGCCTTCCCAGGCAGATGGTTCTCCTGTGCTTCACGCTGCCATTAATGTCATTGTGTAAGGGAATCAAATGAAATCAAAGTGCAGCTTGCTGTCTGCACAGGCCCAGTTGCTCAGCTGCTCAGATTTGCCCCGCGGGCCCAGCACTGGCCCTGGATGGCGGCGACGCTATGTATCACTTGTCCCAGGACAGGCAACGTGTGTGTCCCTGCTGAACAGGGACATGGGCCTGATCACCGGCAGATCCATCCTGTCCTCATTAGACTGCTGACTTAATATGGCTGATCTTTCCTATGCTGGGAGAGGGAGACAAGGAAGCTAAGGACATACTTTCTTCTATAGGCCACCATTTTGCGGTTCAGATAGCCCCAGCAGCTGAGCAAACTCGCAAGGTTCGCAAGAACCTTCCCTAAAGACACTAAGGTCTTACATAACAACAGTGTTCAAGGTCAGGGGAGTTCTCTGGCCTCATCATCTCTCCAGCTCCTCCTCTCTGACCCCTCTTCTTACCTGGTCTCACAGATGCCCTTTTGCATGTGAGCCAGACCTGTGGCTTTTCACTTCCCTTCGTCTAGATTTTGGTGGTTAGAAAAGCATGTGAGGACTGCTTAATGCTGAGCTCCAGCTGGGGCTGCAGAAGGCAGTGGGGTGAGTGGGCTGGGCTCTCATCACTGCCCCTTGGCAAGGTAGTACACAATGGGAGTGGGGATATCATCTCTTCTCATCCCACAGTCTGGCATTCATGTCCCCACTACTCTAAGACAAGCCACCATTGGCCCTCACCTGCAGGACTGAAGGGAACTCCTAACTAGTATCACAGCCCCTTGGGACCCTCCCAGCTGCAAAGTGATCTTGAAGAAATGTACTTGAGACTTTGAGACTCCCTTCCTCAAAACCCTTCCATGACCCCCACTGTATCTAGAATGGAATCAATAAATCAGTCTACAACCTGTACAAAGTGGCCCTCACTCCCCATCTTCTTTCCCACTGAGCTGTGGCATGCTGATCTCTCTCTGCAACTCCAATACACCAAGCTCCTTCCCACCTCGGAAACCGTCTATGTTCTGTTCTGTCTACCTGGACCTCTCTCTCCTGACAGAGAGGATAACTAGCTCTTGTCCTGCCCACAGATCTCAGTTTATAGGCTATGTCCTTCCCCTACCACACCCCACACACAGTGATCTACACTCAAGGCCATCTGAAGGCATCTATGATGTCCCTGCAAAGACTCTCCCCGTGTGTGGCCACCTGGGTGTTGATGCTGATTTATTTATTTACTGCTCACTCCCTACTAGGACTAGAATCCCGATAAGGGCAGAAGCTATCCATCTGGTTCTCCACAGTGTCCTTAGCTACTAGCACAGAGCCTGGAACAAAGGAGATGCCCCCAATATCCACTACATGAACGAGGGAATGTGTCCAGATGAAAATGAGTGGGTGGCGATGTCTTCAGGTAGTGGCAGCTCCATAGCAATGTTCTCCATCTGAGCGACCTCTCCCAACCTCTCTCGCTGCCCCCATCTTCCCCCGGCAGGGGTCCAGATGCCTCCGTTTCCAGAGAGGGAGCAAGCTTCTGAGTCTTCTCCATTAGGGACTGTCTACTGCCAGTCTGCACGTGCCCATGGACCTCTCACACCACTGCTCCTCCCGCTGCCAGTCACACACCCTCAGGCCACTCCCTTCAGGCCACCCGAGGCCCACCATCTTGGTCCTCCGTTTTGGGTCCAGTTGAGGTGAGGTTACTGTGTGGTGGGGGATTCCCCAGAAAGGGTTAAGTTGCCAGAAGCAGAGTCCTGCCCTTGGGTTTGCTCAGCCAATCAGAGTCTGTCCTGATGAGGAAACGCTTCTCTCCTGGGTAACATTGGTGGAGTTGACTGGCCCCATCTCCTGCTGGAGAGAGCTGTAAGGGTGGAGTTTCTGTGGAACCAGACAGAACTGGAATTAGCTTGCTGTCTACTCCAGCTGGGTTGCCTGACTCCATGACCTGTCTCCATTCCTTTCTAAGGTATTCAGACAGTCCGAGGCCCATTTCTACCTGTCCCAGAGGAGAGGACAGGGTGGCACACACATCGGAAAGTCTTACAGCCAGAGCAGAGACCTCAGTTTCCCTGCCTGGGCCCCAGAATCCAGCAGGTGGCTACCAGGAAATGGCAGGGAGCAGTTGTCAAACAAGCTCAGAGCACCAGCATCAATGTCAAAAAATACCCGATGAATCTTCCTACCCAGACATCACTTACAGATAATGAGGAGGATGACAGCAGGCAGTTCGAAGAGGTCTTCTTGTGCATCCCCTTGCCAAGTGCATTGCCAGTTTAATCCTCATAAGAACCCTGCTAATCCACCCACTTTGCTGATGAAACACTTGTCTCAGACAGGCTAGGTAGCTCGCTGGAGGTCATCACTACTGGGTTATTTGAACTATCTGTTGCCACATCTGTCTCCACCTCTAGACTGTGATCTCCCAAGGAAAGAGTATGATAGATTTGTTTGTGTGTTCCCACCAAAGAGCCTGTGGAGACCAGGGCCTGCCTGAGTACAAGGCCAGTTTATCTCAGGCCAGTCCACACTGTACTGCCTCCACTTCTTACCTTCAGCCCTCTGAAGACTGGGACAAGCCTACTGTGCTGCAAAGCTCCCGGAGTCCAGCCAGGACCCCCTGGACCACTCTTAGACCTGCAGGCATGGCCTGTAATGCTTGGATCATCACCCCAGTCCCCTCTGTACCTCTCTCCAACTAGAAGGAGAAGTCCCTAAGGACAAGGACCAGGTCTCATTCATCTCTGTGACCCCAAAGAACCTAAAGAAGTGTTGGGCACATTTATTATGTATATTTGATTAAATAATCAAAATAACATAGACCTGTCTCTCTCCACCAGCCTAGAGCATCCCTGGCCACAGGAGGACCAGGTCTGAGCGGATCTAATGAGAAGCATCACAGCTGTGCTGGACATTTAGCGCAGGGAGCTTGGGCTGTTATCCAGACAGAAGGTGAATACCCTCCAGGGGCAGGTAATGAGGCAAGAGGGGCAGAGTTCCAAGCAGAAGGAAGCTGGGATGGGAGAGGAGGTGGGTTATTTATTGCTTAAAAAAAAAAAAAAAGAAAAAGAGAGAGAGACTTCAGTCCCACCCAGAACCCCCTCCAGGTACCCCCACATTCAGTGGTCAGCAAAGAGTGAGCTCAAGAAAGGCAACGAGCTGCCAAGAAGGGATGCCAAATGACTACTGGGTCCATCCTGACTATGCTGGGACCCCGCACCGCCAGGCCACAAACCAAAGAAACTTAGACACAGCCCAGAGTGCCAGTGTTCTCAAGGGGAGAACAGGCCTGGCCAGGGCAGCAGATGTCATGGGGAGTGAGTAATTGGAATCTTCAGGGTACAGTTCCCTGAGGGAGATGGATAGTCCTGGGCCCTCAGCTATCAAGACCATCACAAAGCTTGAAAAGCCAAAAGAGCCACCTGACCAAGTGCTCACGTGCAGATGGGATCCTTAGGTCACACAGAAAGTGGCTGCCAAAGGTTACATACTAAGTATAACACATGGGCCTCTCTGCTATCCTTTGAGTCCATCTTCCTCCAGCCCCTTCATCTTCCCAATAAGCATTCGTGTCATTTTCACGATAGATGCAAAGTGCATCTATCATGGTATGTGAATTTGAGAAAAGTATCACCATCCTTGAGACGGTTGAAGGATCACCCAGCCTAAGGGTCAGCAACACTGAGGAAAGGAGCAGGGGAAGGAGGGGGTCGCCTATGAGGCCCCTGTCCCTGCAGAGGCCTTCAAGTGGGGCAAGTGCTTAGGCAGTGGTTTCCACAGAGAGAACAGGAGGTGCAATAGTGTGCTGTTCAGGTGGGACGTGGGTATCAGTCAGCAGGTACTTCTGCTTAAAAAGCAAGAGCTGGTCTCTAAGCCCTCAGGACAGTGTCCATGGTGTTGAGGCTGTGGACTATCCCTGGGGAAGGAGGCTGAGTACAGGTAGATGAGCATCGTCATTAATGGCACTAATGTCCTGGACTGAGAAAGGGCTGGAGAGAATTGTAGTTAGAGGAACTTCTCTCAGAAAGCATCAGTGAGTGATTAGAAAGAATGAGTGGCTAAGACTCCTTAAGTGTGTGGTAGAGGTAGGGATGAAGAGGGCTGAGCAAGACTCCCCAGGGGCCTTCCTCATCAAAGCCACGCTGTTCTGGAACTGCCTCACCAGGAGGGTGGGCCAACCGAGTATGTGAGTCTGTGCAGGGCCTGGGTCTCAGAACCACAAGGCAGTTCTGAGGCTGTCCTAGTGGCCAGGACCTCCTATGCGTCCTCCTGCCCTGCACCATAGCTGCTCCACTAACTGCACATTTAGAGAGTTGCTGTGACAAGGTATCCAGACTGTTGCCTGCTCAGGATGCACATGTGTCTTGCTGGGGCCCTGGAGCCCTTCCAGGGTCACCCAGCCAAGCCCGTCTCAGATACAGCTGTCTTCAGGCCCTCCCAAGCCCATAATGGACAGCGTCTCCAAGCATGGAGAAGCTGTGGCTGACATACTCCAGAGCCAGCAAACTCTGAAGTCAAGGAACAAAGAATTCTTTCTGCCAGAACAGAGGAACTAAGCCCACAGAAAAGAATGCAGGGCACATTAAGACATTCTGTGTCCTAGGGCCTGCCCCAGTGATGCGTCAACCCCATATCTATTGGGCAAGGCAGCTTGTACCCATGGTTTCAGAGGAGCTTGACTGTAGGGACCCGCCAGTGCTGCCTAGGGTGGGGCTGGGGGGCAGGGCACTCCCCACAGCTTTGGTTGGGTGAACACCTACTGCATAGGAGGCATTGCACTATGAACTGTATACGCACTCTCCCCTTAAATCCTCAGAACAGCCTTTTGGGAGAGGAACTATTGTCCCCAGATTACTGATGGTGACATCAAAGTAAAAACAGTAGGGTGACTTGACCAAGGTCATACTGCCAGCCGGCAGTAGAGTTTGACTCAGGAGTCTCACTGTCTTCCCTCATTATTGCCCATGGCCTGAGTAAAACAAGATAATTTTCAAAGTGTAGAATGAGGTGATTCTCAGATTCTCACTCCCTCCACCAAAAGCTGGGGAGTTGCTGTCCATCTCTGGCAGGAGAGGCTGCCAGTCGCATCTTCCCAACTCTTGCTCACTAGCCACTCATAAGCCTGAGACACGAGGCATGGTGGCCTAAACACACTGAGAAACAACAAAACCAGTGAGTTCACCAGCTGCAGCCCCCTCTCATTCTTCCTCCAGATCTGACACAACAGCCACCTCAGAAACTTTTGCAGCCATCCACACCAAGTCCAAATGGCTAGCACTCTTACCAAGAAAAGAGACCTTAGTGACTCACAAATGGAGGCATATAACTACTTTGTGGATGGCATCGGGGTGTCAAAAGAGAAGGCTGTGGTCCAGCTCCCATGCCATCCCCCTCCCTAGGCACAGAGCTGTGCACAGCCAAGATCAGCTCCACTGGCCATCTCTATCTTCCTGATGCCCCAGCTGGCCAGTTCCCAGCCCCCAGCGGTCCAAATTCAGCTCCACTTGGCTCTGGTCTACATCGAACTATGACAGGTTCTGCCACAAACATCTCCTCAGTTATGTCTGCCTTGGACCAGTGTTAAACACCAGTGTGCTGCCCAAGGGCACAGCCTACCCAGTGGTAGAGGGAGCCACCTGCCAGGCAACAGCAGGGAAACCAGGCCAAATTAAATCTTGCCATAGAGAAACCAAAGAGCAGAGCTGAGTACTGATGGGTCATGCTCAATTTGACTCTGTCGCTTGCTCTCCCTGGGCAATGTCAAACCCACTCAGTAGACCCATGGAAAAGCCCGAGGGAGAGACATTCAAGCACAGGCCCCGTGCCAAGCTTGCTGCCCAGATCCAAGGGCTAAGCTCAATTCGTAGGCTTGAGGGCCAGGCTGTCTGAGGGGAAGCGAGGCAGCCAGGGCTGCAGCCGCTGGCAAGGCCCTTACCTTCCTCTCCAGGGGCGAGGCGGCCAGCGGTTGCTGCTTCGCGATGTTCTCCGACAGGCACCAGCACACTCTCTTCTTCTGCTCCTGTGAGTGCGCCTCCAAAGTGAATAAGCACTCTGCCTTCTGACGTCAGGGAAGACAGAGAAAGGGATGGACGGTCAGGGCTGCTCCCTGGCTTGAGGGGCTCCCAGCCCCAGCCCATCCCTGAACTCCAGAGGGCGAGGCTGCAGAAGGAGGGGGAGCGGCCGCTAACAGCCACAAATGTACACTAGTCTCCAGTGACATCAAGGCAGCCGGAGAGGCAAGGAAGTGGGGCTAGGGACCCACAGACTGGGGGAGGGTAGAAAGGTAGTGGATTCCAACACAGTGGAAGCCTGTGGAGAGCTGTAGGACAGAGAGGAAAAGGTCACCCCCGGGCAGGTAAAACAAAGCAGCGGCTTTGTGGGGAACCCAGAGGCCAAAGCTGAGGCTCTGTGGAACCAGGACCTGCCACTCTGACTCACAGACTCCTTCTCCCACATGGCACACCCCTCTGATCACAAAGTGGTTAGGTAAGTTGGAGGGACATACCAACAGAACCCAAACAGCGACATGAGTCCCTTTGGAAAGTGCTAGATAGTCAGTCACGTGCCCTTCTGCAGCCCCACCACTGCCTTGCACATGAGCTGGGCCTCACCCATGACTGTTCCATCTCACTGGGAGCAGAAACAGTGGTACAACTGTCATTTAAGTCCCACCAACTAGACTATGAACTTCTAGAAGGTCCTGTTCATCTGGGCCTAGGGCAGTGCATAGCAAGTACTAGCCTCGGTAAGCTCTGGCTGCCAAGAGGAACTTCCGGGATGAGGTCAAACCCAGGCCAGCTTTGACACAGCACCAGACTTGGCCCCTGAAGCAATCAGGACATGCAAGGGGCAGGTGGGGCCGGGAGCCCAGGGTTCCACCCACCACCAGGCACACTCAGATCAGAGGATATGGAGCTCTTTCTGCCTCTGCTGGAAGTGGATTCTAACCCTGCAGGGCTGCGATTAGATGCACTCAGCCAGGGAGCTAAGAGCCAGGGACTTGGAACAAAGTAAAAGATCATGTTTGTAGTCAGTCTTTTCTCATTTTGCAGTTGGACGGTCCACTTTGAATTCCACTTCCTCGGTGTCAACCTTAGGAAAGTCAGAGCTTTCCATAAAATGTGGCTGATAATGACAAGTCATCTGTATCCCAGAACCATGGGGAGGCAAACAGCGAAGACAAGCTCAGATCTTAGCACACAGTAGCTGTTGTTACTATTCAGTAATTCATGGGCTAGTAACGTGTGTGTGTGTGTGTGTGTGTGTGTTTGTGTGTGTGTTTTGTGGTACTGGTGTTTGAACTCAGGGCCTACACCTTGAGCCACTCCGCCAACCCTTTTCTGTGATGGGTTTTTCTTTGAGATAGGGTCTCGTGGAACTATTTCCCTGGGCTGGCTTCGAACCACGGTCCTCCTGATCTCTGCCTCCTGAGCAGCTAGGATCACAGTCGTGAGCCACCAGCGCTGGCTTGGACTAGTAGAGCATGTATTAGGTGCCTTAGACTGTCTTAGGTACTGGAGATAAAGAGGTAAATCAGACCAGGTCCTTGCCGTTGGGCTCAGGCAGAGACAAATTGTGAAAATGTCACAATGGTCCTAAGAGGAAAGGTCGTACTTGAACTTGAGGTAGTCAGAGAAGGCCTCTGAGAAGAGCTGACACTTGAGCTACGGCCTAAAAGATGCCTGGATGATAGATAAGAAGGGAAGGAGCCAGCAAGGAAAGTGCTCAGGAGAAGCTGTTCTGTGCAGAAGAGACAGAGATGCAAAGGTCCTGTGTTGCAGAGGGTTACTGGAATTATGTACTAGCATATGAAGACTTTTTCTACCCTGCATCCAACTCAGCCCTCAGGGTGGGGCGACCTCCCATGCTGTATCCCCAGGGTGCCAGCCAGCCAGCCATCTCTTGCTGAAAAAATACTCAGAAGCTGATCTTCCTAAAAGCATGAGGGGGGAAAGAAAGCTGCCCTCAGGCCCCACAGAGCTGGGTATGGTGAGCAGAAGCAATCCTATGACTCACTTGACAACAGGTGCCGCCACTTCCCAGAACCTTCCTACCCAGTGCAGGGCACAGGGCAGGGCATGCCAGAAAAAGGCCCCAAGATTCCTCTGGTGCCGGTGTCAACCAGAGGGACCTCTGCATCCTGTCTCAGGGTGTTCCCTTTGAGGAAGGACTACTGGAAAGGCCATCACTCCACAAAGATGGCCTGAGCCTCCTAGCCCTGCTCTCGCCAGCACAAGGGCTTCTGCAAATTCCTTTGTCTCTGGCAGCTTCAACCTCCTTCTATTCTGAAACAGGAGTTTCTACTGTAATAATAATTCTTTTCATATAATTATCAATTTTAAGAAGCACTTTCCCATCCATGGTCTCATTTTGATCTTGTCAATTCCATGAAAAGCAGCTCAGTTTTGTTTTTTGTTTCGTTTTGCTTTTGTGGTACTGCAGTTTGAACTCTGAGCCTTCACCTTGAGCCACTCCTCCAGCCCTATTTTTGTGAAGGGTTTTTCAAGATAGGGTCTTATGAACTATTTGCCCGGGCTGGCTTCAAATGATCCTCCCGATTTCTGCCTCCTGAGTAGCTAGGACCCTAGGATTGCAGTGCCTAGCTGTTTTCGTTTTTTTTAAAAAAAGGATTCTAGGGTCTTGTGCATGTTAGGCAAGTTTTCTATCATTGAGCTACATCCCCAGTCCTTAGTTTTTCTCACTCAAGATCCTCATGCCTCTACCTCCTGGGTGCTGGGATTACAGGCATAACCCACCATGCCTGATTGGCATGGAATGGGAATATCAAGGTTAAGGCTTCCCTAAGTCTCATGGCCAATAAACCACAGAGGAAAGACTCCAAGCCAAGGGGAACCACTTGGGATTTCATCTCCAAAACCTGGGAGGTCTCCTCACCACCTAGTCAGGCTGCCACATTCCTGACTGACAGGATGGCTCTCTACTGCAGATGGGCCTGGAGGCAACCAGAGAGCCAAGCCATCAGAAGAAACTGCATGTAGGCCAGAGGGGTCTCTGAGCAACTGTGAAGTTCACTGCCAGCTTTTTGTACAAGTGTTTATTGCTCCAGCATAGCAGCCTTCTCCGTAAAAAAAAAAAAAAAAAAAAAAAAAAATTCAAGACAGCCTCTGCAAGCTGGGAGAACCTCTCACAGAGACAGGGCTACCTATCCCTAATCCTGACACAGCCCCTCCCACTGCATGGCCCCCACCCGGCTAAGCACTTCACCTTGATATTTCTTCTGACAACCTTGCAAAAGAACAGCTGGGACCATTCTAGTTTACTGACACTCTCAAGAACCACCCCTTAGGAAGGGCTCTCCCACTTGAGCCCCACCCCAGACCAAGCACCACCCCTTAGGAAAGCCTGGTTTTCGACCAGGCCATTGATGGCCACCGAATGGTTTGTAATAATTAAATGATGTTCAATAATACACTGCAACCCAAGGACTGAGCACAGAGCCTTCTCTGGAATCTTCTTTGGAAAGCCTGGTTTCTCACCGGGACAGTGACCACAATTTCCTGCCCCAGCAGCAGAGTGGAGGACTGAATTTCTGACTTTGAGGGCTTAAAACTGAAAGGTTCTAGAATGTTTCCTAGCTCAGAGGCTTCCTAGGCACCAGGAATCTAAACCCAGGCTTGTCTTGGGCTGGGTGTTGGTGGTCTTGGATGGGCAAACATTTTTTTGGGAGCCTGAGCTTTGGAGACTAGCCTGGTTAGAGGGCCTGCTGAACCAGCTCTCTTCAGGGGAGTTGAATTTCCATCCTCCCTAAATCTGGGAAACTAGCTGTCCCCACCTATGAACCATCTCTCTAACCAGTGTGTGCTCCAAGTGATCCAACTTGCTAGTTTCAATGCTGACTTGCACTGTGTCCTCAATACCAGGCTCCGGGGTCAAGGCTGTAAGCCACCCAGACGGCAGTGCCTTCTGACTGCTGGCTGGTCAACCAAGCACAGGCCTCTCAGCTACACAAGACCTGACAACACTGGGCTCAGAGCCCTGCACTTAAACATAGTCACCCTCAAATCCAACCAGTCTCCCAGCTCATCTTGGGCTCTTCAAATCCCCCATTTGCCTAACCTCCTTGCTCCTGAATTAATTTTATCTTTGTAAAAACCAAAACCTCTTCAGCTGTGACTGAAGTTAGTTCATTTGCCATGACAAGCCTGCTCTCATTTAATTCAATTCTCCCGATGACCCTGTGAGGCATGCAGGCAGGAAAGGCACAGCTGTTACCAGGCTGCAGATGAGAAAACGAAGGCTCAGAGAGGTTAAGGCGTAAGGAGATTCAGAGCTTGTCTCTGCCTCCTCTAAGACCTGTGATCTTGCATATCTGTGTGAATGTGTACAAGCACTACAAAGAAGGTAAGATGTTCCCCCTACTTTAAAAGGTCAATAAATCATTTGTGAGATCTCTAATGGAGATACCTAATGAACACAAAAGCTCTTCCACCTGCTGTAAAGCTGACAATGAGAGCAGCTATCGCTCACTGGGCACTCTGTGAGTCAGGCCCTGTGCTAAGTGCTTTAGCTTCAGTGTCTCATTGAATCTCAGTCATTCTTACAACCCTGCAAGGTAGGTCTCATCACCCGGTGGCAGAGAGGAGTGTGTGACCTATTCCAAATCACTCAGCAAGTGACAGAGCCAAGATTCAAATCCAGGTCCTCCTAACTTCAAAGCCCAGACTCCTAAACTAACAGAGCCAACCTCAGATTCTAAGCAAGAGAGCGAATGGCCCCTGACCTAATGCCCCCGTGTTCTCACACCATTTCTGGGCAGCATTTCTGGACTTGCAGGAACTGAGGGGCACCTGGCCAGGGGCCTCAGGACCCAAAGGCAAGGACTTCTCAGGGCAACCCTACCCAGGGCCTGGCAGCAGGGGAACAATCACAGCTGCTGCCACCCTGGCAGTCTGAGCTTTCTCAAAGCAAGGTGGAAGCCCCTCTCCAAACCTGACTCTTCCCCTGGTGTCTTCTCAGGGTGCCACTTGCATCTCAAGCAATGAAGAGAAACCAACTGGTAAAAGTGCCAACTAAGATATGAGATTGGGGCACTCCATGAGACCAAAGCCACCTGTGTCAGTAATGTCCCTGGCTAAGAGCAAGCAGGCAGCTTGTCTTCCCTGCATTACAGCTTCCCTCTCATAAATAGCAGCCCATTAAAGGAAAAGAGGCTTCTAGCTGCCTGTGAGCTTCCATCTCCCAGCCCCTCGGGGTCAGATCACCTGGCACTTTACTGAAATAAAAGGCCCCAAATCAATAACCCTTCATCAAATCTTTGGAGGGCCAGTAGGCCACAGAACCAATGGAGCAGAAGTGCTCCATTTTTCTCTCAGAAAGATACACCCAGCCAGGAAGGACGCTATCTTGGCGTTAAAGAACCTGGAGCCTCACTACAGGAACTGCCAGAGAGAATGGGGGTCCTGGGTAACGGCACCAGGGGTTGCTGGATGAGCCCGGTCCAGCCCATGGCTTCTCCCAGCTGCTGGCATGGCTCTGTGGAGTCAGACACCCACCAGTTCTGAAGGGATTTCAGCAGGCACTGCCTTTGACCCAGTAGAGATGTGGCCCGACACAGAGCAGGACATCCAATGTCCTCAGGTCTGCATTCCAGGCAATCAAGTCCCAGCTCAGTTCTGACAATGTCCACTACCTCTCTGGAGCTCTGTCCCCGCTCCCGACGGGAGCATCTCAGCAACTGCCTCCTCTCCCCGGGGTTGGCCCAAAGGCTCCCCTGAGGCTTTGCTCCTCTTATCCTAGTCAGGAACTGAAAGAATGATTTCCAATCACTCATGGGCACAAATTTCTTCTCAGAAGGCTGTGCTCCTCTTGGTCAACCTTATAGACCATTCCCCACCCTCAGGTATGACCAGTGTAGACAGCAGAGGCAGAGGGCAGGGGTGGTCACAGACACTGCCCGGCGCACACATTAGTAGACCCAAGGTTGGGAATAGAAAATTCACTGAAAAATGAAAAGAATTCATACAGCTCAGTGGTTCTCAAATTTTTCATCACCAATTCCTGGTTGAATATTTTATCTACCAAACGATAATCAAGCAAGGGGTTGCTTGCCTGATTTTGCACCCCAAAGGCCATCTGAGCTTCCGGCCAGACTGAGATAACCAAGAATATCAATCACTCGAGCAGGCATCATTCTAGGCAGACTCCAGATGTTTGCTTTAGCCTAGGCTGTCTGGCCAAGGTAAAGGTATAATTATCTTTGGGACTTTCAAACACTGACAAGACCCTGTAGGAGGGGTGGTGGGTAGTACTTCCTGGAAAAAGAGGATAAAGGAGGCCAGCATGGGAGTCAGGGCAATCTCTAGAGGGAAGGATGCTAAATAAATAAACAGGGAGATGCACAGCTGTCAGCTGCACCCTCGTTACAAGTCCTGCAGATCCTGGGGCTCTTGAGGTCCTGAGCAGGGAACTTCGGAGGCTATAAGAAGCGCTGTCTTAACCACTGCTCTTTCACACAGAGGTAACAGAGTGTGGGCAGAACAACCACAATCTACAGAGCAGCAAGTGGCCCTTCTGGCCATCCCCTGCACCACTGGAGGGGCTGCATGGAGGTGGGTGTCAAAATTCTGGTTTGGGACTTGGCCCCATATCTTCCCTCAAGCACTGGTCTCTGTCCTTCAGTTCAGAGAGAGGGACTTACCTCTGCTAAATACAGCACACAGAATTTCAAGTCTTCTGAAGAACCTTCAAGAGAACAAAAGAAGACTTGCGTTAGAATTGGCTAGAGTCTAGCATTCTGCTGGGCCTAGCAGAGGTCTCACCCAGAAGGCTGTTTGGTGCTTCTTGGAACAAGAGAGAGGAAGACGCAGGGACAGGGAACAGGGTAGTCTGTGGAGCAGAGCCCACTATCTCACTAACCAGGATGAGGCACAGCTGGAACATCTGCCCTCAGGTTAGACTGGAGGAATCCTGAAGCCACATCCGCAGGACAGGCAGCCAGGATCCCCCTCTGGCATCAAACAACCAGGTACAGGGAGCTGTCTTTATAACAAGAGACCTCCTATCTCCATGATCCCAGCAATGAGGGCCAAGAAGGCAGCACACCTCTGGGCTTGGGTTAAACACTCCATTTCCTGCGCCATTTTGAAATTCTTCAAGGAGCCATTTTGAAATTCTTCAAGGTTCTTGGGTGGGCCTTGTTTCCCACCAAGAAAAAAAAAAAAAAACATAGGCTAAGGAGGGACAGTCCTTAACCCCATTCCTTTCCCCATCCCCTCATGGAAGATGGCTGACCAGCCCTGTGAAGCCATCTGTGTGTTTTCCTGTAGTCTCCTCATCTGTGCTCTAGGATCTCAAGCTCAACCATTTACTTAGCTAGGAAGAGCTTGGGGGACTATCAGCTGTTCCCTCCTCCTCCAGCAGAGATGCTAAGGTGGTAGCCTAAGGGGCTGAGAGATGCCCCAGCTATTAGGGAGAGCTTCCTGGAGGACAGCTTTCTAAGCTGGAGCTCCAGGTGGGAAGAAAGGGCATTCCAGAGGTATGAACAGTGTGGGCAAGGCAGGGAGATAGAGACACACCATCTCTGCTCAAGGGATAGCAACTGCAGAGGGAAGCCCAGCCTCCTCCTCCAGGATACCTTCCCTGACCACTGTGGCTGCTCCTCGGAACCTGGTCGAACTCTCCAGTGGGGCACTTGTTTGACACAGGTCTGGGGTGGTTGGAAACTCCCTGCACTACAAGTGATTGACCTCACCAAGCTGTTTGTTTGTTTGTTTGTTTTGGGTGCCTCTGGAGTTTGAACTATTCGGGATTCTCCACTTGAGCCATACCCCCAAGCCCTTTTGCTTCTTTCGGTTTGTTTTTCAGATAGGGTCTTGGTGCTTTTGCCTGGACTGGTCCTGAACCAGGATCCTCCTGTTTCTGCCTCCCAAGAAGCTGGGATTATAAGCATCTGGTCCAGTTTGAAATTTTTAAGGGAAGCAATCATACAACACGTGTAACAGCAAACACGTGAAGTGTGACAGAACTTTGGAGTTCATGCTAACTGCTGCTCCAAATGCCTTCTGTGTATCAACTCAAGGGCTGGGTGCCTACCATGTACCAGCTCGCCCCTCACCGCCCCATGAGGCAGAGTTCTCCATATCCACAGTTCATGTGAGAACGGGGACCAGATGGGGGAAGCAACCCACCCAGGTAGTAAGGGGGAGAACCCATATTTTAACCCTGGCTCCACAGCCTATACTCCATCCAACCCACTGCACAGCCCACTGCTCAAATGCTGGCCTTAAAGTACACACTTCAACACATTCTTGAAGCAAAGACATTTTCAAACAAACCCAAATTTGTCACAAAGAGAAGGCAGAAAAATAACTGGAGGCTGTGGGTCAGGTCATCTCCTAAGAAAAGGATTGAGTGGGCCTGGTGTGGATGAAAACCAGGCCTCCTTGAGGCAAGTACATGGGCAGTTCCCTGCGCCAAAATCTCCTGAGTGCCGGGGGCTGCCAGGCAGAGCCAGGTAACAAATAGACCATAAGGAAATGGGGGTCCACTTCAGACTTAGAATAAACCTTTGCACTTCTCCCCACCTGGAGGTGGGCTGGGCAGGGAAGGAGCCTGGGCTCGAGAAATCTCATGTTGTAATTCTAGAGCGTCTGCCAATTCCCCGTGTTGCTGAGTGGAGACAAGAGGAGGTGGTTTCTTTTGCTTTAGAAAATATATTGGTGAGGCCCTGGGTTCAAGAAAGAGAAAGGAGGGAGAGAATGAGGGAGGAAGGAAGAAAACGCACTGGGATGATTCCATGTCTTTCTAGAAGCAGAACCTAGTGCCAAGGGAAAATGATGGAAATCTGGGTTTTGGAAGTAGGCAGTGAGAAGACAGAAGGCTTTAGAAGGGAGGAGAAGGCCCAGAGGATGAGAGGCTCGGGGAGACCCCAGTCGAGGCTAGGAGAAACACCCTCAGGCAGTCAGGGGACAAATGATGGACCACCTTGACAACATCTCTGGGCTGTGATGCCACCCCCTGTCTGCCCTGACCTCATTGCATCATGGCAAACCTTCCCTGGAATCTGCTCCACATCACAGCCTTGCGCTGGCAGCACTGTGACAGAAGGATGGAATAGGGGCAGTGCTCAGCATGATTCAGAGCCTCATAAAAGAACAACAAACCAAGGGAGCCAAGGGTGCCGGGGAGGAGCTGCTGCAGCTGCAGCAAGAGAGAACATTAGGAACGGGAGAAGACACATTGAGGCAGCACACTTTGGGCTTTTCCTTCAAGCACTCTTTACTGCTGCCACCATTTTGAAACTCAACAGAGAGCAGCTGGTTCCAGATAGACCATGCTGTGCTGGCTGGAGACCAGAGAGGGTTTCCTGGTCCAGGCCTGACCCCTCCATCATTTTTCCCTGAGAACCTCTCATGCCTGGTTTGAGATCCCAACTCAACTATGCACCAAATTTTCTCCACTGGCTGAGGCAGGCCAGGAGAGCTGTTGTCCCCATTCTCCAGATATAAATACTGATGCCCAGGGAGGGAAAACAACTTATACAAGGCATACAATAAGTAGCAGAGCTGAAGCTTGAACCCAGGATGGCTAGCTCCAAAGCCTGTACTCCTGACCACTGTGTCACACTTCTGCCCTGCCATTTTTAGCCATCTATCATTCCACCAGGCTAGGTGCTCCAGAGGTGGAGAAGCTCTTCCACAGCTACCACCCCAGTGGCCAGCACCAAGGTGGGCTCTGAGGATGACTTAGAAAGTGTATTAAGATCTAACTCCAAGCACTCTAGCAACTGGGACCTGAGTAGTTGTGTTTCTGAGACAGGAACCTGGCTCTCCAAGGTGGCTGAAAAGCCCATGAGTCAGCTGGGCATTTCCAGGTCATGTCTGAGAGACCAGGGCAGGCCAGAAAGACACACTGTGGGCGTGACACTGGCCGCCTGGGAGGCAGGGACACAAAGCATAGCAAAGGCAGCGGGCAACAGAAGCAGGAAGAGGCCACAATGGGCCTTGGCTGACCGGAGATGTCCTGATTGTTACAGCCAGCTCTCCGCCTGTTCCCATTACATGGCCATTCAGTCCTGCTGAAGCTTGGAGGATGCAGGGCAGGAGGAGGCAGGCAGGATTGAGGTGGTCACTAGGAGGAGGTAACCTAGCTTCCAAGCTGAGGTAGGGCTTCTGGTCTCCTTTTGGTCATTCATTCATTCATTCATTCATCCAACAAACAATGTTCATGCCCTGTGCTAAGTCTTGGGATTATGATTGACTAGCAGAGCTAAGGGCCTCTTAGGCAAGCCATGAGGGAGTCCTTGGTCCCTAATGTGGGGTGAATTCTCCCCTGCCAGGGAGCAGCTCTTGCCAGCCCCAGTCTGCCAGGAGGCTGGATGTGTTCTTTGTTTACCATCTTCTTTGCCCCAAACTGAACTCTGCAAACATGTTGATTTGTAGGAAAGAAGAAACCTAGAGTTTCATGGCATGAACAATGTTAATCAGACCATTCTGCCACCAGAAGCTTCAGCTGAGGCCCCAAATTCATCTCATAAAAGCCTCACTATGGTCCTTGCTGCAGCAGCAAGTCTCCAGGGGCACAGGGCTGGTGGGGGAAGTGGGGGCAGGAAACCTGGCTCCAGCCTCAGAACATTGAGTCCTGCAGCTCTGATTCTGACTGAGGCAGAAGGGGGCATGAAGAGTCAGTAAATCTGGGGACCATTTCAGGGAAGCAGGGGAGGAGTGCAAGAGCTCCAAGGATGCCTGGAGAGACATCTAAGCACTGGACTGTGCACCTTGAGTGCTCAGTGTCATCCAGCCATTTCCTTCACTCTCACAGCTCCAGGCCCCCAAGGCTGCCCCCAGACCATCTCTGGCCTGACATCTGCCCCAAACCATCTGCCCAAAAAATCCAGGTCAGGCACACCCTCTCCCATGCCAAACCAACAGGCTCTCATCCCCATGGTCATCGTTTCTGAAGCCTTGGCCACCCTCAGTCCTGTCCAGCTGGCCCAGCATCTGCAGGCAGATGTGGTCTCCAGCCCAAGGAAGTCACACCTGTGCAAGGCCTATGGCTCATATGCAACTCAGCATCTGGAGAGCCCCCTGAATACCTGCAGGCCCACACCACCCACTACGCCTGCCACTGCCTGAGGAAGATGCTTGAGACTATAGGAAGGGAAAACCCAACCAACTCCCAGTCTAGGCCCCCAGAGGCTGGAAGTGGGGCAGTATAGGTACTGTCCAGCTTCTCCCAATAGCCAAAAACCTTCCATCTGAGGGTGTCAAAGCTGGGAGGGAATACAAAGGGCCCGTCACTGGTCCAACCCTTGTTTCATAGTCAGAGAAACTGAAGCCTAGAAAAGGAAAAGGGCCAGCTGAGGTCACACAGCATATTGGTTACAAGTTCTAGCCAAGGCCCCAAACTTCCAGCTACTGCCCTCAGCTTTTCTCTTACTTCCCCTGAGCTCTGGCCTCCACCCAAAGCACAGCCAGCTAGGACCCCCTCCCCATGCCCTTCTTTGCCCTCCCTCCATTTAGAAGGCAAGCTGAGAGGGCCTTCGGCTTGTGGCCCAAAGCTGCAAAATGCACAGCAGAGTCAGGGCTTCCTTCCTGTCATGGAGGGTTCATAGTGCTGAAAACTGCCCTACACAGGGTTCTTTGGGGTTGACTGGGCTATCTGAGCTGGGGTAGGGAGAGAGGCAGAGGAGCAGGGCCAAGTGCACATGTGTGAGTGTGCCACGTGCACAGGGGAAGATGGATGTGAAAGCAGTGGAGGGCAGGCTGGGATGGCAGCAGAGAGCCTATGGCAGAGTCCACTGGGCGGCACAGGGGGGCCATCTGGAAGGCCACTGCCCCTGGTGAAGCTGAGCCCCCTGCCTGGAGAGGTTAGGTGACTTTCTCTTCCCCTCAGCGGCCACCCTGGTCAGTGGCCAGGAGAGAGCCAGAGCCAGAGACAAAGTTGTAAGTGCTTCCTGTGGGGAGGCAGGAGTGGAGGTGCCCTCATGGCCCTGTTCCCAAGGAGGGAAAGAGGCCAGGGCACCATGCACACAGGATGGCTTTGCAAGCAGTCAGGAAGTTTTCCTGGAGCAAAACCCGCCAAAACAGAATTCTCTCACCACTAATATTTTCCTCCCTGCCCCTGCCGCGCAAGCTCACAGGTCTGTTGTTGTTTGCATAATCTGGGAGAGGAAACCGAGCCCCTTTCAACGGAGACCTCAGGCGCCAAAGCACCCCGCTGGACAGATCTCCCAGCTGGCTTCCTATCCCTGTACCCTCCCGGTGGGCCAGGACGCGATGGAAAGTTTTGGATGAGAAATGCACTGCACACTCCTGCATGCTCTGCTCACCAGCCCCAGCTACATGTGCTCCAGCTTCCTAGGGTTCTGCCAGGGCTGTGCGGATGGCTGAGGAGGGATGCTGGTCTCTGTCCACAAATACGCATGGCAAATGAGGTGACAAGGAGCATTTATAGGGCACCTGTTTGAGGCCACGCATGTTGCATACATGACCTAACTTAACCCAGCAACCTCCCCATTTTCACATGAGGAAACAGGCTGAGAGAGGTTGAATGACTTACCCAAGGTCACATGGGTAATGAAGAGTAGGGCCAAGATTTGAACACAGGTCTATCTGAGTAAAAGCTCTTCCCACCCTACTCCACAGCCTCCCCTGAAGGTCTCTAGAATAGAAACTTCATGGAAAGGTCAAGGTATATCAGAAGGCTTGCCAGCCTAGAATGGAACACCAGCATCTGCAAGCCTGCCAGCCTGCGGACAGAATCAGACAAAAGGTATACCCAAATGCCCCAGCCAGGCACCCAGAGGAGCTCCCAAATTGGACATTCGGGCACTTCTTACCTTCCTGCAGCTTCACACTCTGGAGATAGAGGGGGTTCCTCAGGACATTGCAGCGGCCTGGCTCATCCTCCTTGGTGAAGAGCAGCAGATCTGAGTAGGCAAACAGTGTCACCTATGCAGGAAAAGAGCAAACAGAACTGGTGCTCTACTGTCCTCTGGACACAAGGAGCCACAGTGGCCCTCAGAGGCCTGCGTAACACATCTATATCATCTCAGGCAGAACCAGGAGCAGCTCCCAGTGTGTCCCTGCCACTGGCAGAGACCTGCCCCTTGCTCCAGCTTTCTACTCTCCCCCTCCTCAAAGTGGAAAAAAAATAAACAAGAAGAAAGAACAGTCCTCCCTGTCCTTGGCAGAGGCTCTATAGGCCTCTCTACAGCCTGGTACCCTGAAGGCCCACCTTCCCTGGAGGGGCCCTGCCATGCCCCGGAGTCCCCAGCCTCCACTCTGGCAACCTCTCAAGTTTCCCACAGACTCTTTGTAGAATGAAGTGAAGCTTGGGTGGGGGGGGTAATGTCACCAAATCTCTGTTAGATCATTGGTAACTGCACCAATGAGAAATCGATTCAAGGAAAAGCCAGTTACTTCCATCCCAATACAGACTTATGCCTCACTTTGTGTACCAGCCCTCCAAAAACAAAGGCCATTACAGGTAAAGGACAGGCATACCCAGCATATTTTTATGCTAAAAAAAAAAAAAAAAATCCACTTGATCCTCTACCCCCTAAAGTTTACACTGTTCTTTGTTTTGTAAATCCTGCAGTAGCCTTTGGTTAAAAGCAATAAAATTCAAGTTTAGAGTCTCAAAAAAAACAACTATTATTAACTATGGGAACTTCTGTTTGCTGTGCCAGAGCTGACACTTCATCTCTTCTGAAGCAGGAAGAATCAGGAAGAATTAGCCGGCAGGGCTTGGTGCATATGGAGGAGCACAGTGAACGTGTGCTGGTTTGCTAGCCAAGTTTAAAAAGCTGCATGCTGACATTTAGCTAGCAAACTGTTAAAAATGATCCCACAACTCCACTTCTAAGACTCTTTCCTACAGAAATATTTACCGGGATGTATAAATATGAGCATGTAAGGATGTTCTCAGTGGCATTTTTGTAAGTAAAAGAAAAATAAGCTGGGTGTAGTCATGTATGTCTGCAATCCCAGCACCCAGAGGCTGAAGTAGGAAGACTGTGAGTTCTAGACCAGCCTGGGTTACATAGTAAGATTGTCATAATAATAATAATAATAATAATATGAGTGCCCATAGAGGGAAGATGAATAAATTGTGCTACCTCCACACAATAGAATGTTATGCAACTATTAAAATAATAATGTGGGCAGAAATAGAAATCTGTCATAAATCAAAATAGGACAGTATGCAAAAATACCTAGAGTATAATGCCAGTTTTGTAAAACAAAATCACAAATCGCTGTATTTCTATATTTTTAAATATCTAAGATACCACTCTCCTCCCTGTAGGGAACGGGATTTTGCTTTATACATTTCTGTTGAATTTGTACTAGTTGGCAATGAGAGGATTACTTTTGTAATTTAAACATATGTAAAATATATTCAAGGGCCCACTGGTATCTTGAATGTCACACACAGGCTGTAAGAAATCTGGACCACAGAGATGATTCAGGGATGTCCGCGAGCTCAGGTATCAGAGCTCTGGTATCTTCCATGGGGCCCAAACACAAAGGCTCCAGAAATCTTGGCTGGAAGGAATCTTAATGGTGACCCCAACCAACCCCTGCCCAGTGTAGCCCAGTCTCAACACAGCTCAACAGAAGCCTCCAGGTGCTAAGTATTTGCCTTCTGTCCTCTCACGTAACATCAGTGCCCTTACAGGTAAGCACATACAGCTCAGAGAGGCTAAGTGGCCCATCCACGGCCAGGGACCATTACTCAGGTCTTTCCATCCCGAAAGCTCCCAATATTCAGAGAGGTAGCAATAAGCCTACAGCTGCTCCTGTCTCTGAAGACGAAGGAGTCCAAATGGGGACCAAATAAAAAAGTCAAGGGAGGGGAAGAAATGATTGAGAGCTCAGGATTCCAGGGGCTGGTTGTCTGGGGTAGGGACTGCAAAGCTTAAGCGAAGGGAGGAAGGTGGCACTACAGCAGCTGGAAACACTAGGAAACCCTGTGTTCCTGCAAAACATGGCCCCAAATCAAGGGAATTCTTGCCGTCACCACCAGACCCACAGGAAGGCTAGCAGGGGAAAGGTTGGAGGAGACAACCTGCTAGAAGCCTAGAAAGTCAAAATAAAAAGGCCCAGGCCCGGAGAGGGCAGATGGAGAGCAAGTGGGAGGAGCCACAGGCAAGGTGAGAAAAGCCCCAGACTACTGCCTGAGCCCCAATTCCCAGAGCCGAGAACGTAGTCTAGACAGGAAGTGACTAAGGCATGAGTGAAGAATTTCCCCAAAGGTCTGGTCAGGCAAAAGACAGAGCTGACACCCAGCTGGAGGCAGGGCAGGGGCAAGCGTGCCAGGGCAGGGCATGTGGACCCCCTACTGTTCCCCGGCATCCTTCTGGCTTCACTCAGCAGCAGCCCCAGCAACCCACAGAAGAGTGATGCCCATCTCCACCACCCAGTTACCTGCTGCCTTCCACCCCTGGCTGCAGGAGCCTCCGGGTGTCTTCCCCACACCTGCTCCCAGGACACATCTGTTTTCTCAAAGGGTCAAGGGTTGAGGGATGGTTTAGTTAGGAAATCCTTACAACAGGGAAGGTGACTTCTCCCAAGTGGCCCTAGCCAAGCCTTCTCCTGGGAATCTGGCCTCAGGGCAGGGTTTGCAGACAACCTTAGTGCTTTTGTTAATGGTAAACCAACCGGTGAGTCAGTGTGTAAAGAGAGGGTGTGGCTGTCTTGTGCCTCATAGTATTTATTCCTGGAACCTAGCATGGGGCCTAGCTACCTGGGAGATGCTCGGATATTCAAGGACTGCTCTATACAAGCGGCTGCTCCAAAATGATGATTTGATCTCAGAGCACATTCAGTAAGTTTGTGACTTTTGGGTGGGAAAAAGGCTATGATGATAGCAATTCATGATGTGAGACTGATCAGTTTATAGACATTAGCAAACCTGAGCGTGTCCGAAAAGATGAAGCAAGGGGGAACACTCCAGAAATACAGATTTCTGTGGCACATAAGAGAGAGCTTCTACAATCTATCACTCTCGGGCAACAAATCCACGGCTCAGAGGGGCTGCCCTTACCTGGTCAGGAACTGCCTGGAAAACCATATTCTGGAAAGTGACAGGGAAGCAACTAGAATGGATGACTCCTGAGGGCTAAGGTTCTCTGAAGTTACCCAGCACCCTCTGGAACTGGTTTCTATTTTTAGCTGGGTACCAAGATCTTCATATTTGGTTTTGCTATCATACATCAAGAAAAAGTACTGTATTTATTTTACTTGTCCTCAAATCACTTCCTTCAATCTCCAAGGTTCTAAGGCTACAAAGATTCAAGAGGCAACGGATTTTTGAATAATTATAACTTGGCTAAAGCTTAGCCTGTGTTTCTTAGTTGGTTTTTAAACACACATACCAGAAACAGCAGGGATCGTGGAAGGCAGTGCTGAGCCAGAGAACCGAGCACTAAGCCTGGCTTCACTTCTTACTAGCTTTGAGACCAGTTCTCTCACCAGGGCCTTGGTTTCCTCATCTGGGGAGTGGGGAAGGTTGTGCCTCTCCTGGGGGTACTACAGAGCTAATCAGGATCACGTATGGGATCTGTATGAGCAGTGAGGACACACAGTAAGTGCTCAATGTTTGCAGGTTTAGTGGTGAACAAGCCTGGAAAGAGTGAATTTAGATTTGTGTGTGTGTGTGCTTCAGGATGGTTGTCATCCCTCACCACCTTCTTCTGGATCTGCTGACCATTCTGCCACACCTCACCTGCCAGCCCTGCACACTTGACTACCGCCACCACACACAAATTCATCAACTATAGTTCCAAGTGCCATCACACTCCTAAAGTCCAGACCCCCTTGCTCAATGGAGTTTTATTCCCACTGAGGCAAGTCAGAGGACAGGCTGAGAGTCTTAAGAAAGTTCCCAAAAGAGAGGTCCAGACAAGACCTCAGCAATCCCACGGTGGGAGGAATAAGCACACAGTCTCCTCAGAGAGTGCCCTCAAGGAAGAAAATGCTCATGTGGGACACATGAGCTCTAGTCTACTTGTTTAAAAACAAACTTAACAAAGTCAACCTCATGCTTTAGCCAGGGTCACCTGTAGGGTTCAGGACACTGAGGCTGAAAGGGCCCTCAGAGTTCTGCCAGCCTCAGACCCTGACTGCTGCCTCACACGCATGCACACCCACTGTGCAGATGGGAAGGCAGAGGAATAAAAGGAAGGCGGAAGTCTTGAGGAAGCGCTGCTGCCTCCAAGTTTCCCAATCTTTCCACTGTGACAAGAAGCCACTTGCCTGAGCAGAGCCAGCTCTGCACCAAGGCCTGACCTGCAACAAGCCCTCTACCTTCACCCTGTGGCCCCTTGGGAGCCAAGCCAGATTTCAGGGCTCCACCTTCTATTCCCAGGAATAGGGCTGAGACCTGGACAGCTCTGGGGATTGTAGGGGTGAGTGAGGCTCTCCGTTAGGAACAAGCAGGAGTCAGCTCCCAGGAGGAATGGCATGGCCCCAGTCCTGACCCCTGCTGACAGAGCTAGAGCCAGGAAAAATCCTAAAACTGGTCTCTCAGAAGAGGATTGGGATTTGGGTTAATGCAGACTCAGAAAACTCAAGTGACTGATGCTTCTCTCAAACTCCTCTTTGGTTCACAACTTTAATCTTACCACAAAGTCACTCATCATGACTGGGATGAACTGTCTGTCATCTCTGTCCTCCTTAGAGGAAGTCAAGAAGAACAACAGGATGTCTTAGGGGTTATGGGGGAATGTTCTAACCATCAATCATGGACTAAACAGCTGTGAGAAGTGGTGAGCTCCCCATCACTGGAAGTGTACAAGCAAGGTAGCCATTTAGCAAGGGGGAGGGGAAGGGATGAAAAGAATTTTAAGGTCTCCCCAACCCTACAATTGTATAATTCTAAGACCATTAGGAGGAGAAAAGAGTGACAGGCCTGGAGGATGGCCAAGGAGTCCAGAAGAAAAGCCAGCCTGGCAGTGCGTCTGCATCTTACCTGGGAAGCCTTGTTCCTCCCCTCGTACAGCAACAGCTCCTCTGACAGCAGGAGAGTCCGGGCAGGGTTACAGAGATCTAGGGGCTGAGAACACAGCAAGGCTAGAGCTGAGTGGGCAGTTCAAAGAGGAGGGAGGGGTGGGGAGCGTGCCAAAGCCAGCCATAAGGAAGTCTTTCTCAGAGAGAAGACTGCAGCCCTCCCCCTCCTCTGAGAACCCAAACAGCCCTCGTACACAAGATGGAAACAGAAAAACACATGCTCCCGTCTTGTGTGGAGCTGTGGCTGCCACCTTCCCCAGCAGCCCTCATTGTGAGAGCTGTGCTCTGTGGCAGGAAGTCCAACCACAAACTTAGGCCCTTTGCAGTCCTCCCCACCACCACCACTGCCCGCCCCCGCACTGGGCTCTGGGGCCCTCCCAGCCCCCATCTGTCCTATTCTTGCCTCACAGGAAGGTGCCTGTTGTCGGGTCCTCGAGGCATCTTGAGAGCCACATGCCAAGAAATTTGGTCACCTGAGTCCCTTTGGGGCCAGACCTTCCTTGCTCTGCATTCACAGCGCACTTGAGCTACTTGAGCTAACTGACTCCTTGTCAGTTCCCCAGGGACCAATTCTCACCCAAGTTTCTCATCCCATCCCCCTGCCCAGTCCAGCCCAAAGAGAGTTCCCTAAGCCCTAGATTATTACCCAGCAGGCCTTGTCTTTGTGAATGTCTCCTTATGGCCTCTAAGTACCTGACTGAACAAGCAAGGTGTTGAAGAAAGATAACGAAATGAGTACTAGCGACGCAAAACTTAAAGGAGCTTGGAAGAAATGTGAGGCCAAAGAAGCAAGAGCCAAATGAGAGCGTTTGACTTAAAAAAAAAGCCAAGCAGAACACGTTATTTAGGGAAACAGACCCAAATGGTAAATCTAAAGAAAAGCTTTAGAAGTGTTCACCATCCAGCCAGGAAGGGTACCTCTGGTAGGAAGGGAAGACATCATGACCGGGAAGAGATATGCAGGCTTCTGCGTGGCCAGCAAAGATCCATTCTTTATCTTTCTGGATATTTGCTTTATAATTACTTGTCAAGTTGTACAGGTAAGTATTATACCACTTTTAGTTTATATATTTCATGATTTAAATTTTTTCAAAAACTTTTCATAACTTTTAAAAAACAATTTTCTTTTTTAATAACAATTTTAAAACAACAAGAAAAAATAACTAGGCACCATGGTATGTTGTCATAATCCCAGCACTCAGGAGGTTGAGGAGAGAGGGTTGTGAGTTCAAGGCCAGCCTGGGCTACATAGAGAGATCCTGTCTCAAAAAAACCCAGGGATACCAAGACTTCTGTGTTGCATCCTAAGAAAGAGAAGAGACCAACAGAAAGGTACAGGCCAGACCCTGCCAGGAGAGCTGTCAAGGGAGAGACGTGTTGCCTGCCACAGACATGTCAAGTCCTGACCAAGTGGGAATTCTAAGATCTGCTGGCAGTGGTTGGATGCCAGGGAGACAAGAGAAGGAGGGGGCAGTCAGAAATTAAGCCCTTGGGGCTATGTCACCTCTCTGCTGCTCCTGAGGGAATAAACTAATAAATCTTTCTGGGAAGCCTTTTGTCAATCATGTTAAAGGGTGTTAAACACATTCAGAACCCACGACCCAGCCATCTCACTTCCAGGAATCTTTCCCAAGAACAATAACCAGAGATACAATTCACGCACAAAGACTTTCATCACAGAGTTATCTGCAGCAAAAGAGTAGGCATATGTATATGAATAGAGAACTGGTTAAATAAACACGATATAACCATATGACAGAAGAGTGGGCAAGCACCATAAAACTCAGGCTCAAAGAACAACTAATGAGGTTGGAAACATTCATACTATAATTTTTGTTGAAAAAAAAAAAAAGACAACAGAAGTCAGGCGTGCTGGTTCATGCCTGTAATCCCAGCATTCAGGAGTCAGAGGCAGGAGGATCACCACTTCAAGGCCAGCCTAGGACTACCTAGCAAACCCCTGTCTCAAAAAACCAGGGCTGGGCACACAGCTCAGTGGTAGAGCACTTGTCTAGCATGTGCAAAATCCTGGGTCTGATCCCCAACACTGAAAAAAAGAAAAAAAGCAATAGGATATAGAATAAAATGTGTTGTTTAATAGGTATACAAAGGCACACAGAAAAGACACCTAAATGTTCATACAGGTTATATCTGGGTATGGAATGAATAAAGATTAGCTTTAAAGAGAAGAGAGAAATGGTGAAGAAGAGAGGGAAGAAGAGGAAAAAGTAGGAGAGAGGAGATCCAGATGAATCTTGGATCACCAGTGAATACTGACCAGCTACCTAAACTCTCCCTCCCTTGGTTAGTTCCAGACAACAACCACTGGATGAGGCCTCACCAAGACAGTCCTGTGACTGTATGGCAAGCAGTGCACCTGCTCAGGCCCCAGAGGAGGGGGAAATTGGGAGAGGAAGAAGAACACCTTCTTAACTGCTCCATGCTTTCTGATGTGGTCCCCTGGAAACCTTTGCTCCCCTACATAACCACTGGAGTTGTTTGTCTGTTCCAAAAGGGATCCTGAATGAGGAACCACTCAGAGACCTGGGATCAAGGCCCCTCCTCATTCTCACTTCCTCTTAAGGGAACCCTGGGGCCAGCCACAGGCTCACCTGAACAAAGACGGGGAACACCAGGACTTTAGGGGCCAGGGTGACATAGGTGCCGTAGCTTGAGTGTGGGACGTGAGGCCTCAGGACTGGCCAGTCTTGGTAGTTCCCATGGCCCTTCATAGTCTGCACCGTCTTCATCAGGCGGGACTTCTTCCCCAGGCCTGTGTAGGACTTCCCTTTACTGGGGCTTCCAGACTCTATAGAACAGAGAAGGGGCAGTGAGGCCTTTCCACCACCCCTGCAAAGGGTGTCCCTGCAGCAATAGGGAGCATAGACCCAGTCAGTCTACACCATTGACTGATAATTGGTTCTGAGCCAGGCCCATCCAGTGCAAGGAGCTAAGAACACAGCGATGTTCTGGCCAGGTCTCGGGCCTCCCTCCTAGTCTCATGAGAGAGACTAACATGTTAACAAACATTTCCAGGGCTAGGATAGCACTGGAAACCAACAACTGTGAGAAGGACAGCCATTCCCATCCGACAACCCAGATCCCAAATCAGACCTACTGTTTACTGGCCTTGTAATATTAAAAATCAAGGGTGGGGCCTGGGTATGGTGGTACACTCTTGTAATCCCAGCTACTCAGGAGGCAAAGGTAGAAAGATCACAGTCCAAGGCCCAGGGAAAAGCATGAGAGTCTATCCGAAAACAAATAAAAGCCTAAAGGGCTGGGGCTGTGACTCGAGTGGTTGAGCGCTTACCTAGCAAGCACAACGACCTGAATTCAGTCCCCAGTCCCACCAAAAAAAAAGAAGTTGCTCATCTCTAAAAAAATCAGATCTGACCTCAGTGATCCTGAAGTCCCACACAGAACAATGAGCTGGAGCAGAAGCAACTGCTCGTGTGGCAGGGTGTGTCCTCACTCCCCTGCCACAATCTCAGTCTAGCCAGACTATCCTTCACCTCTAGGCACCCTGGACAAAAACCCATCCTCCACAGTGGATGCAGAGACAGTGGCTTTACTAGGTTATATCAGGGTCTGCCATCCACTAGCCAAGAGAGCTACAGTCAGTCTAGAATAAGAAATGTCATTCACTGTGCCCATTCTGGACACAGCAGGAGGACAAATCACAGAGCAAGTGGGCTCTGCCCACATGTGCCACCTTCCAAGGGTTCTTCCTGCCAGGGGGTAATCAGGCAGGCCCTCGCTCCCTGGGTATCCAGCCTGGGTGCCAGTGCCCAAGCTTCCTTCTACCCGTGGCCCTGACAGCCAATGTGTGAACAGGTGGCCCTACCCAACTACATCTCGGGGAATGTCCCCACCAACGCAAGGCCACTGCTTGGAGGAAACAGACCAGAAGGTTTCACACTTGCCTCCTCCTCCCACCCTCCTCTCTGAAAGGTGAGAAAAACAAGTTGACTCCTTCTACCCCCACAAGTGACCACCATCACAGTTGAATCTGGGGGCAGCACTCAAACCATGATAATTCAAACCACTTCCTGCCTCTTCTGGTGAGTGGCTTAGAGAGAAGTAGAAAGCAGGCACCAAGGAGGAGGACACGAGGCACAGGTACAGGGAAAGAAGTCACACAGCTCCTCATCTGCTCATCTGGTCTGGGCCTGGCAGTGTTGGGGTAGAGGGTGTCAGTGCAGTCAGGCCCTGGCCCCTTGGCTGGAAGAACCCACCTTGCCTCTCAAGGTCTGCACAGGATTTGAGTTGGTTAAGACCTAAATTTAAGCACTGACTTCTCAAGTCAAAGACTGACTTGTGCTACCCTGAACAGGCTCCTTCCCCTCTGGGTTAGTTTGCTCCCCCATGGAGATAATAGGTTGCTGCCTTGCCTGACCCAGGCAGCCCTGCAGGAATTCACATAAGGGCCTCATAAGAAAGGGCTTGGTGGGCTATACCAGCGTGAGTGGGGATTGGATTGTCTCAAACCCTAAACCATTGAATAAGCCACCCATTAAGGCCATGGAAGGACAGACAAGGCCACTGGGCCTCAAACCATGCCATAAGAGGAGCCAAAGGGGAAGCCTGGAACTGGAGAGGCTAATTTGACATGCCAAGCCTTGATCAGAGAAGGCAAAACCAAGCAGGACTGACAAGCATGGGACTGAGGTCACCTAGACCAAACTCAAGGAGGATACCAGTTGCACATGGCAAAATCTGGACCCTGGACCCCAGGTCTCAGACTTTTAAAAGAAGCCATTCCCTCCTGTCCCTGGCCCAGCTGCCCAGGACTGTCAGAGAATCCTCACCTTGGGCCTCTGGAATCACCAACCACCTGACCCATCATTCTGCCTTCAGAAAGGAAAGACATGCTTAATGTATTTTATAGACAAGGAAACTGAGGCGCAGAGTGGTTGGGTGACTTGCCCAAGGTCATTGGGCTGGTAAATTCAACCTAGGTGACAGTCACACCAGGGAGCTCCATTGCCACACCCCCTGGTGATGCAGGGCAAGGAGGCATAGCTCTCCAGGACTAATTTTTCCGAGTATCTTTTCTTACAGAAGTCCAGACTGCAACCCGGTTGCTGAGCTCTGGGAAGGCAAACTTATTACTTCCCACTTACTACCACCCACGACGACGTCTGGTCCAAACCCTCATAACTCCCCTTTTTCCTCTTAACACCTGCTTCACTGGCCAAACACAGACATTACGCGGCTTGCTCTCAGCTTCCAAGGCGAGCCCTGGCAGTCATCCGGCCTGGCAGTGGTGAATCTGAGGCCATGCTGCCTTCACAGGGTAGAGGACAATGCCCAGGGCACTGCAGACCCAGGCACATGCCAACTACAGCAGGACAGGCACTTTAGGCCCCAGAAGATCCCCAGACCCTATTCAATTCAGGATGGCTAAACCCTCAATCCTGAAAGGCTAATCTTGGCAGACCAGTCAGGGAACTCAGAGGTTGGCACCCTCATGACAGCCTTAACCTCTGGACAACCCCAAGTGTGCTTAATGGAAGCTTTGTGCCCCGAATTTCATCCCTTTCTCTGAACTCCAGGACTGGGAGCTGCAAAGACTTAATCCCTAGGAAAAGAGCAAAGATATCTTTGGATACCCAAAGGATCATTATTATTATGAAGAATAAATGAAGCAAAGCCAAAAGCTTGATACAATGCATTCAAAAAGTTGTGGTTATTAACATCATAATTTCTTTACTTGTTCCTTTCCCCATGGCTTAGATGACTGTACCTTTCTTTGTATTATATGCTCAGAGGACACAGGTTGGGAGTAACCACCGAGGCATCTCTCAGGCTAAGAGGAGATCAATTCCAGACCTCCTAGACCATGCCCATGTGGCCACGGCAGGGAACACACCTCTCCAGCTCCCTTACTCCATGATCAGGCTTCAAACCTGTACAATCATTCTTCTTCAGTCAGTAACTCAGCTGAAACTCTACCAAGTTTCTTCTGTCTGCCAGGCCCCTAGACAGGTCTGACACTAGACACACAGAAATATGCCAGGCCCAGCCCTTAATGAAGTCACCATTTAGTAGTGACATCTTCATTTTAACCTAATGGGCTGACTAAAAGCTTTCAGACACTGCTGAATCCCTAACAGGCTCCTCCCAAGAAAAAGCAGGGCTTCATCTGCAACAGATCAGGACTAACACTCAAAGGCCTCAGAGGGGAAAGAAAGAAGGTGCCTTCCATCAGTGCCCCTGAGCCCACGGGGAGCCCTTCTGTCCCCCAAAGGCGTAAGTACTCTTCCACGTATCTGCTATAATAATCATTTTCACTCCACTGAGGGGGAGGAACAAGCAAGAAAGCAGTCTGGGACTGGCTACTGTCCTAGAAGACCAAGGCACCAGAAGATGGACTCAAGCACTCTCAAGGTGGGCATTGCAGGCCACTGATAAGGCTGGTCTCAACCGTGCAGCTACCAGCTGGACTTTCAGCTCAGAGCCCTCTGGCAAGTGCATGAGGACTTCATGAAATGTCCAGCCATCTCCAGCATCAAGATTCATACCTCAGGCTTCCCGGAGTAGGGGTTGGTTTGAGCCAACTTCCACCCCTGGCTAGGGTTTGCAGGCCAAAGAAGAATCTGTACTTCAAAGACAACCATCCTATGTCACAGCTCTCAGCATGCAGGTGACTGCTCACAGCCATGTTCTCGTATATCTTTCCCACAATCCTCTGAGAGGAACTACTGACCTCATTTTATAGATGGCAAAACTGAGCTGTGGCGAGGAGACATGATTTTCTCAAAGTCACATAGCTAGAACTCCAACCTGAGGCCTCCTAGCTCCACACTCCATGACTCCCTTCCATTGAAGGCCCAGCCACAGCTCAGTACCCTGGATGATGTTCAAATGAATGCCTGAGTCCTGAGCACGCTGTCTCTTACTTAGATAGCTCTGGCAGGTCGCTCTCTTCCTTCTCAGTTCAGCCTTCAAGGGAAAACACACTGATTCAGTGAAAGTAAAAAAGTACCAAGAAGAAAGGGGTGGGTGACATGGTGGGCCACCTTGACTTCATCAGAAAGGCCTCTGAACTCAGAGCAAGAGGCCGGACTAGGCCTCAGCTGACCTCCACCATCTCTCCAAGGCAAGCAGGCACAGTAGCAGGCTATCACTCACCTTCAGGGACGGTGTCCTCCTGGTACACAGGCCGCAGCAGCTGCAAGGGAAAGACAGGAGAAGCATCTCAACCCTAGGTACGAGGAAGGTCGGTCCAGGACCCCAGGCCTGGGGGACAGGAAGTGGAGAATCTTAGGGCACAAGGGGAAAACAACAGCCCTGCTCAGCTGCTGAGGGAGGGGGCTTGGAGGAAACACAGTTGAAAGAAGCTTTATGTGCCATGAAGTCAGATCCCTTGGAGAGACCTCAACTTCCTCTATAGCACTAGTTCCAAAGTGCATCCCATGGCTCACTGGAGTGGTGAGACCCTAATAGCTATGCCACCATCAAGGAAGATTTGGAAACACTGGGTTAAACAAGATTAGACCACCTTCTTTTTCTTTTTTTTTTTTTTGTAGTACTGGGGCTTGAACTCAGGGCCTTCACCTTGAGCCCCTCCACCAGCCCTATTTTTACGAAGGGTTTTTCAAGAAAGGTCTCACGAAATATTTTCCTGGGCTGGCTTCGAACTGTGATCCTCCTGATCTCTGCCTCCTCAGTAGCTAAAATCACAGGTGTGAGCCACTGGCACCTGGCTAGACTACCTTCTTTACTACAGGATGCCCTCAGAGCCTCAAGCAGGCTAATGCCATGGGAAGTCTTCCAAAAGGGAAGAGTACAGGGTATTTCGAAAACTTAGAAAACCTCAGAACTCTATTTTCCCAGATCATCTCCTGGGAATAATTTTTGGGGGGACACACCCCAGCACCTCGTCATGTAATCATGCAATCGTACCTCCTACAATGAGGGGTTTACTACCCACCGGGGCAACCCATTCCACTGGGAAAGCTAACATCCTCCAGCCTGCACAACTGCGGCCCTGGATCTGTGCTCTGAGACCATCCAGGCCCATCTGTACCCTCTACCCGGGACAGCATTGCAGAGGCCACAGCCAACACAACCCCATCTCTTTGTCCAACACTCCCAGCCCCCTTCAGGCTGCTCACAACCCAGTTCTGAGCCTTTGAGACCTCCGAGCCTGCCACAGGGACCCAGCTCTTCCCCATACCAGCTGTCCATACCTGGCTCCCAGGGTTCAGCGGGGCCAGGATGATGTAGTTGGGGTCGGTGGGGGCCGTGGCACGGGACAGTGCAGGCAGGGTGTGCTGGCCCCCATGCTTGCCCACCTCGGTGTAGCGCTCCCAGCCACCAAGCAGCAACCCATCCGAGCTGTCACACACCAGGTGGCAGCTATGGCGTTGCTCAGGCCGTGCCTGGGCCCCACGGGTACAGTTCTTCTCCCTCTTGTTGGGGGGTGACTGGAGGTCATGTGTTGACTTGCAAGAAGCCCGCCGCAGCACTCCACCGTCTGGCCCCGGCTTGACCTGGGGGACCATACGCCACACAAGCAGGATGATCTCGCTGGGGCAGCTCCTGGAAGTCGGGGGATCACACAGAGTAGTTGAGTCTTGGGGAGTCCAAAGTCAGCCAGGTTAGGAGCCTACAGTGCAGAAAGAAAGTGGACAGGAGGAGAAAGCAAACACAGGGGAGAAGCTCCAAGAGTCAGGGAAGAAAGGGATGTAAGAGGCCATGTTCTGCAGAGATGACAAAGAGTCTCTTGGATCATTCCTAACCTAAGCTCACTCAGCAGTGAGTGAGCTTGACCCTGAGGCCAAAGCCAGGCTCAACAGGAAAAAGCAACATATTTAACTTGTGATGGTGGCTATTATGGGAACAAGTAAACCTTCATCTAGTCATTCTAAACTTTTTTGTTTTTTTTTTTTGAGGCAGAGACTCACTGTATATCCTAGGCTGGCCTCAAACTCACTCTGTATCCCTAGCTGGCCTCAAAGTCATGATCCTCCTACCTCAGCCTCCCTAGGACTGGAATTACAGGTGTGCACCACCATGCTTGGCTTTGTCTAGTCATTCTACAAGCAAACCTAAATGAAGTCATTCGGGTTTTACCCCAGGGGGTCAAATTTAAGGAACGCAAACATTTTAAAGAATGATTTTTAAGTTGTGCAATTAAAGCATTTGCAATAACTACACACCCTTAAACAAAGGGCTCGGGCTCTTAGGTGGCAGAAATAATTAGCTAAAGTGGAAAGCAGCCCCTGGAACCACATCGTGAACTGCAGGGTCTGTTTGAGAGCTTCATCCCTGCTGTTTGCTGTGGGATCCAAAATTGCTCTGAGCCTGAACCTTCCATTTGCAAGCCAAGAAATGGAATCCCTGAGGAGCACAGTGAATTGCTTCCAGCTGGGCAAAGGAAGGACTGGCAAGAGCAGGGTAGGGCAAGGCAGTGTGGCCAGCACTGGGGTGGGAGAGATGTGCCATGCCATCAGCCCGAGGCCCCATCGCCCGCCCCGTTGCCCCTGTCACCGGATCTCGTGCGCCAGCTCCACACATTTCCAGTGCTCCACCGGCCTCTCGTTCAGTTGTAGCACCGTGTCCAGCTGCTGCAGCCCTGCCCGCTCTGCCGGGCCCCCTACAGGGATAAAGAAAAGCTATTCAGGAGGCCCTGGAGCCCCTCAAAAGACAAGGAGTCCCCTTAGCTTCCATGGTGATCTTAGACAAAGGCTGCCCTTCTGCTCTCTCTGTTTTTCTGTCTGTGAAAACGTGAGCCTAACTCGGTAGCTCTCGAGGCCATCACTCTTTGCCCTCACCTCATCCCTGCCTGCCTGCCCCTCCCTCCCCACAGTGCTGGCCACCTCTGCTGCCCACCCCTCCACCCAAGCCCTCCATTCTCAGGGCCTCCTAGCCCACTGAGAACCTGTCCCTGTGCCAGGCTCACACACTACGCCATTTCCCCTACCCCATTAATTAAGCACAGTTCCACGTCCATCCCAGAGCAGGTACTAGGGACACCTGACTACTAAGCCTGGCTTCTGCCCATAAGCTATACCTCTTTGATGAGGAGTAACCTTTTACTCGTGAAAAGTAGGGAAGGAGTGGCTACAATTAAGGAAGGGATGTAAGAGGCCATGTTATGCAGAGATACCAAAGGAGTCCCTTGGGTCACCTCTAATCTAAGGCTTGTAGTAGGATCAGATACCGATTCCAAACAGAACTCATAAATGGCTCTCATTTTCCCATATAGCCATCATAGAAATCCAGGTTTAGCTCCTGTTCAAAATGATTGGGAGTCAAAATAGAAAGACCTATCTTTGTTTAGATAAAAACTAAACAAACAAAAAAGAGTGGGCATATTTTCATAAACCTCAGTTCATCTGCAGTCAATTAAAAATATTATTCTTTTCATTTTGAAAACCCAGGACTCTTTGCTCCAGTGTGGGGCTTCCCTTCCAGCTCTATCCTGTCTGTAAAGCCCAGGTGCATGGCAGGAGAGCAGAGCTGGCATCCTGTGTTGCTCACTTACCAGAATCCACAGCCTGGACTCGGACCGGAGAGTCACAGCAGATAGTGAAGCCAAAGCCGTCCTTGCCCCTCGGGATGGTGATCTAGGATACAGCCCTGCCCAGTCACTCCCGGGAGCCTTGAGGCTGGGAAACCCATAAGCCCCACCCAGAGCCACCCTCCTCTCCACAGGAACCAGAGCCAAGAAGTAGCTGACCAGTCCTGCACTGTTCTGTTCCTTTCTGGGACCAGGCATCTTGACACTGGGTTGTGGACCAAGCAAGGATGTTGAAAGTTCAGGAGGTGACTCTGGTCCGCACAGGCAGAGCCTGGGATGGACAGGGCCTGGGAAGGATGAAGATGGCTCTCCTTGGCCCTATCAGCCCCAGCCCTCTACCCAAGGGCCCACTAGGACTGCACCTCCCCCTTGCTGCCCAGGATCCACTGCCTACCTTACTCCCTTCTTCCTTTCCCACAGAGGTCTTGGGACATTAGCCCAGGGCTGGCCCTGTGCGGAAGGCCCAGCCCAAAGACAAGCCAACCTGGTGGCTGCCCTCCTAGAGCACAGAGGAGGGAAAACTGGTATATACTCATTCAGCCTCAGGTCAAGGGTCTCCTCACAAGAGAGAGCTGGGGTTTCAGAAAATTGTGGGCCAGAGCCTCAAAGCAGCCAGTGAGGGCTCCCAAGTGAGGGGACAGGTGAGGGCACAGCCAGGCCTCCCACTAAACATGCACTAGCCAGACTTCACTATGCCTTTGAGGGCTGGGCACATGGTAGGTCCACAACCTGACTTTCAGGCCACAGAAGGGCCCTGCCATCAGGACGCTCTTTCCAAACCAATACACAATTATTGAGCTCCTACTGCGTGTCAGGTTCTGCATGAGGCCTTGGTCTCTGGCTCCCTCCCAGAGAGGCAAGAAGATACACAAATCTCTCCAAAGCAAAGTAGGGCTTGACAAGCAAATCAGCAAAACAGGGAGACTGTGCCACAAATGGCCCTTTGTGCTGTGACTCCAGACACCACACTAGTGCGTAGTAGGAACTCAGTAAAGGCTATATCAGTGACCTGCCAGCAAAAGGACATAGTGTACAGTGTGGCCTGCTGGTTCACTTGGGCTACTCAGGGAGCAAAGTCAGAGAAGGGTGTCAGTGGTCTCCCAAGAGTCTCCTTAGAAGAGGTTGGGCTTTGAGTGGGCCCTAAAGAGGTACAGGGAAGATATCCTAGGCAGGTTGAGGAAGAAGCCAGTTCAGCAAGCCTGGAAAAGGTCAAGTTCATAGCCTTGTCCAGAGATGGCTATCCCCCTCCTTTAGGGTTGTCTTTTAGGGCTGGGCACTTGCATTCACCTGCTGGCTCTCCCAAGGCCAGGCATGAGGAAGGGGAGCAGGCAGGGTCCAGGGTGACCAAGGCCCCTGGAAGCTGCAGGGGCCCCTGAGGCTCTGCTTCCCACCATCCCTGGGCCCAGATTCAAAGCAAGTTTGTAAAACAGGAAATCTGACAGACAAGGGGAAGGGGGAGGGGGCAGGAAAATACCCTGTTCCCATAAGAATTCTGGGAAAACACGCAGCTAAGACAGGAAGAGAAAAAAATGGAAAGAAAGAAAAACAAACTGAGGAGCGAGTGTGGAAAGCTGGGGGAAAGGGGAGACCACTAATTGCCCAACCCAGCTGAGCCTCAGAGAATTCAAGAGCCTCATCTACTCCATGAGACCAGCAGGGATTTTCAGGGGATTTGGAAGACCTCCTCCCACCCCACCCCAAGACACACAGAAAGCTGGATTCCAAAGTCTTTTTAGCAGTTCCCCTATCCTACCCCAGCAGGGCACCTTGGCCCCTCCCTCATGGAAAACAGGCCCCAGCCCCCCTGGGCTCCAGGCACAGGTTTTAAGCAGTGGTTCCAAAGCTGAGTCTAGAGAGGTGTGTGTTCCTACGCCCTGTTCCCCTGGTCCAGGCAGGGATGGAAGCCATTCCACCTTCCTGAGTGTCACTTTAAAAAGAGTCAGCCTAGAGAACAGTCCAGCCCAGCTGAGAGGTTGGGGGCAGAGGAGTGGCAGGCCTAAGGAAGCAAGCATGGTCTCCTGCCGCAGCGGGAAGGGTGAACTGAGTGAAGGAAGCAGAGCTGTGTCTAGCCTTCGTGATTACTGACCATGTTGAGGGTAGTATCCAAAGAGCCTGTGCATCGCTGTGCCCTATGGGGAAGGCAGTTTTAGCAGCCCATTTTACAGAGAAGGAAACCAAGGCCCAAAATGAGTAAGGCCCAGCCCTTCTCTGACCTTGGATCTCAGGTGTGTGCATGGGGGCGGGAGCCCTGATGACTCTGGGACCTCAGCCACTCCTCACAGAGGCTGTCCTTCCTGGGAGTGGTTCTTGCTCTTTGCTGTCCAGGACAGGCACTGCCACTGCTCTCAGGTCTCAGTCATGCTGACTCCTCACTTCTGCTCCCCTGCCTGCTTTCCAATGCTCTGTTATGCCTGGACTTCTGTCACCAACTACCACCACTTATCAAACACGCCCTAGATGCAAGTAGCAGACACTAAGACAGGCACTTCATAGGCCCCATTCCATTTACTCTAACAGCATTGTCCCTATTTTACTACCCCCATTTTAAGGACCATGAGATGGGACTCAGATAGTGACTCGCTTGAGGCTGCAGCTCAGGGGACAGAGCTGGACTTGAGCCCCCATCTCATAGAAAACTCCATGCTGTCAATTCTGCAGTGGTTTCTAACACAGAAGCCATCTTAAATCCCAGAGCCCCAATCCAGTACACACTCATGCCTAGCCCCATTCTCATCACCAGCGCACCCCAGACTTCTGGCCCATGGGACCAAGGAGATCTGGGAGTCCATGACCTCCTATCCAGTGTGCTCCTTGCCTCACAATGCTGGTGTCACAGGGGCTGCTCTACCTGGCTGCAGAAGGGCGGTAATAGAGTGGGGCTGGCAGGGCAGGACCTGAGAGCAGAAGAGGGCTGGGTCCCCTAGCGGCAGGTGTGGGCATACAGGGGACCCCTCTTGGCACCTCCCTGGGATCTGCTGTCAGAGGAGTCAGGACCCAGATTCCAGTAAAGTAATTAAAACAAGCAAAGGGACTTCTCTAAATTTTTTAAGTCAGAATAATTTTTGTGCTCCCTTCCAACTTGGACATTCCCAAAATCTGGGCATCTTTAGCCTCCACGCTCCCTGACCCCATTCTTTTTTTAAAGAAAAGAAAATCCTCAGGCTGAGAATGTAGCTCAGTGGTAGAGTGCTTGCCCAGCATGTGCAAGGCCCTGGGTTCAATCCCCACCACAACTTCCAAGACGGGAGGCCATCCGAGAAACCAGACCTGCTCAGTGAAGTTGGAGTCCAAAATCACAGGAGCCCTAGGCCACCTCCAGACTCAGCTGAGTGCTGTGGGGGGGGTGAGGGGGTGTGGAGAAAATCATGTGTGTGCACATATACATGGAGCCATGCAACTCTGCACACAACAAAGCACGCAATGGGCAGAGCAGGTCCTGCCATCCCATCAGAAGTGGGGAAAGTTGACAAAAACACCAAACCGCCTCCAGAAGCACCAGCTGCTCAGCCACCACGTAACAATCTCAGCCCTAGGATGCTGTTTTTAATGGACACCCCTCACCAGATAACAACAGTAGAAAATTGGCTCCATCATCTCACCACAGACACCACCCAGCCAGTGGTTAGGACAAAGCACAGAGCCGAGGCTGCCCCAAGGCAGGGTGGCAGGTAACAGGCTGGCCTTGGACCCAGCCCCAGATCAAAATGTGCCTGTAGGGAACAGGAGGCATGGAGGCCTTGTGGGGAGAGAGGTCCTGCTCAGGTGAGCTCCCACTCCCAACCCTCAAAACCCCACAGGTCCCCCAAGGGGCCAAGCACCCACCTGACGGTAGCGGCGCTCCGAACACACCTTGCAGAGCCCATTGAAGCGGTTCATGGTTGCGGGTCCTGCCTCAGCTGCTGCCCCATGAAAACCCAGCTCTCCCCCCCAGCAGCGGGAGCCCTCACTGCACCCGTCAGCCTGGCATGACCGCCCTGGGAAGCCCGCCCCACAGAAGAATGGCAGGAAATCACCTCTCACCTCCCCAAGCCCTGTCTGTGCTGTGTGCCTCTGCAGATAAGCCAGAAGGCTTCCTGAAACCTCAGAATGACAAGGAAGAGGGAGAGTTTTATATTAAAATTCCTGTCAACTAGTTAGTATTCCCCAGGCCTGGCGGGGAGAGGGCGCCTTTGTTCTGGCTGCATTCTCCGCCATGGGCCACTTTGTGCATCCAGTGTTCTCACAAACACCCCTTGCTGCCTGCCAGAGGGGAACCCAGGCAGAAAACACGCCCCGCTCTGCAACTGCGCTCCCTCCCCTGCACATCCCAGGGTCCCCAGGAGCAAATCCAGGGGACTAGTCCAGCCTATAGAATCCGAGGTTGTGCCTGCAGACATCCTGTCCCAGGCCAGGGAACACAAAATACTTGGAGGCTAAGGACCACATGCCACCCACAAGCTATGTATAAGTCAGTTTTCTCATCTACACAGTGGCTGCATGAAAGGTCTGATGACATGTGAACCATCAAATAAATGTGGGAGGGGACAATCCAGCATCCCCATCTTACCAGTGAAGAAACCGAGGCCTAGACAGGTTAAGGTCATGTCAGGGCAGACCCCAGATAACTGCCTTGCAGCCCCAAGTTTATACACTGTAAAGCAGCACAGTGTGCGCCCAGCCTCCTTTGCCCACCTGGAAGGCCTTGGGGAATCCCACCCACTCACCTATTCATGTCCTTATGACAGAGGCTGACCCCTGGTTTGGATGCTGGGTGACCATGGCAGTTGACCCAGGTTTCTGCACAATGCAGGAGCTGAAGAGGTGGCCTCTGTTGACTCTCCCCAAACTTCTACCAATCACACCCTCTTTGCTGAGCTCTACAGACATCTCCAAGTACACAGGACTAGGAGAGTTCAATGCACAGCAGAAAGTTGTCCCAGGGACTGTATGCAGGATCCAGCATGAAACAAGACTTTCCTGAGCCGCCCAGGGCTCTGCAGTGAGGATATCCATGTAATTCTCACAAATCACCAGGGCTGCTCCCTGCTCACTATCCTCTCTGCACTTGCTGAGCACAGAGAAAGGGAGGAAGGGCTTTACAGCTCTCCCCTGAAGTCACAGAAAATAGACCTAGCAAGTTACTCTAATACTACACTGTCCAGTACACTGGCAACTAGAAACGTGTAAATTAAAAATACTTAAAATGAAATAAAAGTTAACATTCATTTCCTGAGTTCCACTGGCCACAATCAAGTGCTCAATAGCTAAAGGCAGCAAGCAGCCACCACACTGGATGGTACAGCTCCAGACTGTGCACTCCACAAGGCCAGACCCTGACACCCAGCACTCAGTGCCAGGCCAGGTCCACAGAGGTGTGAACACTTCATGAATGATAAGGGAATGAATGAACTGCGTTTTTCTAGACTGCAGTACACCTATAGGTAAGATGTTATGGGATATGTCAACATCGTATTTCCTCAGCTAGCCCACACTCAGGAGACAGCATGACACAGCATGCCCAGGAGATAGCTATACCTTCCTCAGAGCCGGCCTCCACCTCTTGCTAGCTGTGTGGCCACAGACAGTGACCTAGCACCTCTGAACCGAAGTGTTCCCTAATCTGTAAAATAGAACTGTGATACAGTAGGTGCCAGTGTCTCACACCTATAATCCTAGCTACTTGGGAGGCTGAGTTTGGGAGAACCACAGTTCAAAGCCAGCCCAGGCCAAATAGTTTGTGAGAGTCCATCTCCAAAAATAACCAGAGCAAAATGGACTGGAAGTGTAGTTCAAGTGGTACAGTGCCTGGTTTGCAAGTGTGAAGCCCTGAGTTCAAACTTCAGCCCCACCAAAAAAAAAAAAAAATGGGACCATGACAAATACCTCAGGGGTGGAGGTTGAGAGTTAAATCCTAACAGTGTCTAAAAGGCTAATCCATTGCTGGGAGTTTGTAAGTTGTTACAGAAACCCTGGGACCACCTGCCCTCCTCTGCAAAGAGGTCTAATAAATTATAGAGAATTCTCCCAAATATCTCTGAGAAGTTCCTCTTCAGATTCAAGGTCCTGGCAGAGCAAAAACTCATTGTTCTCAGGTTCTGGGGTCACAGCTACTCCCTGCTCTCTGCAGTTCTAACCGGAAAGGTGACTTGACCATGGTGCCAGGGAAGCAGAGGGCCTGGGGTCTAGAGGAAAGGAGGACTCAGCTTCTAGAGACCAAAAGTCAGTAAGATCCAATCCATTCCTAGCTCTAAGACCTCCATTTCCTAGCTCTCTCCTCACTCCTGTCACTATCATGAATAACCCGAGGAAAGCATCTATCTCTGATGATACACCTTAGTCAAGAATACTCCCTTCAGAACACACAATTTGCTGAGTTTCAAACACCAAATACTGCCCTTTTGTGGGGTCTCCCTTAGGATTGACAAGTAGCAGATCAGAGCCCCTGAAGCAATGCTCAGGTGCCACCATCCCTGCCTGGGGTTGTCCCACCTACCTGGACTTTCTCTCCATTCTTGGTGTCCTCCCCACCTCCTGGTATTAGCAGCAGTGTGCCTGGAGGGTAACAGAATAGGGTCAGAAAACTTCTGCTGGCATGAGAGGACCCAACCACAGACCACCCAGGGGGCAAGGCTGGGTGATCCATGTGGTTTCCTGGACCACTCCTGGCTTCCATGATACAGGGATCCCAAGGCTTGGGCCAGGCAGGAATTCAGAAGCTAGGGCTGCATATGGGAAGGTCAGAACTGAAGGGGACACAAAATCCAAGTCCTGGGCCTCAGGGCTCATGGTAGGGCCTAAACTCCCTGCCTGTGGGAGTGGGCGGCTCAGGTCAGCAAGGCACCCCAGAGGAGGGTTCTTAAGCATGGAGCCTGGGAAGGAGCCACCCGAGAAGCACTGAAGCCCTCTGTGAACTGGGGGACGGGACAGGGAGCAGCACTGTATTGTGTGGGGTAAGGCCCACAGCCCTCTCTAAGAAGAGTCCAACCAGATAGACAAATTGTGGGCAAGAGCAGCCTGCATTCCAGCAGGTGCTTGTGAGGCGTCCCTGGACCCACTGAACTCATGGTAGCCCGGGTGGCAAGTGCCACAAAACAGGGATTGATGCTGCCACACAGGAAGGGAGGCAGTGGTCAGCATGGCAGGAAGGAACTGAAGAGTATGCACATGCCTCTCAGGGGCTGTAGCCGTCGCCTGGCCACCTTCAGGTGCTTGGTCCTGCCCAGGTTCTCCCCCAGCAGGTAGTACCAGCCACTGATCTCCTGTCATGAGAAGGAATGACACATTCAGACAGAGGCAGAAGGCACAGGTAAGGCAGCCACCAACCCCCTCCCCAAACGTAACAGTTGACATCCTCCCTCAGAGGATGCTACAGTATAGCCTCCTTCCCCAAGGCTGCCATACCTGCCCCTCTAAGAAGTCTTCCTAACACTCAGGGCAGAACTGGTGCCCCCGCTCAAGCTCGAATCTCCACAGCCTCTTCTCCAGAACAACTATGAACTTGCCTACCTGCCTGCCCCCTCTCCCAGCAGAATGTACACAGGCACTTTGACATGTCTAACATGAGCCTGGTGTACAGAAGGAACCCAATAAAAGTTTGCAGAAGGGAGGGAAAGAGCAAAGGAAAGACCAAACATAGGCATTTTGAGGCCCCTGTGCAGTCTCCACGGCGAACACCTTTTCCCAAGGGAATGAAGCAAGGCCACAGTAAAGGAGATCACAAGGACCCACAAATAGCCATCCCCCAAGACTTCGGTTCCAAGACGCAAAGCTAGATGGCAGAGCCATGCAGGAGATGGCCATGACATTTCTAGGGGTGCACAAAAGGAGTGCATCCCTCCCCTGTCCCCACCTCCCATTTGGGGGTGCACTGCAGACAAGAGGTGAAGAACAGCTGGTGGCCCAGAGGGTGGGTCTCCAGAACCCAAGTCCTCACTCAATCGGAAGGGAGTGCTATAGAGGACTGCACTGCTCTATCCACTCCAAGCACCCGCTGGACCCAGCAGTCACATCAAGAGGACCGCTGCAGCAGGCCACCAGGAGCACCTGGCCATTTGTCCAGGACAGGTTAGGAGTGCTCTGCACACTTAGGGACCTTCCTTCCAGTGTCCTTCACAGCAAACACCTCCCTCTTGGGAGGCCTCGGGCCGCTTAACTGCTCTCTGCAAGGGGACCCAACCCCTCAGCCATGCTGGTGACAAATAACAGTGGCCCTTTATTCAGGCCCTTCCTCAGCAGGGCACCATGTCACAGATAGGAGTTCCACCCAAGGATTTCCAGAGGCAGCCTGCCAGTAGCAGTCCATCCGGGGTTGGATGGCATGCTAGAAGCTTCCCTGGAGAGCCACCTTATCCAGAGACCCACCTTGTCTGGAGTCAGGAGGGACTTCACCCCGAAGCTCATGCAGCCGATGAGCGCCCGCTGCCTGGGAGAACAGCAAAGAGTCAGTGCCCCCCCAGGATGAACCAGGAGTTGCTCTACGAAGCATCCCACACAGCTGCCATGTGTGCCACAGCTTACAGAACACTTCTGCCACATGGGCTCCTTTGTCCTTCTCACTTTGCAAGGTGGGCAAAGAGGAATCCTCTCCAGTTTCCAGAGGAAAACCCAGGCTTAGAATTGTTTCCCATCCCGAGGTTACAGGTCATAATCGGGTCTGAGGGGCCGAGCATTCTAGGCCCTGCCACAGCACTCACTCCACCGCCACAGAAGCTCAGAACCCCCAGCTGGGTCGTCACTGTCCTGGTGCTGGGTAGATGGGGATAGCTGCACTCCACAGGGACTCTCAGCCCCCATTGGAGCTAGGGATGTTCAAGAGAGAGGCAAGTTAAGGAACCTCAGCTCAAGCTTTGTCTCAGGCCCACGCAGGCCCTAGGCAGCTCCCAAATGGTTGTAAAACAAGTTCCAAACACATTTGACACACAAAAGTCGCCTCAACACATCTGAACCTGACTGCCAGAGAGCGGGCAGGCGTGAGCCAGGGTCAGGCCTCAAGAATGTCAGACTGTGACAAGGGGCAGGGTTCCAGCTGGGCCTTCTTGGTCCAGGAATCCAGGAATTTAAAAGGAATTCAAAGTTCCTGAACAATGACCATCAATCAGGGACTGACAGACTCTTGATAGCTTTTAATAATGATGGCACAGATTAATATTAATGAAATGGAAAAAATTTGCTATTGTTAGAGAAAAGGAAGTTTATAAAGCTGTAGTTTAATGAAAAAGAGATCCACAAAAAGATTAACAATGGTAGATGGAATTATTAAGGATTTTTGTTTTCTTTCTTTCACTGTTTTTGAATTTTCATAGGGAACACTACTTTTGTAGTTAGGAAAAATAGTAGAAATGTATTTTTGCATACTTCTACCTGCTCCATCCTAACACTTCAGTCTTGTGGAGTTTTTTTCCACCTTATTCTCTCTCTTACTGCATCTTCCAACTTCCCTCCTTCATAGATGGGTTTAATAAGTGTTAAACAAAAAACATCATGGATATTTAGACCAGCATAACCTGGCAGTTGAATTCAACATCTGAAGAACCCACACAGGTGAGGGGTTTGGCCTGTCCTATGAGGCACAACATCAATACCAAGGATGGAACGAACTGCCTGGCTAGGTAATGAACCCCCACAAATGTGCCTCCCAGGAAGCCGGTCTACAGGGTCTGGACCAGAGTTCTAAACAGCAGTGTACCATAGAGACACAGGAAGAGGCTGCCTGATATCTAGGGTCCAGAGTTCATGCCTGGGGATCCAAACCCAGTTGGTCCGAGATGGGGCCCAGGCATTGGAACCCAGAGAAAATTCTCCAGGTATCCTACAGGGCACCCACCCATGCCTGCCCCAGCCATGGACCAGGGGTCTAGAAGGTCTCTATAAATAGGTATTGCCTGGCTTCTCCGGAAAGGGTAGCAGCTTACCACCCAACAGTCCTAAGCAAACAAAACTACCTTCTCACAGACGGCCAAGTGAGAGGTGAGGCTACAGGGCACTGGAGGGCTGGTCCTCAAGACCGGGCCACCTGTCTGCCAATCCATTCTCTGAACCACAGCCATGGGGCAGCCGGGATCCACCCGCTGTCTCTCGTCAGCTGCACTCCAACTGTGGCTCCATCTGCTTCCCCTCTTCTTTGCCCCTCCCACCCCACAAGGCCATATTAATAACCTACTCAAAAAGGGCAATGCAGTCACCCCAATAAAGTTGCACTTCCATGTCCACCTCCCTAGTCCACTGCCAAAAACAAGCACCTCTCCCTCTTGGGAAGGGGCCAGGGCAGCACTAGCAGGAGGCAGTGATGCAACTATCACAAGCTGCAGACACTCACAGAGCTGCCACTCAGAACAGGCTTTGTGGAGACTTTGCCAGCATCCTCCTGCAATGTCGTTGTGCTTGTCAGCACACACAGGAAGACCTTGGCTGGTGTTGAGGTGTTGTATATTCATTCTGCTCTCATGCTGGCTGAAACTTTCTACCTCTCCAGGCCAGTACATTAACTGTAATAAACACTGCCTCTCCCTATTCTTCAATAAGTGGAATTTTTATTCCTTTGTGCTTAGAGAATGCAAAATAGTTAATAGCCTCTCTTGAGCTTTGCTTCTTGCTAAGGGGCCTCCAACAATTTCATGATCATTCAAGCAGAGTCACTTGTCACAATTAATGTCCACAAGCAGAAACCTCTCTGAGTGTTCTTCAATTAGCTCCTTCTGAAGGCTGCTTTTGAGAATCCTTTGGAGGAAGAAGGGCACACAGCAATAGACCGGCCAGCTTATGAGCTGGGGCACTGGAGTTCACGTGGGAGAGGGCTGCAATTTCCCTAGGTGCAGAGTCTCTGGAAACTCGCCTTGGTCACTGCTGACTGCCAAGGCCTGAGCTCCAGGCTTGGTGCACTCAGTGAGGGCTTGACAAATGAGGAGATCCACCATGCCATGGTTGGCAGCACGGGGCAAGGAACCGTAGTGTTAAGGAAACAAGACAAACAGGCAGGAACTTAAATAGCAATTCAAAACCGCATACAGGGCCTGGCTCGGGACTGTAGTGAGACTGACAGATGAACAGCACAGGCAACACATTCTGAAGGCGTAGAAGGCAAGAGGAGGTTTAGGGCTGAGATGCTTGCAGGAAGCCTAATAAGTTAAGTCAGACAGAATGAAAGGAAGAACATTCCAGGCAGAGGGAACAGCCAGTACAAAGGCTCAGAGGTAATTACATGGTGTACACAGGGGAATAGCAGTTTACTTTTGAGTACAGGGTGAAAGACCCAACACAAAGTGAAAATACATTAATTTTAGGGAAGGTACTTTAATTCTTTCAGGGACCTTAGAACTTGTTTACTCCAGTGTTACACAATTGATTTTTAATTTAATGACATATTTTTCCATTCACTTTTTCTTTAGAGTTTTTCCCATAAATAGTCACAGCTCTCTGACATGAGGCCACTATCCACTGTCCACAACACTGAGATCTTGTTTATAAAGGTAAGGTACACGTACAGTGCTCATCATGCCGCATGACACACAGTGACAGATCCTCTGCAAATGTGGCTAATGATGTCATAAAAGATTTCTTTTTTTTTTTTAGTGGTCTAAGGCAGTTGGGTCTTGCGTTTTATGCCAGATGGCGAGCCTCCTACCTACATCCTTCTACATAGCTAGGATCACAGGCATACGCCGCCATGCCCAGCTCACTGGTTGGATAGCATCTCACTAAGTTTTGCCTAGGCTGGCCTCAAACCGTAATTCTCCCTATCTCTGCCTCCCTAGTAGCTGAGATTATAGACACAAGCCACCATGCCCAGCCTGTATATGCACTTTTAACTCGATACATATCGTTACAAATTCTTCTCCGGCCACAAGTTTGTTTTGGGGTTTTTTTGATGGTAGTACTACATATTGAACTCAGGGCCTCACATTTGTTAAACAAGCTCTCTACCACTTGAGTCATGCCCCCACTTTTTTAGTTAGTTCTTATACTTTTGCCCTGTCTGGTCCTGGATGACACTCATCCTACCTCTGCTGCCCAAGTAGCTGGGACTACAGGTATGCATCACTATGCCCAGCAGGCTACACATTTCTGAAGATGCTATAATTAATACTAGCAACTTCAGTTTGCCTTTCACCTATCATCAAATAGAACTTTCAGATCTCTTAGTTCCATATTCAAAGCTGCCGAGGAATTTACTGTTCCTTTCTAAGCATGATGATGGTTACATTTCTTTAGATTTATAAATATCATGATTTATATTCATGAGATGAGGCAATGTCTGGGATTTGCTTTCATATAATCAACTGGAGGAGAGGAAAGTGGGGAAATAGGACTGGCCATGCATGGAATACTGATGGAGCTAGGCTATGAGTACATGAGTTTGATCAAATACTTTCTTCCTTACATTCCTTACATTTGAAAATACCTATAATTTTTAAAAAGTTTATCAAACCATTTGATAACATCTACAGTTTTTTAAAAAACTGACAGAACCTTGGAGCTGAAATAAACCTTAGAGACCACTGCGTTTTACAGGCAGGGAAATTGAGGCCCAGAGCTAAGAAGGGCCTGACCCATGGTCAACCGGCCAGTCAGGGTGAGCCCCAATCCACAGCTCTGAGGTGGCTTCTCCTCGGGCCCACCGTGATCACCAGGCCCTTGGCCAGCACTTCTTTGTATATTCTCAGCTCTCTAATACAAATCTGGAGCCACACTGGGAGGACCTGAGGGTTTGGGGACCATGCTTCCCTCTTCTCTCCTACCAGTTTCAAACTGTGATCACCACACATTTGGCTGTATGCTTTTATACGAAACTACACTGCACAGGCTTGGAGAAGCAGCCTGAGGCCTGAGGAGCAAGCCACCAACACCGAAAGAATGTGGCTTTGGAGTCATTTGTCACCTGTGTAAAGCAAGCAAGTGTGCTGTTGCAAGTACACAGGTTTGGTGCCAGATGGTCTGAATTTGTAGCTTGTTTTCCCCACATCCCAACTGTATTACCTTGGGCAAGTTACGTAACTTTTTGTGCCTGTTTCCCCACCTATAAAAGAACAGCAGTAATAATATCCACTTCATGTGGTATTACAGGATTAAATGAGTTAAGGCGTGGCCTGTGCTTCCCCTCCACAGGGAAGCACTGCTTACTAAGTACAAGTCACAGCACCTCAGGTCTCAGTTCCCTCTTCTCGAAAAGAAGGACAATAATAACTCCTACCCTTCCAGGTCATTCTGAGATTAAGTGGGGTAATGTATGGAAAGTGCCTGGCACAAAGACGAGGTCAGTAAATGCTTATTTCCTTCCTTCTGTAATTGTCTTTCATGTTGATAAGTTGGATGTCTGTCCTTCAGAAAACACAATTTGATTTGGGAGCATTCAGCAGACCCAAGTTTCCTGCAGTCGTTCTGTCTGTCTCCTCGGGCTCAGAGGCCTTCTCATTCAGATGGGTCGATAATGGAATCCACTGAGAAACCCAGAGGGAGACTGAACCGGCCCTACAGTGTGGACAGCTTCTGCCTGTCTGAACCTGCCCTGTCCCTTTTGAGTTTTGGGCTGGGACTGTGACCACGAGTCTGGCTGTGTTTTATTTAATAAGGAAGGAATCTCACTTTCCCAAAATAGGCAACAAGAAGGCTGCCCTCGTCACACTGCCTCACTGAGGTCTGACTCACTTTCCCCAGCCTCACTTTCTCTTCCAAAAAATGTGACCTTCATTACTGGCTCCTTCTCCAGCAGTTCTGCCCACTTGCTCTGTTCTTGCAGGAGGGGAGAACCCCATGGAAGGCTCAGCTCCAGGCCTTGTGGGGTGTCCATCTGCCTCTCTCCAGAGGCCTGTGTGGCTTCCTTCAGGGCTTTCCCTAAAGTTTCTCAACCCTTCCAGGCCAGGTCCTGACCCTTGGTCCCTGTCACTGAGATAGGTGATTCCACCTGCTCAGAATTTCACCCACTGCCTTCACAGACACAGAAGTCCACACCCACCAAGCACCCCCGGTACAGACCACTCTCACCGGGCTCCTCTCTGGGAACCTGCATGTCACCATCTCCAAAGCTGACTCACCTTCCTTTCTCATGCACCCTGTCCTGGTTGGGGGCCCCACCAGCTACCCAAGAGTTGTCTTTGCCTTCTCCCCCACTCTCACAGACAAATCACAAGTAAGTGCTATTATATACTTGTAGTTATCTCCCAAATATCCTAGCCCTGTTTCCCTCCTCTCTATCCCAAATCATCTCTCACCCTGACCTACCAAAGACCTATCAAAATCATAGATCCAGGTTGTGCATCCATCATTCCCTTGCAAGACTCCACTCAGTGTCTCCCAATGGCCAAACGTCTTCCCAAACACCAGACGGCTGTGCACAGCTCGCCCTGCAAGCTAGTTTAAATGCAGATTCCTAGGTCCTGCCCATAAAGACTCAGATTCAGTCAACCCGATGTGGCACCTTGGGGCCTGTGTTCCTCACAAGCATCCCATGCATAGCCAGGACTGAGAACCACTGGCCCTTAAAAGTAACCCCATCTCCAAAGAGAACCTACAGAACTACCTGATTTGGTCTATGCCAATTCTTCACTCTTCACCTTACCTCTAGCCAGAGGCTTCTTTGTACTTGACCTCCAACAGCACCAATGAGTCTGTAGATAACCTCCTTTCTCTTCCCTCCCCCCACCTCCTTGGCTCTATCTAACTGGTTCTCTCTGTCCTTTTGCTTGTGCATCAAGAGACAATACAGTGTTAAGAAAAAGGACCTGAGTCCAATTGCCTGGGTTCTCAGCCTGAATCTACTGCTCATCGCTTTTGTGACCTTGAGTAAGGTACTAACCTTTCTTAACTTAAGTTTCTTCTTCTGAAAATTTAGGACAAAACTACATAAATGAGCTGGGCGTGGTGAAGCGCACCTGTAATCCCAGCATTCAGGAGGCTGAGGCAGGAGATGGAGAGCTTGAGACAGCCTGGTCTATAAAGAGAGACTGTGTCTCAAAAACAACAACAATCAAAGAAAAAACACCTACTAAAATGAGCTAATGCACTATTAACCCTGATTCAAGGTCAAGTGTTCCCACTCCCTTTCCTTAGCAGCCAATCCTCATGCTCCCCTGTTCTGTACTACTACCATTACTAAGGACACCATCTGCCCTCCTGTGCCCTGCACTGCTCATGAGATCAGCCTGCTTGGATTCTCCCACCCAAAACTTCTGGGCCCCCTAAAAGGGCCTCCTTGTGGCAGCCTTTTCCACCATGAATATTCCTGTCTGCATATTTGCTCATGCGATACCCTACCTGGAATACCCTCTTACCCTTCTCTCCTTATCTTCCTCTTAATCTCTGCCTAGGTTCAAAATCCACTCTTTCCTATGAAGCCTGCTTGGTCAACCAACAGTGAGCTTTTCCTCTTCCCTCTTTTCCCTGGCCTTGTTACTAATTTCATTCTTTTATTCATGAGGTCAATATCTGTAAGACATCTATGTGCTAGACACTAGGAACAGTGAAGACTAAAAGTGAAACAGGCCTAGTTTTCATGATGCCTGGAGTCCTATGGAGCTGGGTATGCATGTTGCTTCTGTCATTTATCTCCACACAGCACCTGGTGTCTCTACCTGAACAGTGGGAGCCTTGAGAGCAGAGCCCAGGTGTAGGCTGGTTGGCACTCCTGGTGGCCAACACAGTGCCCTGTTGATCAAGTGCTCAGCAAAGGCTCATTCATAACAGGACCCTTGGCCTCGCCTAGAGTGACATGAACACAGGGGATGCAGTCTCTGCCATGTAGTGTAGTCACTACCACTCATGTACCCAAAGGCATTAATTGAGCCCCTACTGCAATGCTAGCTGCCTGGCTACCACCCCAGCCCAGAGAAGGGTCTCAGTCCAGCTCAGCAGTTCTTCTCACCTGGTCGAACTGGCTCTGTTCCACACGCAAACCAGAAGACGCTTCTGATCATCCTCCTCTGAGACAGGGCTGGAAAGCAAAGCAGACATTCAGAGTTAGGAGGGCCGAGCCCCAGGCCTGACCTAAACAGCTGGTTAAATAAACTATAACACAAATGGTATGGGAGATGAGTATTTACGTGCAGAACAGTTTATATATATTGCCAAGGGTAAAAAGGAGGTTACAACACACCATCATAAAACAATCTTGTGAACACACATGGGCATACACACCCAGAAACAAAAGGATCAGACAAGAATTGCACAAGTCATAGCTGTCTGAGTAGTAGAACTACAATTATTTTCTATTTCCTTCTGTTTGCTCATCTGTATTTTCTAATTTTGTATAATATGCAAAATTACCTTGTAAAGTGAGGGAAAAAACAAAGTTAGTATTATTACTAATTTTTACTGATGGGAAAAGGCCAAATGTCCATGACCTTCCCATTGGCCCCAGAGTCTAGAGATGGGAGAAATAGGTAATAATAATAATAATAACAACCGCTCCCATTCTGTCATACTGTTGCATTTACAGCTCCCAGCTCCCCAGATCCATTTTACAAATGAGGAAGCTGAGGCTCAGGGAGTTTACAAGTTCAAATAGAAAGGAGGATAGGAAGGCAAAACTGCCCTTCAGCTTGGAAAATTCCTTCTGCTGAACGCAAGAGCTTAGTCAGAAGAACAGTGGGAAATTGCCACCTCTTTTCAGGGGTTGCCAGCCCCAAGCTGGGCACTGTAATTACAAAGTATATCAGCCAAGTGATATACCTTATCACTGTGGACCTCACTGCTGGGCCTGGGGCCAGGGATGCAAGGACACAGGGAGTGAGAAAACAAAGACATCCTTTAGAAGTCACTGTTTTTCTGCTTAGATCTAGTTCTAGATTTGGCAAACAGAGCTGTTTCCGGAGAAACACTCCCTCCCTCTCTTCTCAAGGGCTGGCCCGGCTGCTCCAGACTCTTACAAGAAGAAGTGCTCGTGGAAAGAGGGGTCTCTGCAGTCTGAAATGGTCTGCGTCTTCTGACAGCGGGTTCGATTGTCATCAGGAATCAAAGAAATCTTGAATTAGAGAAAAGTTAAGCATTAGCTGATCTCATAGACACATAATGGCCTATGCACAGCAGCCAACTCTGCACATCTCCAAGTTGAAAGCTCCCCCAGTGTCCTCCAAACCAGCCTCTGCAGAGGACAGAGTGGAGTCCCAGTGATGCTGTAAAAGAATAAAGAGCCCAGGGCCAGATGCCAGGACAGTACATGGGCAGTACTGAGATGCAGACACAGGCCCAGCCAGAGGTGGCATACAATTGTATCATCTCCACTCTTCCTCTAGGCCTCCTCTCTTCTAAGTCCTAACAGCCCCCTGGCCCTCCCTTCCCAAGAGGCTCAAGCCACCCTCCTGTGAAGCCCAGTCCCTGTTCTAGTCCTGGTACTGTATCCCCTGCCTTGGGCGCCCAGCCCTGCTCCTGGCCCAAGCCCTTCTCCAGGCCCTTGGTAGGGGAGGGCTTCAGGAACAACACAGAGAGGGCAACCAAGGCCTGTGCCTGGTACACTAGCAGCCACACTTGGGGAGGTTCCTGGCCTTTGGCTCCCCGTGGAAGCAGAGCCTCACCCCTGCAGGGTCTCTGGCTTCATCACAAAGGGCCCAGCTCAGAAGGATCTTTAGCCCTCAAGACACTTCCTCCACTCTTCTGCCCAAACCTGGTCATCCTGCCTCTAGTTTGTGGAGAGGGAAGTAAAGAGATTGCTTTTCGCAAAAGGGCTTCTATTTCAGTCAGCCACATGCTCACACGGCTCACCTGTGTGAGTGACCAAGATCACCCTTAAAATTCTAGCTCTGGATGAAGCATTAGGGACAAAGGTAGGCAAAAGAAAAGAGCCTATCCTAGCATAAGGCCTAATAAATTCCCACTGACCCAATGATTGAGGTGGTGGCCATAACCTCAAATGACGCCAAACCCACAGGTGTGCTGGGACCGGTGGGCTCCACCCAAGTGACATGGCCCCTCAATGCCCACTTCCCACCTCTAGCCCTGTGGAATACCTTCACATAGGGATCGCAGACGCCAGGCTCTTTGCTCATCAGGCCTTTGCCTTCTATAACTAAAAGAGAATTAAGAGTAGAGTAGGAGTGGGTGAATGGGAAACTACACATTCAATATGCAGACATACACACTCACAGTAAGCCAAAGATCTGAAAGTAACAGGGCTATGGCACTTACCCCAGGTCCTTAATATCCAGTGACAACCACTGGATCAAAAGCCCTCTCTCATCTAGTCCATTGCCCCCATCCCTACTCCCTGGCAGCACCCTCCCCACAGCCTTATGGAGTGCATTCCATTCCCTGAATCCTACAGCTGGAAGGGAATGTAAAATGATTGAGTCCAACCCATCACTGAAATGGGGAAATGCAGCTACAAGGGATGCAAAGAAGAAACTTGCCCCAAACTCAGACCACTGGGAATGACAGTTGGATTTAGAGCCAATATCTCCTGACTCCCAGGCCAGTGTTTTCAGTACCATCCAAGACTGCCTTCCAGGACTGGTGAACTGAACTAGAAAACTCCCCTGTACCATGAGCTGCACTGTGCAATGGGGAGTATGACACCACAATCACAAGCTCAGGTTCCAGAAGCAGACAGACCAAGCACAAATGGCACCACTTACTAAGCACGCTTGCTAGAGTGAGTTGCCTTCCTCTCTGAAGCTGGATCATGCATGTCACATGATCGTCATACCCACTAAATGAGATCATGCATCTAAAGTGTTTAGTAGAGTACCCGACAAATAAGTAACTGCTCCACAAACCTTTGCTAAATAAAAAAATAAAGAAGAAATGAAAGTAAGGGATCAGAGTGGGGTAGGTGCAGGACTGGTCATGAGGCAAGAATGGTCTGTTTGCATGAGGTCCACAGAAATCAAACAGGTCTGGTAGAACCTGAGCCTCTATCTGTTTTCTTTTCTGTTTGGTTTTGATGGAGCCCTGGGCTTTGGCTAGCATAGAGTCCCTGGTAGTTTGGAAAGCCAAAGGCAGGAGTGGTCACAAGCTGGAAGGAGTGAAGGGCCTGAGACTGGGGAGAAGCCAAAGCAAACTGTGCAGGACAAATGGAATGGTGGAGGCCAAGATGCACTTTGTAAAAACTGTTTGCACAGCTGGAGTCAGACCTGGCAAGCAAAGAACACCCCTCTTCTGGTCCTTGGGAACTTCACCTTGGGCCCCTTAAGGCCAGGAGCGGAGGACCCCAGGCGCCTGCTGGTCTACCCTGTCCTGTATCCTAGTTACTGTTCCTGCCTGTGTCCTGCCCCTCAAAGGCATGGTTCTCCAGGACAGGATCCAGGCCTGGTGACCTCCTGGGTCTCCCTGCCACCATTAGCAGTGAGGCTGATCTGGCCCCACCCTCACTGCACTCCCATCCTGGTGGAGAAACCAGCCCCAGGGTGGCACCGTGCAGTCAGGCTGTGATGAGGACTTATGTTCTCATATGCAGGAAGCAACAAATAGCCCAGGCAGGTGTTGGGGGGTAGGGAGGAGGATGGACATGTCTCCTTGAAGGAAAAAATAAGCAAAATGAGCCTTCCTTCCTGAGGCTTAATGATATCTGAGGCAGCCATGTTTCTTGCAAAGCAGAGGTAAAGGCAGTTAGTTCTTTTTAAAAAGGAATCCAACAAAGCAGGAAGGTTATTCTAGTCACTGGGAACAGTAGGTTCCTTATGCAAAGGCACAGAAGCAGGGACAAGCAGGGTGCATTCGTGGGGGTGCAAGTCACTGGATAGAACAAGGGGTGCAGAGTGCATTGAGCAGCAAGAGCCAAGGAGGCTGGAGAGACAGGCAGGGCCTTCTTGGTTAATCTGAAGGATCCAGACAGTGGGATCATGACAGCTTAGTAGCTATTAATGTGCTAGATGGGAGGAAGAACAAATGGATTAATTTGCTATTTAAAAAAAAACAGTATGAAATCCTCCTATGTTATTATGCCCCAGTCATGCTAGACAGCACTTTAAATGCATTGTCCCCTTCCAGGCCCCAGAGACTTTGCACTTGCTGTTTCCTCTACATAAAATGCACCCCCCATCCTCCCCACCCCCGCTTCACCCTGGCTCCACTTTGTCCTGCCTTAAGGATGGAATGTGGACATTGCCACCTCTGCTGAGTCCTCGCTGGCATCCCATCAGCACCTCGAGAGCCAGGTTAAGTGCTTCTCCTTGGTGTCCCCAGCCAGAGCACACAGCCAACACAAACCACCAGTTTTGGAATTTATGCTTTTCTATTTTATTTACCATACATGCTGAGCACTTCACCAATATTAACTCATTTGACCCTTGTAACAACCCACAAGATGGATACTGTTGACACCAGCATTTGAAAAGGGAGCAAACTGGCTTTGCTCAAGGCCACCAAGCAAGTAAGAGCCAGGATTCAGATTCTAGCCATCTGGCTCCAAAGCCAGTGATCTGAACCATGACACTGTGCTGCCTGTCAATGAGCGAAGAGATGAAGAACTGAGAAAAGGAAGGATAAAAAGGAGAGGGAGGTTCTTCTGTGGCCATGCTCCACTAGGCCCAAGGGCAATGTCAAGGTATCCAGGGACAGCTCCAGCCTGCAGAGGACAAAGGCTCACAGTGTGGACTCCAGGAGCATCAGGGCTGGGTCTATGGAGAAAGCTCCAAGTGATTGCCTGCTTTTGTCTACAGCAGGTAGACGCTGTATGAGAACAGCTGTGATAGCACCGTCCCCAGCCCCAGCTCTAGGCAGGAGGGAGCAGCTGCCCCTTCCTCCATGAGCCTGCACACAGCCGTACTCACTGTGGAGCAGCAGGACCCGGTCCTGGGCATCAATAGACAGCTTCAGCTGACCTAAGATAGAAATGATAGAAACAACCTCGCTTTAGCACCTGTGGTGGGGGAGGGGACCAAGCAAGTTTGGCAAGCGTACTCTTTTTGTTCATGCAAGGCCATTCAAAGATGGCCATGGTCTCTGATGGGAAGGGAGCTCAAAAGCCACCCTGTTCCACTTCTCCATATAAGAAGAAGTCCTTTCTGCAGGGCCACCAGCCTTGGTTCTCCAGCTGAGCTTACACTGCTCTGTTGACGGGGAGCTCACTCCTGCACAAGGCAACCAGGAGGCTGGATGCAGAGAGCTCCTGCTGACGGGTGGCGTATTAGCAAGGGCATGGGATGCAGGCACTCTCACACCCTACTGGGGGAGGGCCGATGGAGGGGCACTTCTGCAATACCTACTGGAATGTAAATGTGCACATCCTCCAACCTAACTTAGCAATCTTCATTCAAGGTTCCGATCAGAGACAAATTGCACACATGTGCACAAAGGCCACTACCACACCACTGCTGAAAATCAGGAAACATGGAAACACCTGAGATGTCTATACATTGGTGTAAAAGTGGTGTCAGGTATGGCAGTGCATACCTCTAATCACAGCACCTGGGAAGTGGTGGAAAGCAGGTTGTGAGTTCAAGGCCAACCTGAGCTACAAAACCAGACTCTGTCTCAAAAAAAAAAAAAAGCAGTGAACATAAACCATCTATAGCTGTGTTGAGGAATAGTATGGCTGGCTCTATGTGGCCTGGCATGGAAATATTGCTGAGAAGCTTTGGAGTTTTTTGCGGGGGGGATTGTTTTAGTTTTTGAGGTACTGGAGTTTAAACTCACAGCTTTGAGCTTGTGAAGCAGGCGTTCTACCACTTAAGCCACACCTCCAGCCCTTTTTTGAGAAGTTTTATGAAGGAACAAATTACAGAACAAAACATAGCATGTGTGTGCCTGTGTCTGTGTGTGTGTCTGTATGTATGCGTCTGTGTCTGTGTTTCTGTGTATATGTGTGTGTGTGTGTCTGTGTGTGTGCGCGTCTGTGTATGTGTTTCTGTGTGTGTGTGCTCTCAAAGAACACCAGATTAAGAATAGTCATCACCTCCAGGGAACCAGAGGAAGGAATTTCAATTTATTGCTATTCTTGTCATTTGAACAATATAAATGTATCTATGAGTGACAGCACTTCTATAATTAAACACTCACGAGGCTGAGGCAGAAGAATCACAAGTTTGAGGTCAATCAGGTCTACATAGCGAGACCCTATCTCAAAAACCCAAGGGCTGGGAGTGTAGCCCAGTGGTAAAGCACTTGCCTAGCACTTGAAAGACCCTGGGTTCAATCTCTAGTATCACAAAGAAAAGAAAATAAAGTAATAAAAAATAAAGGAAAGTGGAGACAAAGAAAGAGAAAAAGAGAGGAAAGGAGAGGGGGAAAAAGAGAAAAGGAAGAGGGAAGGGAAAAATGTGAAGCCAATAGACCAGGGGTAGATAAAGGTGAAGAGTGAGGGGATAGATGAGGTTTTTTCCTCCTGTTTTATTTGAATAAGACAAAAACAAAACAATACTTCAGGTCATCTTCGTAGACACCCAACGCCTCCTCCAGAACTGAAGACCGTACCCCTTTTCCAGTCTGACATATAGAAAATTCTCTCTCAAGCTGTTCCAGCACATGCCTGGAATCCCAGCCACTCCAGAGGCCAATATGGGAGGAGCTAGATTCTGAGGCAAGCCTGGGCTACAGGGCAAGACACTGTCGAAAGAAAGAAGGAAGGAAGGGGAAGGAAGAGAGGAGAGGAGAGAAGATAGAAAAGAAAATTCCCTCTCAGTCCAGCAGGCTCTCTCTAGAACCTCAGGAAGTCAAAGAACTCCATTCACCCAGGGGACACATGCTGGATGGGGCCTAAGCAGGCACATGTACCTGCTCCCTCTAGGGACTGCTTAGCAGTCACCTCCCTTGCTCTGGCACCTCTGGTGAGGGCAGCTCACTTCCTGCGATCAAAGTCCTTTGTCTTTTGAAATAGCTAACTGCTCAATGCTCCATCCTCTACGGAGTCAAAAGTGGCCTCTTGGTGAGATTCATTGACTGAATCTGGTTCGCTAGCCATGGATTCTGTTCTCGAGACCTGAAGCCCAAAGTCCTTGTGCCATTCCTCATGGCATCACAGTGGGACATCCCCTCATCAAGCCAACCGTTCTTCTCTGGACACGTTGCTTGAAACCAGGCTGGCTGAAGGGAGGGCAGGCAAGGTTTGGAGAATAAAAAGAATTCCAAATTCCATGTCTCGTAATTCTGCATGATCCAACAGTGGTGATCTGGCAATGCCTCGATCCTCACCCTATGGGAGTAAGCTACACTCAGAAGCAATTCAGACCCTGCCCATCAGAGTCTGCTGCTCTCCTGCCCAAGATGCAAGGCTCAGAAGCCAGGAGGCCCATTCCAGTTCCAGCCCTGACTGCCCCCCTCCCTCTTAGAAGCCCAATGTCCATGGCTGGGGGGGGTGGAGCTAATGATAGGGGTGACAATAGTCCCCATGCTATGATCAGATAACGCTGGAGGGTGAGGCTGTCCTTGGATGAAAGGCTCCGTGAGAATCCACAGTATTATTATCTCACCGTCTGAGCACTTGTCATTTTAGGGCTCCCTAGAGCTGAGAAACCTCCTACGGAAATTGTGCGTGCTCCGGGGTGGGGTGGGAGAGGGAGGTTTGGAAACAGACAAGGCCAGCAGTCACAGAAAGGATCTCATCAACCCAACAGCATCTATGTTTAACACAAAACATTTTTTCTGAAACTACTACCAGTACAAAGCCCAAATGTGTCTGGATTTCCAAACCCCTGGGAACAATGCACTGTACAACACCTATGACCTAATAATGGCCTTCCCCAGAAGTCTCCCAACACAAATGGTCACTAATCCCATTTGGGAAACATTTCCAGGGTACCTGTAGGTGGTCCTGAGTGAGGGAGGGCAGATCTGAGCACTCAGGGGCCTGCCCTCAGGGGGCTCCCAGCCCAGTAGCTCGGACAGAGAGGTGGGCAAGTCCAAGGCTGAAGGGAGAGTGGAGGACAGACTAGGGCGAAGACAGACTTGGAGTTCATATAAGTCTGCAAGCTCCCCTCAGTTCCCCTTGCAGGCCCTACCAAGTAGAGTCACCTCAGGAAGAGCCTGGGAACCCCATTATAGTAAAGACCAAATACAGCAGACCAAGTTTCAGGCTCTCTGGTCAGCTGCCCTAGGCCAACAGATGAGGGCAAGATGAAGAATGAGATCTCCCAGGACCACGCCTGTCCCATCTTCCCGATCAGTCCCCTCCATCAAATGTCTTATACTAAAGGCTCCTTAAGGCATCTTACCCATGCTCTTCATTGGTAGGCAGAACAGTCATTCCTGAGATGCAAGATGACTCACTCTGGGCCCACAATGTCCATAGTAGTCCCACAGCTAGGCCCAGAGGCCAGAATTCTGCCAGACTCAAACCCTCTTTCCTGGATACCAGTTTTCTAGAACCACAGCCCTCTAATGGGTCCTTCCTCATTGCCAATATAACGCTTAGGTTCTGGAGAAGAGAGAGCAATCAGGCACAGGACAAGGTGCCATAGCTTTTCACAAGAAGCCAAGAGGCAGCCAGAGATGGCAGGCTTCAAGAAACATCTGCAAGTCTAAAGAAATGAACCATTGAGAAGTCAGGTTAAATCCCTGGAGTCTTCAGCTGGTCTGAGCAAAACCACAGCAAGATGTAACACCTGTATCTCTGGCCTTTTCAATAGTCCTACTCCTTCCCCACACTTCGGGGTGTCTTATGAGGGTGCTCAGGGGTGTCCCAACTAAAGTGCCTGAAGCTATCCTCCCTGGGGGTGTGTAAGGGCCTGGAGAGGACAGCTCTCTGAGATTGTAATTGGTCACCAACTCCATCTGCAAAGGGTTGTTGTGATGGTTGTACAGAGAGGCTACAAGAATGTACCAGGAAGCAGAAACCCAGAGCCAAATCAAGAACAGACAAGACCCCATAGGGCAGAGAAATGCTGGGCACAGGACTAAAGGGTACAGACTCATCAGGCATCATGCAAAGGGTATGGGGGTCAGCTAAAAAGAATTCAATCTGCTGGCAGAGAGAGAATCAAGCAGTAGAGCACCTGCCTAGCAAGTGTGAGGCCCTGAGTTCAAACTCCAGTACTGCCAAAAAAGAAAAAAAAATTCAATCTGGCCCGGTGCAATGGCTCAAGCCTGGAATCCTATCTACTCTGGAGGAAGAGATCAAAAGGATCACAGTTCAAGTCCAGCCAGGGCAAGAAGTCAGGGAGATTTTATCTCAACCAATAACAGCTGGGCATGGTGGCAAACAACTGCCATCCCATCTCTGCTGGGAAGCATAAATAGGAGGATCACAGTACAGGCCAAGAGCATATATCAAGACTCTATCTTAAAAATAACCAAAGCAGCCAGGTACCTGTGGCTCACGTCTGTAATCATAGCTACCCAGGAGGGAGAGATCAGGAGGATCATGGTTCGAAGCCAGCCCCATGCAAATAGTTTTAGAGACCCTAACTCAAAAAAACTCATCACAAAAAAAAAGGGCTCGCTGAGTGGCTCAAATGGTAGAGCACCTGCCTAGCAAACACGTGGCCCTGAGTTTAAACCCTAGAGTTGCCAAAAATAAATAAATAAAGTAAAAAGGGCTGGCAGCATGACTAAAGTGGTAAAGTGCTTGCCTTGCAAGTGTGAGGCCCTGAACTCAAACCCTGGTACTGTCAAAAAAAAAAAGAGGAAAGGAGGGTGGGAGGGAGGGAGGGAAAGAGAGAGATTGAGAGGAAGGAAAGGAAGGAAGGGAGGAAGGAAGGAAGGAAGGAAAGAAGAAAGAAAGGAAGGAAGGAAGAAAAAGAAAGAAAGAAAGAAATTCAGTCTGCAGATGATACTAGTGAAGGACCACAGAAAGATGAAAATTGGCTCTCAGGACTCAGGCAGAAAGAGAGACACTCAGAAAACAAAGCGGGATGGGCTGCTGCCCATTGCTGTACTCAAGGGTTGGCAGGCACACGTTCCCATAGGAACCCATGCCACCCTGGGTGCAGAGAATATATCTGAGGGACTCTCCAGCAGCAGTCATCCTAAAACCCAATTCACCCCAAAATCAATTGCCCATTTAAGAACTCTCCTGTGTTGAAAGCCATAGGAAGGGTGATCAGGACAAGTATACAAAAGGGCTGGCAGCATTAACATACTAGCTGGATTTGTGACCCAGCCACTGCTATTCACAGATTCGGCCTCCATTTGGGAGGACAGGTCTACACCCAAGCCTTGCATGCTGTCCACCACTCAGCTACCAGCACCATCTCTGCTTCTCAGCCACTCCATCCACAGGCAGCCCTAAGTCAGGCTAGAGGGTGACACACCTTTTCCAGCTCCACTTTCTGCCCTGGAAGGGAGAGATGGGTAGGCTGCAGTGTGTTGGGAGCCATGTAGTTCTTGGGACACACCGTGGAGAATCCCAGTGTCTGGTGTGTTGAAGAGGGAGAATTCTGAATCCCATTCAGATTCATTCAGTTCCTGGCTTGTGAGAGCTGAAGAGCCAAAGGGAACGGATGACTGTGCTGGGATAAAATCTGGGTTGGGTCCACTCAACCCCCTTTGGTTGACACCCTATTTTCTGGCAAACCTGATATTGATGTGACTTCCCAAGCTGTTTTTTCCTGTAGTCTACTTGGCACAAACTAATAAAATAAATTAGCATTCAGGTCTCTTGATGAATTAGATTCCCGTGGATTGTTCGTAAGGGATTCCAGGTCCTTCCCAGGCAAGCCAGTAAATTAAAATTCTGAATCTACCACAGTTGGCATCTGACCTTGGCTGAACCATAACACCACCAAAGCTACTACCAGTCCTGCAGGGCTCAGACTCCTGCACGTCCATCTCAGTGTTAAGAGCCACTGAGCTTGGCATCAGATGGGGTAAAGGCAGGTGACACAACATTTACTACATATGTGCTGTTTATTATACTAGTCCCCCCCCCCAAACTCCATAAAATAGTCACAGTTTTTAATCTCACTTACAAGCAAGGAAACCAGAGGCTGGAGTGAAATAGGCCGTCCAGGTCACACGGCCAGTAGGGCCCAGGGCAGGCAGTCTTAGCCACTCTGTCCCTGTGACAGGTCTAAAATTGTCCACGAGGTGGGCTGAACTTAACGACTTGCTTCTTTTTTTTGGCAGTACTGGGGCTTGAACTCAGGGCCTACACCTTGAGCCACTCCACCAGCCCTTTTTTGTGATGGGTTTTTTCAAGATAGGGTCTTGTGAACTATTTGCCCAGCTGGCTTTGAACCATGAGCCTTCTGATCTCTGTCTTCTGAGTAGCTAGGATTACAGGCGTGAGCCACCAGCGCCTGACTATAATTTGCTTCTTACAAATAGATAAATGTGTTCGACATGACAATGGGTAACTTCCAAAAATTGGATATAACAGGCATTAAGGGTTCCTTTAATAAAAAAACACAAACAGCTTATATTAGTTTAAATTCACCAACTTAAAGCATGTAATTCACAGGATAGTATTCACAGGATTGTACAATCAATCTCTATTACCTAATTTTAGAGCATTTCATCCCCCCCTGAGAGATACCCCACACTCACTAGCAGTCACTCCCAATTCCCTTCTCCCTCCAGACACTGCCAACCACTAATCCCTTTTTCTCTCTATGGAGTCACCTCTTCTGGACATCTCACGTAAATGGAATCATACAACGTACCAGCTTTTGTAACTGGCTTCTTTTCACTTGGCATAGCATTTACAAGGTTTACCCATGTTGCAGTAAATAAAAACACTGCCTTTTTACAGCCAAGTAATACTCCATTGTATGATGGCTGCACACACTTTCTTTAGCCTTGTACCTGGTGATGTATAATTGGGTTCTTTCCATTTTAGGGCTACTGTAAATAATGCAGCTCTGAGAATTTATGTACCAGCTGTACTTTGTGCCTAAATTTTCTCACCTCTTAGATATATATCCAGCAATAGAATTTCTAGGTCAAGTGGTAACTCTATATTTAACTTTTGTTTGTGTATTTCTTTTTGCTGCACTGGGGATTGAACTCATGGCCTCCCACTTGCTAGGCAAGCACTCTATCACTTGAGTCACACCTACAGCCCTTTTACTTTTAGTTTGTTTTTTAGATAGAGTCTGACATTTTGCCTAGGCCAGCCTTGGACTGTGATCCTCCTGCCTCAACCTCCCAAGAAGCTGGGATTACAGGCATGCACTACCATGCCTGGCTTGTTTCTGAGACAGGGTTTCACTAACTTTTGCCTGGGCTAGCCTCAAACTATAATCCTCCTATCTCTGACTCTAACTTTTTTAACAACTGCCAGATTCATTTTCCAAGTGGCAGCACCATTTTACATTCCTGCAGCCATGTACAAGTAATTCAATTTCTCCTTATCATTGCCAACACTTGTTATCGTCTGTCTTCTTCTTCTTCTGTCTTCTTACTTATGGCCACTCTAGCCTCTCCTGGTTTTGTTGGCATCTCCCTGATGGCTGACATTGACCACCTTTTCTTGTTCTACTGGCAATTAGGAAATCTTTGGAAGATGTCTGCTCAAATCCTTTGTCCCTTTTTAATTGGGTTGTCTTTTTACAGGGGCTCTTTCTTGCTTTCGTGGTGGCATCACTTGCTCAGAGGGAAGCTGCCTGTCATGTCATGAGGACATTCAAGCAGCCCTCTGAAGAGGCCAGCGTGATGAGAAACAGAAGCCTTCTAACAATATGCAGCAAGCTGCTGAGGCCTCCTGTCGGGAGTCATATGAACAAGCCATCTTGGAAAGGACCCCCAGCCCCAGTAATGCCTTCAGACAACAGAGGCCTTGGCTAGCATCTTGCTGTAATGCCCGTGAGAAACCCTGGGCAAAAGCCGTGACTCTAAGCTTCTCCCAAACCCCTGACTCACAGACACAGTGTGATAAGTGTTTGGTCTATTGAGACAATGAATATTGGGACAAATTGCCTCCACAGTTAGAGCACTTAAACCTGATTTCAAGTTTAAAAATTGAAATGACAAAACACAGTATTAAGATACACTAGAATATAATGACTAAGTAACAAAGACCTCTGTTTTTGAGGTCTTTGGTTTTCTTAATAAAGAAAGGTGATAGATTCAAACCTTACCTATTGCTACTACACTGCAAATGTAGAATTGTCCCATATTAACCAAAGGCCAGCCCAAGGCATTCAAGCAATGCTTCACCTGCAGAGCAGATGGTTTTCTCTTATGTACATTTGTATTCAATGCTACTGTGTGTAGAAAATTCACTTCATTCTGCCCTTTGTGATTTTCTTTACATTCTATTATGATTTCCTAAATCACATATATGACTCACAGTTTTAAGTCCAAAATTATCCATTTTGTCAACTACTCAACTTCTTTATCTATCTCATAACTTCCCCCCAGTTAAATGTGTTACTTTATAATGGTGAACATCTGTATGTACCTGCCAATAGCCTTGAGTCAAACAGAAGCCATAATTTATTTTCATTATGTTTTACACTGTGTTATTTTTTTTAACTACCAACTAAGATTTTCCACTATAAAACACTGAAGAAAGAAACTGAAGACAATAGAAGATGGAAAGTCCTTCCTGTCCGCAGATCAGCAGAATTAAGATTGTGAAAATATTATCTAACATTCAATGCAATCCCCACCAAAATTCCAATGTCATTCTTCCCAGAAATAGAAAAATCGAACCAAAATTCATCTGGAAACATAAAAGATTCCAAATAGCCAAAGTAATCCTGAGCAAAAGAGCAATGCTGCAGATGTCATAACAACTGACAGCAAAACTACAGAGCATAGGCACAAAAAGAGCCACCCAGACCAATGAAATAGAACGGAGACACAAAAATAAACTCGCACAGATACAGCCACCTGATTTTCAACAAAGGCACCAAACACACAGACTGGGGAAAAGGCAGTGTCTTCAACAAACGGTGCTGTAAAACCTGAATAGCCAGATTGAAGCTAGATTCCCTGTCTCCCCGGTACAAAATGAATTCAAAGTAGATTAAAGACCTCAATGTGAGACCTGAAACAATGAAACTCCTGCAGGAAACACCTAAAGACACAGGTACAGGAAATATTTTCGGAATAGGACTCCAATAGCTCAGGGAATGACAGCAAGAATTGATAAACGGGACTGCGTCAAATTAAAAAGCTTCTGCACAGCAAAGGAAACAATTAACAAAATGAAGAAACAACCTACAGAATGGGAAAAAATATCTTTGCCAACTATTCACTAGACAAAAGATTAATATCCAGAATGTTTAAAGAACTCAAAAAACTAAATACCAAAAGAACAAATAATCCAATTAATAAATGGGCAAATGAATAAACAGAAATTCCTCAAAATGAGAACAAATGGCCAATAAATACACAAAGAAATGTTCGACATCCTTAGTCATAGAGGAAATGCAAATCAAAACGACACTGAGGTTCCAGCTCACTCCAGTCAAAATGGCAATCATCAAGAAAACAAACGAGGGCAGGAGGCACAGCATAGGCGGTAGAGCACCTGCCTTGCTAGCGCAAAGCCCTGAGTTCCAGTTCCAGTGTTGAAAAAAAAAGGGAAACAAATAACAACAAATGCTGGTGAGGATATGGGAGAAAAAGAACCCTCACACCGTTGGTGGGAATGTAAATTTGTACAACCGCTATGGAAAACAGAGTGGAGTTTCCTCAAGAAAGCACAAATAGAACTGCCGTATGACCCAGCAGCACCACTGCTGGGCACAGCCGAAGGAACATAAGAACGACACACAGAGTGCCTGAACGCCCATGTTTATAACAGCGCTATTCACAACAGACAAGCTGTACGGTAAGCCTGGGCGTCCATCAAGCAACCAATGGATAAAGAAAATGTGGCATATATACACAATGGAGTATTATCCAGCCATAAAGAAGAATGAAATTATGTCATTTGCAGGAAAATGGATGGAACTGGAAGTCATCATGTTCAGTGAAACAAGCCAGACTCAGAAAGACAAATATCCTGTTTTCTGTCACATGCAGAATTCAGACCTAAAACCAACAGCAACAAAGGATATAAATGTAAAAGGGAGAGTATGGGGGCGGGTAACCAGCAGGAGGGGGAAGCCGAAAGGAGAGGGTGATGGGGCAAGGGGTGGCAGTGAATATGATCCAAGTACTTTATAGGCATGTATAAAAATAACAAAACCCTTAAAATTTAAAAAAAGAGTCATAGAGGGGATGAATTTGATGCATGTATGGACATATCACAACAAAACCCCTTTACACAACATATGCCAATAAAAAAATAGGATTTTCCAGCAGAACATGTTTAAAACAGAAAACAAAGAGAGGAAACATGGAAGAACAACCGAAGCATGGGTTTCAGAGTCAGTACAGCCGAGGTGCATCCTGGCCCCACCACTGCACACGGTGGTAACATGCAGGCCTCACAGGGCTCGGGGGAGGAGTGCGTGTGAAGTACCAGGCCCACTGAAATCAAGGAAGGAAGGGAGGGGAAGGGAGGAAGGGAGGGGAAAAGGACAAATTAGACACAACCATAAAAATTAGAAGACATGTTAGAGACCCCCATTTGGGGGATGACAGACCCACTGAGGAAAACTAGAAAAGCTAGACAGAATATTTTAAAAGTCCCCTAGAAGAGCTGTAGCAAGACAGAGAGGAAGCAGTAGACAGAATGCAGGGTTGGTGGAGTCTCTGGAAGCAAGTCCAGTGGGCAAATTTCTCCTAGGGTGTCTCCAAATTTGGGGTGTGGGGGAGCTTGAAGGCCAGGAGGCCAAGTAGAGTTTCTGCCCACCTTTCAGGACTCCAGGAATAGGGTTGGGGACCAAGGCTCACCAAGGCTCACCAAGAAGTGAGCCCTGCCTTTTGTGCTGGGATGGTAAGGGTTGCTCCTAGGAATGGGGAACTATAACAAGACACAGTTCCTCAAGGGACTGCAGCTCAACTCAAATAATCCCAATCCCTGACACTGAATTAAGATTATCCTAGGATCCAAGTGGACAGTGTATACCTATAATCTCGGCACTTGGGAGGCTGAGGCAGGAGGGTCACGAGTTTGACCTGGACTACATAGCAAGTTCAAGCCTAGTCTGAGTTACATAGCAATTCCCAGATGGCTAGAGACCACATGCACCTGAGGAGCAAATAAAGCTCTTTTTGGAAGCAGCTAGCATCCCAGGTCTGCGTGGAGAGGCTAATGCCTCTGTGCCTGCCCTTGGTAACAGACACAGCACACCTAAAACATACAGACTCAGGAGGAGGGAAAGACAAAGATGGAGAAAGCCAGGCCAGTGTGTCTGGGGAGTTATGTCCATATCAGGAAATGTAGCATTTGTCGCTGCTAGAAATAAAAAGGAGACATTACACAACCGATGAAGACTTTACAGTAAAAGTTTCTACTCACCAGAGACAGTTACAAATTTGTATGTTCTTAGCATAGCTTCTAAGATAGATAGATAGATAGATAATGAGAAACAGACAGGTTTACAATTACAGTAGGATGTTGGGGGGGGGGTACTGGCAACTGAAACCAGTGCCTTCCACGTGCCAGGCAAGTGCTCTACCACTTGAGCCATGACCTAGCCCTTTAGTTTGTATTTTGTTTTTGAGAAAGGTTTTGCTAACTACACCTGAGCTGGCCTTGAACTCAATCTTCCTGCCTCCACCTCCCAAGTAGCTGGGATTACAGGCATGTACCACCACGCCTGGCCACAGTAGGAATTTTAATGCACCTTTCTCAGTAACTGATAGAACAAACTGGAAAAAAATCAGCAAGGATACAGACTATTGAAACAAAATAACTCGCAAGCTTGACTTATACTTGACATATACAAAGAATACTGTACCCAACCGCTGCAGAATTCTTTTCAAGTATACACAGGACAGTTGTAACAACTATCTGACACCTATAAAAACTCTTCATCAAGCAAATCTCAATGAATTTCAAAGACCTGGAAGAATACAGAGAATGTTCTCTGACCAAAATGTAAAATAAACAGTAAAAATATTACTAAAAGGCTGATTGTGGTGGTGCATACCTGTAATCCCAGCTACTCAAGAGAAAGAAGCAGGAGGATCTCAAATTTGAGAGCAGCCCAATAAAGGTAGCCATGAGGCCTTAGCTCAAACAAAATGAAAACAAAAGGCTGGGAGAATAGCTCAAGTGGCAGAGTGCTCAGGTGCAAAACCCTAAATTCAATCCCCAGTACCACAGGGTAAAAAGAATACTAGAAAATACTCAGTATTTGGAAACAAAGAAATACTCTTCTAGATAATGCATGGATTGAAGAATAAACAGCCATGAAAATGAGAAAGTATTTTGAACTGAGTGATAAAGAGAAGAACTGAATTATTAGTGCCATTCAAATTTGACTCTGATGAAAGTAACAAATGTGTGTGCTTTGTGATAGATCTCTGAACTATGTCATTGCAGGGATGCTTCTGTGTGTGTGTAATACTTCAGAATAGAAAAGGTTTATCAAGAATGCACACAGCAGAACTGAAAAAGAGGACAAGGGGCTATCAACAAGCAGAAACACTGAGGAATCTCTGAAAGCTCCCAGGCAGATGGACTCCCAAAAAAAAGCCAATCAATGCCAAGGGCTCTGACCAGCACATCATGAGCTCCTGGGAAATGGATGGCTTTCCCGAGCCAAGCCTGCAAATCTGCCAGGCTCAGAACAGCAGGGCTGGACACAGGGCTAATGGGCAGCTGGCAGACACATCGAAGGCCTCCAGCTCAGGGCCTGACCTCACACTGCCCAACACGGACAGCAGCTGACAGGCATCTGTTCCCAAGTTTCATTCTCACGGTAGGAAATGGGTTATTTATCTCTGGCTCCCAACAAGAGGCAGAAAAGGGGTAGAATGGGGGCCAGCTTAACAACTGCTACAACAAACATGGAAACAGAAAAAGCATGCCTGGCCAATCCATGCCATTCCTCAGTTACACTCTGCCTTCCTCTAGAGCCTGCACTGAGAGCCATAGCCTACAATCTCCACCTTCCGGTTCCCTGGGCAGTCATTTCTAAAGAGAGGTGCGGGTGTCACTCACGCCTACAGCTACCTGCAGCCCTCAGAACACGTCCAGCCTGCCCACCATCTCCTGGCCCAGACACCCTTGAAAAAAGTCAGTCTGTTCTCTCCCCAACCACTTGCCACTTCCCTGCTACCAGGGACCTCAGGGAGGGTAATAATTAGGCTTATAGGGCCAGCTAACAAGTTGGTATATAATGAATATTATAGAATATTCATTCTATAAATAGCCAACATTTTTGTAACATGTATTTTTATTTTCTATAAAAAATATGGCTAAAATTCATATAGAAACTCAAGGAAGAACCCAGAACAGCCACAATAATCTGGAAAAAGAATAACAAAATTCAAAGATTTCTACTTCCTGATTTTAAAGCTTACTACAAAGCAACAGTAATCAAGACGGTGTGGTTCTGGAATAATGACAGGCAAACAGATCAGTGGAAAAGAAGTGAGTCCAGAAATAAACCCAAGTATCTATGGTCAATTGCTTTTTGATAAAGGTACCAAGAACATCAATGGGGACATAAAAGTATTTTTTAATAAATGGTGCTAGAACACCTGAATGGTCACATACAGAAGAATAAAACTGGAGGGATGGGGATTAACTTAGTGACAGAGAGCTTGCCTAGCATGCACAAGACAAGGTTCAATCCCCAGCACTGGAAAGAAAGAGAGGAAGGAAGGAAGGAAGGAAGGAAGGGAGGGAGGGAGAGAGGGAGGGAAGGAGGGAGAAAGAAAAGAAGGAATAAAGAAAGAAGAGGGAGGAAGGAAGGAATTAAAGAAAGAAAAAGAAGGAAAGAGGGAGGGAGGAGGAAGAGAGGGAGGAAAGAAAGAGAGAGAGAGAGAGAAAGGAAGGGAGGAAGGAAGAAAGGGGACCCTTACCTCCTTCCACATATAAAAATTAACTCCAAATGGATCAAAGACCTAAATATGAGTCAAAACTGCTATGGTATATTGTAAGAAATTTTGTAAAGGTCACATTGTACCCCCAGTACAACAATAATATAATTTTTTAAATTCTTAAAAGAGTCAAAACTATAAAAGTTTTAGAAGAAAACAGACCTATAACCTTAGATCTGGCTATGGATTCAGGAATATGACATCAAACATATAAGCAACAAAAGAAAAAACAAACTAAAAATTAAACTAAAAATAAACTAAAAATTTTAATCCAAAATTAAAATTATTTGAGCTTCAATAAACACCATAAAAGGCAGGCGCAGTGACTCACACCTGTAATCCCAGTTACTCAGGAGGCATCTTGGTCCAAGGCCAGCCTGGGCAAAAAGTTAGCAACATTCCATCTCAACAAAAAAGCTGGGCATGGTGACATGCACATTGCATCCCAACTACCCGGGAGGCATGAGTAAGAGGATCGGGATCCAGGCTGGCCGAGGCAAAACGCTACCTGAAACCCCAACCTGAAAAATAACTAAAGCAAAAAAGCCTGGAGGCATTGCTCAAGGGGTAAAGCACCTAGCAAGTGTGAGGTCCTACATTCAAACCCCAGTGCTACAAAAAATTAAAAAATAAGAAAAAAAACATAAAGGAAGTGGCAAAAACCCACAGATTGAGAAAAAATATCTTCCAATTATATCCGATAAGGGATAGATCTGGAACATACAAAAGACTTTTATCACTCAGTAATATAAAGACAAATTGCCAAATTTAAAAGTGAGCAAAGATTCTAAATAAAATTTTCTCCAAAAACTGTACAAAGTATCAATAAGCATATTAAAATGCTCCACGTTGCTGGTCATCAGGGAATGCAGAACCATGGTGAGACACCACTTCACCTAGGCAGCATGGCTAAAGGAAAAGTTAGGTGGTGAGAGTTGGTGATGATGAGATGGGGAAGTCACAGTGCACACACCCGGATAGAACGGATAAATGGTGCTGACACTGTGGAGAAGTCTGGAAGTTCCTCAACTGGCTAAACATAGAGTTGTCACCTGACCCAGAAATTCTACTCCTAGATGTATACATACCAAGAAGAAGATAGGATAGGTCCACAAAAAAACTTGTACACAAATGTTCATGGCGACATTATTTAGAAAAGCCAAAAGGTAGAAGGCACCAACAGACGAAGAGATAAACCAAATGTGGTATATCCATACAAAGGATATACTATTTAGTCACAGAAATGAGTGGAGTATTGATAGATGCTACAACATGAGTAAAGCTTGAAAACATTTTAGTAAATGACAGAAGCCAGTCACAGAAAAGCACAAATGATTTTATCTAGATGAAATACCCAAAATAGGAAAATCTACATAGGCAGAAAGATTGGTGGTTATTTGGAGCTGGGAGCAAGGGAGGACTGGGAGCTGGGAAGAGTAAGCTAACGAGTGCAGTGTTTCTTCCTGACGTGATAAAATTGATCATGGTAATATCTATACAACCCTAAGAATATACTAAAAATAACTGAATTGTATATGTTCTTTACTCCACAATTGTATACTTTAAATACTCCACAAAGCTTTTACCCCAAAATCTAACAAATATCCAAAATTAAAATGCACGATCTAATCCTGGGAAAAATACGACGTATACTGTAATGGTCTTTTCAAATCACACAACTTACTACAATAAAGAAGAACCCCTGTCAGTAGGTGGGTCCTCACCTCAGCCCCCACCTCTGCAGTCAGCCGGTCTTCAGACCTTCAGACTGAATGTTACTTGAACACACCCCTGTGGGGGACATGGGGCTGTGCTCACGCCCTCACACAAGCCATATAACCATACAGCACTCTCCATGGAGGAAATTCTCTTTACATTTCCAGAGGCACTCGTGCCCCCTTTAAATGCTGTGGTCAGGAAACTGACCTAGGCAACCCTTCACCAGGTTCTTCCAAGGCAATGGTCCCTGCTGAAGGCCGGGCCGCCTGCCACGCTGCAGAAAGGCTAGGGAACTACGAAGACTTAGCAGAGACGTTCATGCTAAAGGGAGTCCATGTTGTTTACCAAACCTAGGTCTAAATCCGTAGCTTGCCAACCTGGCTGATGGTTAAATTACTTCTATGGCTAATTATAATTATAGATTCTTAGGGTCCACCCAGACCTATGAGACAGAACCTCTGGCAGAAGATACCAGGAACCTGTGTGTTTTAACAGACTTCCATGAGGGGGAGAGACGATGGGGACAATGTAACTAATGCATAATATAAGTCTAATCAGAATTGTCACTATGAATCTCCCCTGTATAATGAATATGTCCTAATAAAAAATTATTTTAAAAAACAGACTTCAGGAGCTAGGGATGTAGCTCAATGGTAGAGAACTGTCTAGCACATGTGAGGCCCTAGGTTCAATCGTTGGCATCACCAAAAATAAAAAAAAAACAAAAAAAACTTCTAAGATGCTTCTGATACTTGGTCAGGCATAGTAGCCATTCACAGGAATCCTGATGAGCAGAGGTCACTTAGCACATGATGAAAAATCAGCAGCCTGTCACCATAAGAAAGGCACCCAGGAAACAGAAGAGAAATTTTAAAATGTCCTAATTTGTGTCCTCAGAAAGACTTGAGAGGAAATTGCATAAAGAGGAGCAGGAGGTTCCCACTCTTGCCCAGCGCCATCCTGCCTCCTGAACTCAGATCATAACCACTCATTCAAGCAGCACCTTCACTGACACCCATCAGATCCAACCCTGAGGCCAGGGCTAAGCTGGAGTACTCATACACTGGACCTTTCCCAACCTCCCACATCTGGAAGGGAGATTAATTCAATAAAAGAATATGAACTGATGCAAGGAAACTCACACATCAGACCAGTAAGGAAAAAGAATGGGTTACAAAACTAGGCACACAGTTCTATCTCAACGGTTTGTTTTTGTAGGGTGTGTGTCTGTGTGGGAGAGAGTGTGCATGTGTATGGGAATATGTGTGAAAGTGTGTTTTTCTGTGTTCTGTCTGAGTGTGTGAGAGTGTGTGTTAGTGTGTTGAGGTGTGTGAGTTATATAGTGGGGTTATGTGGATGAGTATGAGATTGAGTGACAGTGTGTATTTGTAGGTTATTGTGTCGGCTTGTGTGTGTATTCACGTATTTGTGACTATGCATGTATGAGCAGGCGTGAAAGTGTGCATGTGGGTGTGAGTTTGTGTTGACTGTGTGAGTGTGTATATAGGTGAGTGTTTATGTTTGTGAGTGTGTTGGTGAGTTAGTGTGTGAGTGTAAATGTGTGTACATCTTGTGAGTGTGTGGGGGAGTATGTTGGTGAGTGAGTCATTGTGTGTGTATTCATGTACAGGATGTGAGTGTTTGTGTGTGAGCATTTGTGTTCAGGTGTGGGAATGAGTGTGTGAGAGTGTGTTAGTGTGTTCAGGTGTGAGAATTATGTACTGGGGTTATGTGGATGAGTATGAGATGGAGTGGGTGTGGGTATCTGTATGCTAGTGTGTCGGATCGTGTGCATTCTCATATGTGTGAGTATGCATGTGTGTATGTGTGAGGGTAATTTTGGGTGAGTATGAGAATGTGAGCCTAGGGCTATGTGTTTGTGTTAGCATGTGTGTTCACATGTGTGTGTTATCGTTGGTGTATATGTATGTGTGTGTGTGTTTGTGTGTATGAGTGTGTGTGCACGTGTGTTTGTGTACATGTGTAAGTCTGTGAATTTGTGATTGTGTGCAGGAGTGAGAGTGTGCATGTAGCTGTGTGTTGCTGTAGGTTTGAGTGTGTGAGTGTGTATATATGTGCATGTTTATGGGTGTGAGTGTGTTTGTGAGTCAGTGTGTGTATGTATATGTGTGTACATGTTGTGAGTATGTTGGTGTGGGAGTGTTTGAAAGTGTGGAGTGGAGTGGAGTGGTATTGGGGTTTGAACTCAGCACTTTGCACTTGATAGGCAGGCACTCTACCACTTGAGCCACACCCCAGCCCTCTATCTCAGTTTTGTTAAAATTAGAGGAGAGGAAGGAGGGAGGGGAGAGAGAGACCTAGAAAAGTATAAACAAAAATAATAATAAAGGAAGGGGGAAATTTAAGTAATTTACTTTTTAAATCAGGACATGGCTAGGGTAACAGGGCCTCACCCTCCCTGACACTTTCCTGACCACCCAACCCCTGGAACCTCCCTTGTCTCACAGAGCCCTGCATCTCACTGGAGTTGTCGTGATTGCCCGGTAGGATTGGGAGCATTAAATGAGACAATGCAGGTAGCACACTTGGCACAAGGCCTGGCACCTGGAGCACACTCAACCAGAGGTGGCTTGTGAATTGCTCTCTTTCACCCTATGAGTGAGTAATTCCAGTATGCCAGGCAACAGCCACCTCTAGAAGCCAACCACTACTTTTCCATCACTCTCTCTGCCCCTAGAGAAAACAGCCTAACATGTTGGGTAGGAGCAAGCTGGAGAGCAGGGGAGCCAAGAACTCCAGCGACAGCCTCACTCCTTGGGTGCTCTGCCTTGGAAATCTGAGCAACAATCACTTATGTTTCTGAAACTGCCCCATCCTTCATAAGGAATTTGGATGCAAGTTAAAACAAAACGCTGCTGGCAGGTCTTCTCCAGAAGGCTTGATTGAGCTCAGGTGCCAACCTGACACTGGCTCTTGGGAGATCTTCTCTTGGGGGCGGGGCAAGCCTTCACAGAGGAGGAATAACCTCTTTCCTGCAGGGAGCTGCAGGGCCAGGGAGAAGATGAATAGTGTGCAGGTCTGTTCTCCAGAGAAGAGTTGTTATCTCTACCATGGCTACCTGGAGTCAGCTTTGCCCAGGCCTTCGAGGCACATGCCAAGCTGATATTTAGGGGAACTCAGTCTGCAACCTGGGGGCTTGGAGTAGGACCCCCTGCCCCTTGCTGTTTAGCTCAAGCCTGAGGACAGCTCTGAGACCCCCTAAGGTGCGTTTTGAAGGATAGAATCCTCCCATCTCCACTATGGGTCGGATTCCCAATGAAGAATTCAGGCGACAGCCTCCAGGCCACCTTGGCTGAGTCTGCACCTGCCAGGTTGTTCAGCCAAAGAAAAGCGAGTGAATGAGTTCTCCAGAGGAAGTAACTAGACCTTGATTTACCCAGAGCTGCTGGCTAATGGGAAACTCCGTGGTGACAACCCGGGTCTCGGAAAGATTAACTGGGGCGTGATTATTCCAGCCAAGTGAGGCAGAACCAAGTGCAGCTGGCAGCAGAGCGGGGCAGCAGGTGGTGTCCAGCAGTTTGCTCGCCTGGGCCTGGGCAGGGTCCTTGGGCGATCACAGGAGGAAGGGGTCAGAGAAGTGCCCCAAACAGGAAAAGCGCCTGCTCCCTGCCGCTGTCACCTTGGGGGCTGGCTCTTCTGCGCGTGGAGAGCAGGGGAAGCAGCCGGTGCAGCCTGGCCCACAGGCACTTACCATAGGTGCTGAGGTAGAAGGACAGGTCGGGGTGGGCGCGCCGGCTGCCGAGGGAGACCCGGTGCAGGGATCGCTCCATGGCGTCCCGGCTGCGGGCAGGGCAGGAGCGCGGTAACCCGAGGCCCGGGCGGTGTTGCTGTCCGTAACCCGGGCAGCAGGATCACGCGCCCCCCGCGCGGGCGTCCGGTGGCGGGAGCGGGCGGGAGCGGGGGACCGCGCCGCCCCGCGCGTTGGAACGGCCGGGCGCGCCGGGCTCTGATTGGCCCGCGCTGGTTTGAATGGGGAGATTTCCACCTGACGGGGCAGACGCGGGCCAGAGCAGGGGAGGCGTGGACGCGCGGAGCTGCGAGGACCGCCACCCGCCGCCAGAGGGGACGGTGTGGCGGCGCCGCAAACCCTGGCTCCAGCGCCGTGCTTCAGGCTGGAAGTGGCAGCCTTACAGAGGGCCCGCGGCCTGGGCGGGCTTGAACTGCTCGCCCTGCTCCCCCAGGCTGCAATTAGCCGGGTTTGTAACCAGCTTTGAAGCTCAAACCTGTAATCACCAGACCCGAGCAAGGGCAAAGGGACACCTTTCTGGCCCAGTGCAGTGGGGTTTGGGAGCTAGTCTCCGCACTTGCACAGGCCACTTCCCCCACCAGGCTGCAGCCCCTTCCCTGTCAGCCTGGATTGCTCTCTTGAGCCTCCTCCTGGAATGAGAGCAGCCTGGCACAGGTCCAGATGGAAGCAGCTTGCTTTAGCCAGCCTCATGGGCTCCCATCTGCAGCCTGGTGCCATCACTCAGCAGGGCAGGCCCCCACCATCTGAGGACACCCCAGGCACTCTGAATCTCTCCAGCCTGGTGCAGGGAGACAGAACTAGAGGAAGGTCAGCCCTTGCCTGGATTTGTCGGCAAACATTCAGGAGACACCTCCAGGGAGTGGTTTCACACCAAGACATCTGCTCTGCAAATCTCTGACTGCTACCACTGTGGGAGGGAAAGTTGCTGGTCTCCTAAATCTAAAAATGGGAAGTGTTGCTATTTGTCCCTGGTCCCCTAACTTCTTTGCCAAGTGGGTATTTGTGGTTCAGTGATCCACTCAAGACCAGATTTGGGGATGTGAGAGAGAAGAGTTATATACATTGAGCACCAGATGCCAGGAGCTAAACTGAGCAATCCACACACACCATTTCAGTCCTCACAGTGAGCCCAGCTCCAGTTTACCAGGAGAAATCTGAACCTCAAGCAGAGAGGGCAGGTGACTATCCAAGGTTTGCAGCTCTAGGAACAGGCAGAACTGAAATTTGAACCCAGGCCTGTCTTCCCCAAAGACCATGGCCCTTTGTTCTTTCTTGGTCACCACACCTGCCCCATGGCCAATAAATGGAGGTAGGAAGTCTGCCTTCTATGAGGCAGGTAAGGAAACTAGATGCCACAGTTTCCTCTAGCCACCATTGGGAAGCAGAGATTGAAGAAGGAGCCCTTAAGGCAGCAAACTAGGGATCAAGTGCAGATGAGACACAAAGTCTGGTGAATTATTTGAATCCTGGCACTTTGTGAAGCCCTGTCCTGCTCTTCCCCCTATCCCCACCCCTGCACCATGAACACCGCCCTTAGCACAGGAAGCCCATTCTCCTGGCCCCAACCCATTGCCAGATAGATTTACCTGAATACTGAACCTGGGCATGCCTGATCCTCTTCCTAGCTGGAGAAGTCTGAGTCCAAGCATCCCTTCTAGACAGGGCACTGTCCTGGCTCAGCCACTCCATCCAGATAGGGAAAAATGAGCAACCTTGTGCTCAAGCCACAGGATGCAGACAGGACTGAGTGTCCTGAGCTGCTGCAGACCTGCAGGAGCAAGATCAAGCATAAGATCAAGCATGAAGATGCTCCCTGCAAGGCGTGTTCACTCCCAGAAAGATCTAGAACACAGAAACCAGGACAAAGGAAGGTCCACAAGGAGAGATGTGCTGAAGGTGACAGTGGCCTTCCTCACACCTCTGCCAGGGACCACTGGAGAGCCCTGTACTGAAGGGGACCACTTTGGATGCAGGAAGCTGAGTATAACGCTGAGGGTAAGACCTGGCAGATATAGAATTGAGCTGTCTGAATGTGGTCTAGGAGAGAAAAGCCCACACTAGGCACTTTGCACCTATTGGGAACAAAGTTTCTGCTGCCTTGAAGTTTCCCTCCTGACTCCTGCCCTACTCAGCAGCTAACCTATTCAGTGGGGAGTCCCCAAGGCCAGCCTGATCCCGATCTGACTCCTTTTGTGTCACCACCTTCACCACTTGTACTATCTTCACTGCCACCAGTAAGGCTCCTTTACTTAGCAAAGCTCTGGAAGCCTCCTCTTCTTTTTTTTTTTTTATTCATATGTGCATACAAGGCTTGGGTCATTTCTCCCCCCTACCCCCACCCACTCCCTTACCACCCACTCCGCCCCCTCCCTCTCCCCCCCCAATACCCAGCAGAAACTATTTTACCCTTATTTCTAATTTTGTCGTAGAGAGAGTATAAGCCATAATAGGAAGGAACAAGGGTTTTTGCTGGTTGAGATAAGGATAGCTATACAGGGAGTTGACCCACATTAATTTCCTGTGCGTGTGTGTTACCTTCTAGGTTAATTCTTCTTGAACTAACCTTTTCTCTAGTTCCTGGTCCCCTTTTCCTATTGGCCTCAGTTGCTTTTAAGGTATCTGCTTTAGTTTCTCTGCATTGACGGCAACAAATGCTATCTAGTTTCTTAGGTGTCTTACCCATCCTCACCCCTCCCTTGTATGCTAAAGCTTTTATCATGTGCTCAAAGTCCAATCCCCTTGTTGTGTTTGCCCTTGATCTAATGTCCACATATGAGGGAGAAATACGATTTTTGGTCTTTTGGGCCAGGCTAACCTCACTCAGAATGATGTTCTCCAATTCCATCCATTTACCAGCGAATGATAACATTTCATTCTTCTTCATGGCTGCATAACCATTGTGTATAGATACCACATTTTCTTAATCCATTCGTCAGTGCTGGGGCATCTTGGCTGTTTCCATAACTTGGCTATTGTGAATAGTGCCACAATAAACATGGGTGTGCAGGTGCCTCTGGAGTAACCTGTGTCAGTCTTTTGGGTATATCCCCAAGAGTGGTATTGCTGGATCAAATGGTAGATCAATGTCTAGCTTTTTAAGTAGCCTCCAAATTTTTTTCCAGAGTGGTTGTACTAGTTTACATTCCCACCAACAGTGTAAGAGAGTTCCTTTTTCCCCACATCCTCGCCAACACCTGTTGTGGTGGTGTTGCTGATGATGGCTATTCTAACAGGGGTGAGGTGGAATCTTAGTGTGGTTTTAATTTGCATTTCCTTTATTGCTAGAGATGGTGAGCATTTTTTCATGTGTTTTTTGGCCATTTGAATTTCTTCTTTTGAGAAAGTTCTGTTTAGTTCACTTGCCCATTTCTTTATTGGTTCATTAGTTTTGGGAGAATTTAGTTTTTTAAGTTCCCTACATATTCTGGTTATCAGTCCTTTGTCTGATGTATAGCTGGCAAATATTTTCTCCCACTCTGTGGGTGTTCTCTTCAGTTTAGAGACCATTTCTTTTGATGAACAGAAGCTTTTTAGTTTTATGAGGTCCCATTTATCTATGCTATCTCTTAGTTGCTGTGCTGCTGGGGTTACGTTGAGAAAGTTCTTACCTGTACCTACTAACTCCAGAGTATTTCCTACTCTTTCTTGTATCAACTTAAGAGTTTGGGGTCTGATATTAAGATCCTTGATCCATTTTGAGTTAATCTTGGCATAGGGTGATATACATGGATCTAGTTTCAGTTTTTTGCAGACTGCTAACCAGTTTTCCCAGCAGTTTTTGTTGAAGAGGCTGCTATTTCTCCATTGTATATTTTTAGTGCCTTTGTCAAAGACAAGTTGGTTATAGTTGTGTGGCTTCATATCTGGGTCCTCTATTCTGTTCCACTCATCTTCATGTCTGTTTTTGTGCCAGTACCATGCTGTTTTTATTGTTATTGCTTTGTAATATAGTTTGAAGTCAGGTATTGTGATAACTCCTGCATTGTTCTTTTGACTGAGTATTGCCTTGGCTATTCGTGGCTTCCTGTGTTTCCATATAAATTTCACGGTAGATTTTTCAATCTCTTTAATGAATGTCATTGGAATTTTGATGGGAATTGCATTAAACATGTAGATTACTTTGGGGAGTATCGACATTTTTACTATGTTGATTCTACCAATCCATGAGCATGGGAGATCTCTCCACTTTCTATAGTCTTCCTCAATCTCTTTCTTCAGAAGTGTATAGTTTTCCTTGTAGAGGTCTTTCACATCTTTTGTTAGGTTTACACCTAGGTATTTGATTTTTTTTTGAGGCTATTGTAAATGGAATTGTTTTCATACATTCTTTTTCCGTTTGTTCATTATTAGTGTATAGAAATGCTAATGATTTTTCTATGTTGATTTTATATCCTGCTACCTTGCTATAGCTATTGATGGTGTCTAGAAGCTTCTGAGTAGAGTTTTTTGGGTCTTTAAGGTATAGGATCATGTCATCTGCAAATAGGGATATTTTGACAGTTTCTTTACCTATTTGTATTCCTTTTATTCCTTCTTCTTGCCTAATTGCTCTGGCTAGGAATTCCAGTATGATGTTGAATAGGAGTGGAGATAGTGGGCATCCTTGTCTGGTTCCTGATTTTAGAGGGAATGGTTTCAGTTTTTCTCTGTTAAGTATAGTGCTGGCTGTAGGTTTGTCATATATAGCTTTTGTGATGTTGAGGTACTTTCCTTCTATTCCTAGTTTTCTTAGAGCTTTTATCATGAAATGGTGTTGGATCTTATCAAAGGCTTTTTCTGCATCTATTGAGATGATCAAGTGGTTTTTGTCTTTGCTTCTGTTAATGTGGTTTATTACGTTTATTGATTTTTGTATGTTGAACCACCCCTGCATCCCTGGGATGAAGCCTACTTGGTCGTGGTGAATAATCTTTTTGATGTGTTGTTGAATTCGGTTTGCCATTATTTTGTTGAGGATTTTTGTGTCAATGTTCATTAAGGAGATTGGCCTGTAGTTCTCCTTTTTGGAGGTGTCTTTGCCTGGTTTTGGGATAAGTGTAATACTGGCTTCATAAAATGTGTTTGGCAGTTTTCCTTCCCTTTCTATTTCATGGAACAGTTTAAGGAAAGCCTCCTCTTCTTAAAGAGACAGATTGCTTTTCCTCAGGAGGTGGAGGACAGAGGTGAGTGGGAGCTTGGACAGTGGCACTGCAGGAGGGTCTTGCACTGTTGACCCACATTGCCATCCACAATGATATCCAGAAAGGGTTGCGATCCTGACCCTGCTTTCCTTAAGAAGGCAGGTGAGTTTAAGGAGCAAGCCTGGCTGTCTTTAACATTCCCTGAGTACTCTAACACCCCTTGGGCCTCAGTATCCCCCTTCTACCTCACCCACACCCCCTCCACATGTGCATAAACATATTGCACACACACAATACAAATGTCTAAGCTACACACACTCTGTACTCTTACATACACTACACACAACACATCTCATGTACATTCACACACCACACACACACACACAAATAAATACTGCATGCACATTTCCCACATATATGCAAACACACCCCGCACACTATACACACTTCCTGTGCACATACACAAAAGCATACACATAGCACACAAAATACACTTAAATACACCAAATACATACACCACATTCAAGTACACAGGTTGGTTATAGGGATTTTTTTTAAAGACTGACTTGGAAGAATAAGATATATATGGATTTGAAAGGCAGAAGTTAAAAGGATTTCTTTGGGTGCATTTTCACATTGACTAACAAGGAGTCTTAGCAATTTATACCTCTGGCCAAATAACAAGAGAAACTTGAAAAATAATAATAAAGGAGATTTGAACTACCAAATGTTAACAGCATTTTAATAATGTAATACCAAAAAGAAAAGAAAAATAAATCAATGGAATAGAATATAAAGTCCAAGAGAAAAACATTTTATTTAGAAAAAAAAAGAAAGAAAGATTGGACTGGAGGTGGAGCTCAAGTGGTAGAGTGCTTACCTAGCAAGCTTAAGGCCATGAGTTCAAACCTCAGTGAGGGAGGGAGGGAAGAAGGAAGGAAGGAAGGAAGGAAGGCTATAACTAAAGAAGTTTAAGAAAGAGATATGACTAAAATACAAAAGTAATTTTTTAGATTATAAGAAAAAAACCATTGCAACCTTGTACAAATTTTAAAATCTTGGGGGAGGGGATAGATGGGTTTTTAGAAAGTACTAATTACTAAAACTAATACACGAATTTGATCGATTTTAGATTTATAATTATAGATCTAACAGATGTTTATGTCTATACATGGTAGATCTATTTATGCTTAATAGATCATTAACCAGAGAAAAAATAGAAAAGAAAACCAAAACTCTACCTGACAAAATTCTAAAAAGACAAGATAGTTTAGGAGGCTAATTCTATAAGACTTTCAAAAAAAAGATAGAGTTTAAGCTATTTCATAACTTAGGGAAAAATGGAAGACTCATTAGTGGTAAGTAGGAGTCTAGATAAATATAAAAGCAAATAAGTTTAGCAACAGAAAATTATGAACCAAGGTCAAAGAGAAAAGCAAGAGTAGAAATTAATGGAGCTGGAGGCATGATTCAACCTGTAGAGTAGGAAGCCCTGAGATCAAACCCCAGTATCACCAAAAATTAAAAATAAAACAGAATTTAATGAAATAGAAAACATACCACAGAGAAGATCTACAAAACTGTAGCAAAATTGGACCCACATTCTTCCAGCTTTGCCACAGTTCTTTTTTTTTAAAGAAAAGTAAAAAAAAAAAAAAAAAAAATCTCAGATTTTTTTGTAATATTTCCCAAATTTTTAATTTTGACAACTCACTCAAAAAATGCTTAAATATGATGTAGGCTAAATAGAATACATCCGTTCCCTACACTAATCTGAAATCTCTGCGTAGACCAATCTGACATAAATATAGACGCAAAAATCCTAAATAAAACATTAGCAAGTCAAATCCAGCAGCGTATTCATGATAAAATGGTATTTATTCCAGCAATACAAAGATGATTCTAATTTAGTGAACATATTACTTCAGGATTTGCAAACTACAGCTTACAGGCCTAATCTAACTGGCTGCCTCTTGTATAACAGGTAAGCTAAGAATGGATTTCAAACTGGAAATGGTTGGTGAAAAAATTTTTTTAAATTAGAAACTTTTCAATGGCTATTTTTAAAAAGTAAAAAAAGAAAAAAATTAACCAAAAAAATGATTTAAGGTCTGGGGATATAGCTCAGTACTAGAGCCCTTGACTAGTATGTGTGAGGCCCTGGGTTCAATACCTAGCACCAAAAAAATAAATAAAAATATTTATAAAATATATAGCAAATAGTAAGAAAAAGACAAAGTTACCACAAAATGAAAAATCATTTTACAAGAGAAGAAATATAACAGACTAACACAAAAATATCAGGAACCAAAGGAATGAAAAAGACAAAAAAATCATCTGGCCCCACTGCTTGCCTTCAGGAAGTTTAATATTTATACTTACATATGAAGGATCTAAAGTGCAGAATCAGCTTGCTAAACCAGCAAATTAGTAAAGAAACAAGAATCCATCTCCCAACAAGAAATCCACTATAGAGTGCCATCATTCACACCAATGCTACTTTCTCATAGTGACAAGGCTACAGATTAGTAGCACTGAAACCTCCATGACTGCTGACACATAAAATTCAGTGCAACAAACATTTGCTATGCCCTTACTGTGCTGAGCCTCATACTTCTACTGATGTAGAAGTGAGGAGGGAATCCACAGTCAAGTGCAAGATGGAACAGGTATTACAGTAGAGGAAATATGGTGATGATACCTGGATGATACCTCACTTACTCTGGGAGCTAGGAAGAACAAGATGATAAAAGAGGACAGAGAAGACTTCCCAAAGAAAGTGACCTGGAAGGTGATTTAGCCAAGCCAAGGGAGTGAAGAAAGCATTACATGCAAAAAGAACAAAACCTAAAGACCAAAAAATGAGAGAAGCACTGCAGTTTGAGGACCTGAACATTGAGAAGTGTAGTAGGGAAATCAGAGTGGGAGTGTTAGAATTAAAAACCCTCGAGTGCCAAAAACAGACACACAAGAGACAGAGGAAATCTTGACAAGGCAATTTCTTTTGATCAAAAGGGTGCAAGCATGGATTCACTCCAGCTGAGCAGACACGCAAGCACAAAATGGCTGACAGTGGCTTCTCCCTATATCCCTCACACCGTTGTACCTGCCCCTTATCTGAGATTTGTCCAGTTCAAAGGTTCACAGTCTTTCTCAATCGGCTAAAGGGTTTGGGGATGAGTTAGGGCACACAATTTGGTGGGCAATGGGGCTGCACAAGAATCTGGAAGAAACAGGAAACCTGTAAACAATGCAAGTCACCTAAGATGGCAACATGAGGAATTTTAATTAATCTTAGAGGGGTGACATATACTTTGATAGAAAAGATCGTTTTTCTTACAGGAGGAAGGGAGTAACACATCACAAACTAAATAGGGGCCAAATCATACAGAGTCTCATATTTTATCATAAGGAAATTGAGGAGTGTAACTCAGTGGTACAGCACTTGCCTAGCGGGCATGAGGCCCCAGTCTGAGCTCCAGCTCCACAAAACAAAGCAAAAGAAGTGCAAACTTTATTCTAAGAGCATAGGGAAAATTTTAAGCAAGATCCCAATGGCCTTTAAATTTTATGTTTAAGAAAGATCACTCTGGCTAGAATGCAAAAAAAAAAAGCTTGAAGGGGAAATGGTGTGAGGGATGGAAGTAGAAAATGCCATTGGGAGATGTCTTTTCCAGTCATCCAGGTAAAAGATGAGATTGACCATCTAGTCTAGTAACAGTAAGGATGGAAGGAGATAGAATCAACAGGAATCAGGGACTGGGAGGAAGACTGAATGTAAAGAATGCTGACTTGAGAAATTAGATTGTAGAGGTACCCTTTAGAGAAATGGAGAACCCTAGAAGGAGGGTGGAACCAAAGGGAGAGTTCCACTCTAAGTCTGCTAGGGTTGAATTACCTCTGTGCCAGCTAAGTGAACAGCTGAATATGCCGGACTGGAGCTCAGCCAAAATACTTCAGCTTAGCATTGTAGGTTTAGGAACTCCCAGGGAATGGGATGGACATGGATTAGGGAACCCAAGGACAACATTTCATGTGAGAAGAACGCTCAGGACAGAACCAAAAAGAGTACCAACTGAACAGACAGACAGAAAAAGAAAGGCCAGAACGAGAAAAGGAAAGTCAGGGAACACATTAAGGAGGAGATAATTATTAGCAATGTCAAATGCTATTGGAGGTCAAGTGGGTTAATAATTGACACGTGTCTGTTGGATTTAACAACAAGGCAATCATTGTTGACCCTCCATCTCAGAATAAAATGCCGGGAGGCAACAGCTCCACATGAATGAAAACCTACCAAACTCAGTGTAAAAGGAAAAACACCCTGGGCTTCTAGCCAGAGAATATTCTTAGGTCAGGTTTTTTTCTTGTCCTAAATTTAACCAACTGGAATGCTTTGTTAAGTGGGATTTTATTCACCCTTGAAATGGAGGATTTGCCTTTTATGAGTATGTCTGCACTTCATCTTCAAGGCAGAACACAATGTCCTCAGGTTCGTAATTCTCTATAGGAGCAGGTGCTGGGTGCTGCAAATACCACTGAGAAACTTTAATTTGCCTCCGATGGACAAATCTTTAGTGACCTAAATATACAAACAAAGTCTAAGTGGGAACCAAGCAAAAAAAAATTAAAGGTCTCAAGTATGAGCTGAGAGGTATTGCTTCCAAGTGAAAGAGACTAAAACCTTTCCTAGCAAAGAACAGTGAAATAGTTAACCTGAGGCCAAAGATAAAAGTCAAAGGCTTGATAAGAGCCGGAAGGGAAAAGCAGAATGCCCTGTATCTCCTCAAATGATTCTGCATTCTTGCACTCAAGTCGAAAGCTTTTTCAGCTCTTCAAGAAGCACTCTTTTTTCCTGGCCTGATAGCAAGCAACTTGGCTAGACATAGCCTTGCATTCCAGAGTCCCTCAGAGAGTGTTTCAAACTTAAAGAACAATATAGACTTCTGCTTCCAGTCAAGATGGAATAACAGGAACTGGATTTTCCCTTTCACCTGAAACAACTAAAAGACAGGACAAAATATATGAAACAATGGTTTTCAAGATATGGGGCATCAGGCTACAAAAGATGGTAACCCCTGAGAAATAGAACACAGGTGAATCCTATGGTTAGACTAGCCTACTGCCAAGAGAAACTTTCCAGAAGGGAGAGGGAGCTGAAACCAACTTCAGTCCTTGAGTTGAGGAGTTTGGCAGACCAGGGCAGCTAAGGTTCTCAGGACAGAGTACTAGAGAGGGGAGAGCCACACAAACAGAGCTCCAGAGATCTACAGAAGGTCCCTCCAATCTTCTGCTTAGGACTGATGAGCTCATGGGTGTGAAAAAAGTACCAAGGCCTGAGAAAGAACCATCCCCAAGGCGTTAGAGGGAACCTGCTCTGAAGCTTTACCTATGGGCCAGGGTAGCAGGAGCCCCTAGTTCATGAGACATAAGGTAGACTACTCAGAAGGTTTTCATCTCAGTTGTGCCCTAGATTCAATGCTGCTCTGGTCCCATCAAAAAAAAGCTTAAAAGAAGACTCAAAAGGACTAAACTGGTTTTAAGTAACTTAACTGCATCCCAGAACAAGCTTGAGAGTATTTATAGGAACATAAAAATATCCAGCACCCAACAAGGTAAAATTCCTAATATCTGGTATCCAATAAAAAGTTACCAGGCATGCAAAAAGGCAGGAAAATGTGACCTATAATGACAAGAAAATTCAATCAATATGAATGAAACCAGAAACAACACAAATGATGGGATTAGTAGACAAGAGCATTAAAATAGTTATCATAACTATATTATATGTTCAAGAAGCACTTTGAGAGCATTGTTACGGCTTGGACATAAAATGGCCCCAAAGGCTCATGTGTTGAAGGCTTGGTCCCCAACAGGTGGTGCTGTTGGGCGGTGACTGGATCATGAGGGCTCTTCATCAATGGGCTGATCCATTGATGAATTCATACTGAATGGACTACTAGGAGGTGGGGCCTGGTTGGAGAAAGCAGGTCACTGGAGACATTGCCTTTGAAGGGTGTGTCTTGTCCCTGTTTCCTCCTATCTCTCTTTGTACTTCCTGGCTGCCGTGAGGTGAGCAGCTTTCCTCTGTCACACTATTCTGCCATGATATACTGCCTCACCACTGGCCCAGAAACACAAGTGACCCTGTAGCCAAGTGGCCATGGACTGAGACCTCTTAAATGGTAAGCCAAAATACATCTTTCCTACTTTTAAGTTGTTTTCTCAGGTATTTTGCCACATGAACAAAAAAACTGACTTGCCACAGTTAAGGAGAGACATGGAAGATACAAAAAATAAGACTCAAATGAATATCTAGAGGGGAAAAATGTGATATCTAAGATGAAAAAATATACAGGATGGGATTAATAGATGAGACAGGAAAAAAAAGAGATTAGTGAACTTGAACACATAGCATAAAAAGCCATCTAAAATTAAAGAAAGAGGGAGGGAGGGAGGAAGGGAGGAAAGGAAGGAAGGAAGGAAGGGAGGGAGGGAGGGAGGGAGAAAGGAAGGAAGTTATCACCAGAAGCTACAGGTCAATTTTAAACAGCCTAGTAGAGATGTAACTGGACTCCCTGAAGGAAGTAGGGGACATAAACATATTTGAAGAAATAATGGTTAGGCTTTTTCCATATTTGATGAAAACTATAAGCCCTCAAATGCAAGAGGCTCAATGAATCTAAATCAAGATCAAATTATTTAAGCCAGTGAAAAAGAGATAACCTTAAAAGTAGCCCTTCCCAAAACCTACATTACTGAGATGTAGTTCAGTGGTAGAGCACTTGCCTAACATGCACGAGGCCCTGGGTATTCAATCCCCAACACCAAAACAGAAAAGACAAAAAAAAAAAAAAACCTCCATTACATATAGGAAAGCAAAGGTAAGAATGACATCAGACTTCTCATCAGAAACTACGTGCCACATCTTTAAAGTCCTGAAAGAAACAGCCACATTTCTTTACCCAGCAAAAATATTTTTCAAAAATGAAGGCAAACTAAGGATTTTCTCAGAGTTACAGAAACTGAATGAATGCAACATCTTCAAACACACACCGTAGGAAATGTTAACGATCTTTCAGGCCAAGGAAAAATGATTCCATATTGAAGTCTGGCTCTACACAAAGGAATGGAGAGAATACCAGAAATGGTAACTACGGGGCATGAATAAAAGGGGTTTCTCTTATTACTTAAATCTCTTGTAAAAAATAACATTACTGAGATGAGGAACCATTGACTAAAAACACTCAGAGTTCCCTGCATCCTGGAATAAATTGTTATGTTCTGCCTTGTCTAAATTCTGATGAGGTAATTGCAAGAAGCAAACTCCAGGGAAGCTATTAGCAAGTTAGCATTTGCAATCATGTGGGAATGTGGAGTCTACTTATGGAAGAAAACAATGTAGATATGTTTAGTATTAAATGCAACCACCACAGCTGACATCTGTGGCTCAGCTGGGTTGCACGCAAGCTGGAATATAAGGCTGGGGTAGAGCAAAGCCTATTTCTGACTCAGTACAAGGAGATGGTGAAGTACCCTTCCATGAACAGTAGCAGATCATAGTGGGGAAAGGCCATGGCATTCTCCATGGGAATTGCACTGGGGATGAGAAGATACATCTAAGTTGATTTTAGTGGAGCTGCAGCAAAGAAATGGTATGTATTGCCCTTGTTTGTAACCTTGTCCCACCACTCTACTGAAAGTGTTTGTTCATCATGGCCACCATTGACTTCCTAATCATGAAAACAGCTTGACTGTTCTTGGTCCTCAACCACCTTGCCTTAGTTTTCTTCCTGCTTCTCTGACAGTTCCTCTGTTTATGACTCTTCCTGTCTTCTAGTGAAAGTGTGCTCCCTGCTGTGCCCTGAGTCACCTTCCTTCTCAGTACTCTCTTCCTCTGAGATCTTACGCACTCTAACTGCTGCTCTTACTGGTTCTGATGACTCCCAAGATTCTCTCTAGACACCAGGGCTACCTTGGCCTTAACATGTCAGCCACTAATCTTCCTTTCTGTGCCCACCCTTCTCCCTGACTGCTCACCTAGACAGGAGCAGCCCTAACTGTGGTTTCCATATCTTTCTGTACAATTAGACTGTGAGCTACTCCAGTGCAGGGACTAAGATGTGCCTTCTTCCTATCTCCCCACTGCCCAACTCAGGGCCTGGCACATGTTTTAAAAAGCTAAATCAGTTCTAAAATCAGGATATATGACATAAATTGTGAATAGTCACATTCACCCTCAAATAATCCCTTACATCTCCCACAAATAATTCCTTATGTCTCTCAAATAATAATCCCTTATATCCCTCATGAAATACACTTGGCTTTATAAATAAAAAGGGGAACAGCAAATTTATTTCCCCACTTGCCTCTGCAAAGTATATTACTGAGTGGGAGAGCTGGAACAGCCCCCACTGAATGCATTGTGTTATCTCTGTTCCTCCCTCCTCCCACTTGTGCTTTTTAACCCCACACATTGGTCAAATTTCCATAAGTGAAATGCATATGCAACCATACCTCCACCATAAAGGTTTGCCTCCTTTATCTTTCCCTACACTTGCTCCTCCCCTCGCCCTCACATTCTGATAGTGATAGGATCTCACTGAATCATGCTGGAAACTCTGACTCCTCCCTCTCCCTCACCTTCACCCTTTCTTTCCAGTTTCCGGGTTCATTGTTCAGTCTTCCTTCCTTTGCACAACGTCTCTTTGTCTCTATTCTTACTGTCACCTACTTAATCTAGACCCTGACCACCTCCCATCTTGACTTCTAGGATAGCCTCCTAACCTGTATCATTGGTCTCGCTCCAGTTCATGTTTCATGTTGCCATTGGATCAACAGTTTTCCAAAGCAGTAACATGATCCTATCGCTCCCTTCCCTCCTCCCACATTCAGTTCAAGAGCCTTCAGTGGCATCCCCTTGGCCATCAGCTAGAGACCAGGTCCTGCACAGTCTAGTCACAAGCTGTTTCCAGTCCCACCTCCCATTCTTACCAGACAGAAACACTGTACTTCTTGCCCATCCCCCAAATCTGTCCCACCATATCACTTCCCTCAACCTCAAATGACCCCCTCCCCAAATACATCCAAGTGACACCTCTTTCTTCTTTCACTGGGGTTCTCTTTTGGTACCACTTATGTCACCAGATTAGTACCCTAAAGAAAGAAGACACGTAGTATACGTCTTTCATTCATTCACTCTTTCAGGACAAATTACAGAGCATTTACAATGAGCCTGGCATTCAGCTAAGTGTTAAGATATGCAGTGAAGACAGACAGGGCCCTGGCACTCTCTACTCACAGTCTGGCAGTGAAGAGTGACAAAAGACAAGCTGTAAACCCCAACAGAAACTAGGAGAGGAAAAGTAAAAGAGGATACCCTCATCTCGACACTGTCAGGGGGAAAAAAAAAAGCTTATGTCTAAATTAAGTAATATATAGGTTGAGACCTAAAGAATGAGCAGAAAATAGCCAGGTAGGAGGAGGGAAAAAAGAATGTTCCAGGGTGAAAAGAAAGTACTCAAAAAAAGAAAAAAACCTTAAAAAAATAAAAGGTCAGAAAGTAAGAGAGGACATGGATCTCTTCTCTTTTAGTTCATTAGAAGAAACAACAACAACAACAAAAGTTTATGGCTAGAACACACAGAACAAGGTGGGAGAAGGGGCAGCAGAGGCTGGGGAGACAAGCAAGGCCCACTTGGGTTACAGCTCTGCCTTGTGAAGTTGGTAAACCAAGTGAAAGAGGTTGGGTTTGATCCCAAGAACAAAGCAGAGTTTTAAGGAAAGGTATGTCATAATGTATTTGTATGTGGGAAAAATGGGAGCATGGATGGTAGCAGCCCAGACCAGGGGTTGATGAACCACTGAAGACAGAAAGGACAGAGACCTGGATTTGTGAATAGCAGAAGGAACAGAGAGTGAAGTGGAAGGCATCAGCTGCTGGTGGTTTACTGAACTCAAGGAGATCATGAGAAGAAAAGTCAGAGATGACCACACTGCTTAGACCAGTGCTTTCCACATAATAGCTTCTTGATAAATATTTGTGTCATGAATGCATTTATACCAAATAAACAAATGAGAAGCAGATAAGAGTAAATGACCTTTGGAGATTCCTTCTTAATCAGAATCATCTTTACACAAGAAAAAAATCAGAATTTATTGGTTTACCCCTTCCCGTTTCGTTGCTTTATTGAAGGTTTGGAGAGGGGTGACTTTTTTTGAGAAAAGGTCTCATTATACATCCCTGACTGGCCTCAAACTTGAGATCTTCCTGCCTCAGCTTCCAGAGTACTAGGATTACAGGTGTGCACCACCAGGCCCACACCTTGAAATCTCTTGACGATATTTCATCTGTTTAAAAATACAAGGATGAATTGGTGGAATGGCTCAAGTGGTAGAGGCCTGGCAAGCCTAAGGCCCAGAGTTCAAACCCCAGTACCACCAAAACCAAAAAATACAGGATGTAGCCAGGCATGGTGGTTCATACTTGTAATCCCATTGCACCAGAGGCTGAGGCAGGAGTCTGGTGAATTTTGGAGCAGTCTGAGCTACACAGAAAGACCCTGTCTCAAAAAATTTTGCAAATCAATATCAATGCTTACAATTGCTTTAGGTATTCTGCCTTTCCAATTACTGCCTCCCTGAGTCTCTGCCACACTGATATTCTGTCAGGGTCATCAGTATCTCCCAGCTTCCCAAAATCCTAGGCCTCAGAGTTCCAGGATTTGCCACACTCTTGAAATGGTTCTTTCAATAACAATTTACATTGTTCAGAGATAGATTCATTCATTTACCAAGTTACAACCTGGGGTTGTGACCAAAGCAAGAGACACAGTACTCTCCCTAAAGGAGCTGCCAGTCCCCTTGAGCATTTAAATTGAATCATATATGTAAGTGATGAAATGTGTTTCTGTTCCTTATTTACTCACAAAGAATGGTCTTTGGTTGTGTAGACACACTGGCCTCCTCCTCTCTGAAGTGGTGAAGAATGGGTGTCATTCATAATGCAACATCACCACCTAGTGGTTCCAAACAATGGAAATGACTTTCTACTATTTCTCCAGAATTTTTCCTTTCTCTATCAAGATAATCTGGGAGTTGATTCTCTAACACATACTTAATAAATGTTTGTTAAATAAATGCATAAAAATGGCAAATTCACTTCATACTCTGGTACCTTATGGCAAGTGAAAGAGAAAATTTACAAATTCTTTCCCAGATTCCTTCTGGACTCCAGAGGACCTCTAATCATTTCCATCTAAAGGCCAGGGGTATTTCTGTCCTTAATCTAGCAAAGCAATTCCTTTAATTTCATTTGAATAAACTGACTTTTTAAAGAGTCACTGTATCATAGCTGAAACCTTGACCCCTCCACCAAACCTAGGAAGCTTTCTATATCCCAAAAACAAAGAACACAGTTCTTTGTCACCCCAGTAGTCAGGACCAATACCCAAACAGGGTGGCTGGCTCTGAGAGGAAGACAGTGTGGACCTAGGATGTCTGAAGGTATTTCATTGACTGCTTCTGCACACAGATCATACTGGGCCAGGTGTTACCAGGAAGTATGCCCAGAAAATCATGGTGACCCAAGTCAAATGGCCCATCTGTGGCAGGGATCACAAAGAATGAAGGAAACTAAGGAGTAGTTTTTAGGGAATATTAGTCTCTTGGGATAATATTTGAACACGTTATACCTTTCATACTCCTGTCAGATTAAATATGTAAAGCAGATCTCTAGGCAATTCTGGTTGAGTCTTACTTTTCCTTCTTCCTAAAATGCTGGTGGTGGGACATAGCAGTTAGCAACAGTTACCTGTCTCCTCTATTAGAACACTGGCAGGCAGGGCCAAGGATCTGTGAGGGCTCCTCCCCATTAGTCAGTTCTTGTCTACATAGCTTCATCCTTCCTTTCTGATTAAGGGTGTCCTGTCTCAGCTTACATTTAAAAATGGGGAGTTAAAGAGGGATCCATATATAAAGCACAAAGACAGAGAAGACTCAGGTGCTAAGCCCCTTTCCTTGCTGGCCTTTGACTGAACCTTTCTAGCAGGGCCACTAGGTGCATTGAAAAGGTGGTAGATCAACTCAAGGGGTACTGCTCACACTGAAATCATTACAGCTTTGTAGATTCATTAGGATAAAATTTTTCGGGGCTGGAGGTGTGATTCCAGAGGTAGAGGACTTGGCCCTAGGTTTAATCTTCATACTGAAAAAAAAAGATAAAAAGAAAAAATTCCAGCCAATGGTGGTCAAGGGTCTGAAAGAATGCCTTTTTCTGATTCATTCAAAGGCCCCACTGGGCCATCCATCATCAGTCCGGAATTCTGAGCCTAATCTATAAAATGGAGACAACTGACATCAATCTATAAAGTTGGCCAGAGAATGGAGCAAAATAGTGGGCATACAGGACAATGAAAACTAATATGCTATATATGTTATGTTTCCCAAAGTTCTGTTTGTGATTATTCAGCTCTGAGCAATTGGCATGGCAAGGGTGAATAAAGTTCCAGCCTGCGAATGTTTGAAAACAGAAGCAGAGGCCTGTGTTCAGATAGCAAATATCTTCTTACTCAAAATACTCAAAATATTTCATGATTCAAAAGGCAACTTTGCACTCATCAGCAGGACTTAAAAGAATACTCCAATTTTTGAGAGTTGCTTCAGCAAATAAACAATAAGCTGAGCTAGTTATAAAACAGTTAAGAACTCCTCTTCTGTGCCTGAATGTTCAGATAAAATAGCAAATGAAAGATACACCCCATCCCATCCTCATGCCACTACTGACTCCTAGAAACTAAGTTTATGCCTGTGAACAGGTCAAAGATAGGCTAAGGAGAAGTGAAAAAAAGTTGAAAGTTTTTAAGCCAGCCTATAGAAGTCATTCTGCAATGTAAATTTCAGAAATGGTTATTTTCAGGAAAACATCCCACATAACACCTCTTTGATTCTTCTCACCACAAAGATTCAGCTAATTATAGTTCAGACGAGTAACACAAATGATGTCATATAATTTTGATTTAGCTTGGAAAAGAGGACCGGGGAGGCATACTTGGCTTTCTAATTTGGTCTGTTGTGAGATCATGTTTAATCTGCCCTTCCTGTACAACCTGTACTTAGGACATACAAACAACTAATGAGGGAAAAGTTTCTCTTTAAAGAAAGATATCAAACCCAGTCTGAGCTCTAACTGTGGTATCACCAGGTGAGGAGCTCCTATTGTAGTATCATAGATTTGTAAATTCAAATCTATGGAGACTTGAAACTCCCCAGTGGTAGTTCTCCAGTGAAAACTGCTAAAACTCACTTAAAACAATACAGCATTTACAGTCTCTGGGAATGGTTGTAAGGGCATACAGAAAGTGAAGAAACATTTGTTCAGGAAAATCTACAAAAATTCAGTAAGAATTTCTGAGAGTTTGTGGTATGTGAACCACAACCCATGCTCTCTCTGCCAATCCCTACGTGAGACAGAAACCGTACTCCAGCCTGCTACAGCCAAGAACACAGGGATGTTTCTGCTCCACTCCAAGTCACAGGGCTGTCTTCACAGGAGGAACAGGATGCCAACTCTCAGCTACCTGTTGCCAAGACTAGGTTTCAGGGGAGTACAGCCGATGGAAGTGGGGGTTCCCTTCTTCCACCTAGCCTCCCACTATGGAAGAAGGCTCTACTTTGGGCATGGTACCACCGAGAATAGAAGGGCCCTGGTTGACCTTTCCCTGGCTAAGCTGTGGGGTTAAATTCTCCCTCCTTAAAATTTCTCCCAGACAAAGGTTATGTGCAGGCCCAAACCTAACTTTTGCAGGACACAGGTTAAGAGTACAAAGCCAGATCTACTAACCATTTCAAAACATTTAAAAACTATAAATCAAACTATAAAATTGTTAAAGAAAACATACTCTATCCTCCTACCTTTACCAGTACACTCTTATGACCCAGAAGGCCAGGTTCATTCAGAATTCAGATTCCTTGAGGCCCCTACCTGATGTATAGCATGATAAGAAGCAGCCACAGTCCATGGCCTACCCTTCTCATCCCAGCTCCCACTCTTAACAGGAAAACTCATACATGCAGATACATTAGTCCCCAAGTTCAAGCTCTGGACTCCTCTCTCTGGCTACTTCAAACTTAGCAGTGCACACACTGATAGGGCAGACCACCCTTTGGGTGGCTGGACCCAGGAAAGAGTCCTACACAGGCCATGGAAGCAGGCATGAGCCCATTTGGGTAGTGAATTCCAGGTGTCAGGTGCAAAATGCAAAACAGGAGATACAGACTCCAAGATGGCATACATGCTCTTGGTCTTCAGACTTCTCATGAGGAGCAACATGGCCAGAAGAAAGCCAGTACAGGTCTTCCTCAAGCATGGAGCCCAAGCCAATGCTTTTCCTGACCATGTCCTAGATACCATGTATTACTCTTTACTTTTATGTAAACTTGAAATTTTACTATGTTAAAAGTTTTTAAGCCAGGCATGGTGGCTCATGCCTGTAATCCCAACTACTCGAGAGGCAGCGATCCAGAGGCTTGTGGTTCAAGGTCATATTCAATAAACCAGGCATGATAGACCATGCCTGTTCTCCCAGTTATACAGAAGACCATAGATAGGAGGATGATGGTCCAAAAACCAAGTCAGCGGGCTCCTGAGACTTAGGTATTCTGAGTCTTCATTAGCATCATTAAAACTTGCCTGTAGGCTCAGTGCCTTAGAAGCAGGAGCATTAGCTCTTCCAGGTTAATTTAAGTCCAGTGCCACATACATGGGACACAATGAATACTATCTGGTAATGCCGTGGACCCCACCTCCAAAAGAAACCATGTCCAGGAAATGAGAGTAACCTCCTATGGGGGTTCCCACAGGCCAAATCCAGCTTCCCACAACTAAAAACATTTCAGAACTTTATAGAAGAGATAAAAGTGACCCTCCCCTCTCCCCTCCTCCCAGAAACAGAGAATGAGTCTTTTGATTGAGAAGCGTTTAGTTTAATCATTAAAATTATTCAAACCCTAATGGAGAAGTCACCTATATTTAAAAAGGGTGGTGCTCTTTCTCACTCACTTATTTTAGAGGGCAGTACAGTGAATGAAGAATAAGCGCAGGCCTGGTGAAGGCTCCAGAGAACAGGAGTCTCCTCTCAATTCTGCCTATGTCAAAGGCCACTGCCCTCAGGATGCTCTGGATAAGGTTGCCCAAGTGATGCCCTGGGCCTATAGTTCCAGAGACTCCACACTCTGAGCCCCTGATGGATGGTTTTCCTCTTCCTCATCAGCAGTAGCCTGAAGAATCCTTAGCAGTTTGAGCTCAGGGTTCCAGCCTATTTTCGCCATACTTTCTGAAAAGTTTTTGAGGGCCTTCTTGTGGACAGCAGCTGAGGCTCCCAACGTAGCATCCTCTGGAAGACTAGCTTCGTTGTAAGAGAATTCTGTCTCAGATTTGTCAGTACCTAAAAGAAGACTCAGCCGTTAATTGTACCTATAGCCTTCCCCAAATAACTGACAAGTAGAATACAGAAAAGAAAAGGCTGGATATCCTTGGGACCCCTCTGAAGAATGAGGACTGTCTCTCCAGAGAGCTATGCTACCTGATTAATACAGGTTCAGCTCTCCCTATCCTTAGTCACTTACTAAGGCTCCTCCACCCTAATGACTTACTTTCCAGACTGGAGAGCAAAGCCAGGTAGTTGTCAAAGTCATCCATCACTGATTGCGTTATGACACCCTAAAATTCATTGGGGTAGGAATAAGGAAATGGGACTTAAGATCTTAGTAAACTAAAGAATTTTCTAGAACATATTTTTCTTGGAGAAATTAATACCTAAGACAGGACAAAGACGCACCTCCTGGGACTGAAGACAAGTTTATATCATACATTCTTTGCCATCCCAGCTGTCCAGATGAAGACAGAACCCACTACTCCCCCATTCCCAGAAATCAAATAAGGGCAGACCACCTCTAAACAAGCTGCCAAAAACTCCCCACATTTTTGGATACATATGCTGCTCCCCTCATCAAAAGGTGCAGTCTAGCTGGGCACCAGTAGCTCACACCTATAATCCTAGCTACTCAGGAGGCAGAGATCAGGAAGATCTTGGTTTGAAGCCAGCCCAGGCAAATAGTTTATGAGACCCTATCTCTAAAAAAAGCCCTACACAAAAAAGGGCTGATGGAGTGGCTCAAGGTGTAGGATCTGAGTTTAAGTCCCAGTACCACAAAAAAAAAAAAAAAAAGAAAAGAAAAGAAAAAGAGGTACAATCTAGCCAAGCACCAGTGGCTCATCCCTGTAATCCTAGCTACCCAGGAGGTAGAAATAAGGAGGCTCTTGGTTGGAGGACAATGGGGAGGGGGGTAGTCACAAGATCCCATCTCAACCAATAGCTGGGTATGGTGACAAACCTGTCATCCTAAGCTACTCGGTATGGGGAGGATTGGCTAGCCCAGGCAAAAAGCAAGACCCTATCTCAAAAACAACCAGAGCAAAAAGGACTGGAAGCATGGCTTAAGTGGTAGAGCACCTGCCTAGCAAGCATGAAGCCCTGAGTTCAAATCCCAGTGCCACAAAAAAATATATAGACCTGTGGATCTGGTCTGAACTGTGACCTCCTTGACCAACAAAAGATGGGAGAAGTGACACTTATTCTGTTCCAGGCCCATCACTTAAGAAAGTGTCTACTACTAGCAGAGTGGCTCAAGTGGTAGAGCACCTGCCTAGCAAACATGAGGCCCAGAGTTCAAACCCCAGTACCACCAAAGAGAGAGAGAGAAAGAAGAAAGTGACTACTAAGCTATGAAACTCAAACAAACCACAATCCCCATCCAGCATCACTGAGTGACCTCAAGCAGGATCAGAATGATTGTCCAGCTGACCCACAGATTCAGCAGAAATGACAAATTACTATGGCTTGTACTTTGGGGTGGTTTGTTACACAGTAAGAGGTAATTAAACCTGGGCCCTACCAGAGGCCCTGATACACACTCACCTGCTTTGAGATGGCTTCCATCTCCACCAACTTCACATCACTTTCTGAAACCGACAGAGTTGACTGACCTAGTAACCACAAAGTCAATTCAATGCTCCTCTTACTGGCACTTTGTATACCATTGTTGGGCTGCTAGTTGATCCCTAGTCTACAAGAGAATCCCTGTCTAGGACAAGACCCCAATGGCAGATGAAAAGGAGATAGCCTTTTGAATTCTTTTGTTGTTGTGTTCTCTTATTATTATTATTATTATTATTATTATTATTTTAATTGACACAGAGACACTGTACCTATTCATGGGGCTCCATGTGATGTTTGGATATATGTAAACACTGTTATAAGGCCTTCTGAGTTCTATTTGTGATTCTACTTACTTAGGACTATAACCACATCTATTACAAAATAACACCTACACATAACGGCTACAAAAGAAACCAGAACTCTATCTTTCAGTTCATGGCAACTCCTCTTGTCAGAACATGACTCACCTTCTTGTGCCATCCCTAATGTACCCATATTGGCTTCTGACAAAAGGTTTTGGCTTTACATTTCTTTTGTACCAGCTGTTTCCCCAACTAGTCCCTAAATGCACTTTCTTTCCTTTCTCAAACTTCCCTCCTCTAAGCAAACATCTTCCAAGCTGCCACCAGCAGTATTATGCTAAAAGATACACTTTGGTTGGCTGCCTGCCAGCACTGGGTCTCACCTTAGCTGCACACCTGGAAGCACTGGGGCCTGGTGCCCAGTACCAGGAATTCTGATCTAAAAGGTCTGGGGTGTTTTCAAACCTTCTCAGCTGGCTGTAGTAAGGGTAGAAAGGTTAGCCCTCTATGCAGTTTATACAAGGCCCTTTCTACCTGATTGTCCTGGTCTCTCACTCTCCCTTATATACCCACAGCCATGCTGTCTGAGCAGCCAAGTTCCTCCAAGATGCCTCTGCACAAGCTATTCCCACTTCCAGGAATTCTTTTCCATATCAAGAAAATTCTCACAGGATCCAATTCAAAAGTCATCTCTTCTGTGAATCCCTTCTCAACTCAGGGAGCTCAGGCCATCTCTCTAAGAACATAACTCAAAAGGGAAGCATCAGGAGAAACACAAAAGGCAGCAGAATGGAATTGAGGGAATGGTTGCGATCATCCTGGATGAGGTGCTAGCCTCAGACAAGTTACCTCCCACCCTGGGCCATGATTCTTCTACCTGCCATGTGAAAGTCAGGACATTTCTTATATCTTCAAATTAGAGGACATTGTTGGTATCCGAAAGCACTGGAGGCTCATGCCTGTAATCCTAGCTAAGCAGGTGGCAGAGATCGGGAGGACCATCCCCAACAAATAGCTCGAAAGACACTATCTCAAAAATACCCAGCATAGGAAACAGCTAGCACAGAGTGGTTCAAGTGATAGAGTGCTTTCCTAGCAAGCATGAGGCCCTGAGTTCATCATTTTCAGGAACACCTCACCAGAGAGATCCCTCCCCGGGCCCCAGGACTGCTGAGTCAATTCTGATGGCTAAACAGTAGTTTTCACATTAAGGCCAGCAACATGCAGTCTGAGCAGAGAGGAGTCTTGCAAGATTTAGCACCCCCCTCACTCTGCATTGAAGCTGAGAAATGGCAGAGGATAGGGCTAAGTGCATCCCTCAGCTCAGGCAAAATAGGGGCTCTAAAAGGGAAGGTATTACTCTGGCCTCCAGCATGAACACTGGAAGGAAAGGACTGCCTGTTGAGAACTGGCTGCTGCCTGGATGGGGCTACGCAAAGTGCCGATTTCAACCTGAGCTCCTGAACGGTCAAGCTCATGGTGGGGAAGCCAGGGGATCCTGGAGCTCTGCTTCCTCAGGACCATTCTGAGGCTCTAGTGAGGGGCCCAAGTTCTCCCCTGCCCTATTGGCCAATGAGGCCTCAGGGATTCTTCTCTTCCATAACCTGAGCTTGCTCCTACGTTTGATCCTCAAACCATTCTTTGTTTTCCTTTTTTTTGTTTGTTTGTTTGTTTTATTTCTTGAGACAGGGTCTTCCTATGTAGCCCAGGCTGGCCTTGATCTTGAGATCCTCCTGCCTCAGCCTCCTGAGTACTGAGATTATAGGCATATGCCACCATGCTTGGCTCCCACTCTGTTTTTTCTAAGGTAGGTCCTGAAGAAAACATGACTGACTCACACTTGCAGTCATCTCTCAAATGCTCATGTGAAGCAGATACGGTCCACTTGCTTGCTTAGTAACTCTTTGGTGGTAATACATGGTAGGCCAGCCGTCCAGACCGAGCATTTCCAGAAGAATTCCAAGTACCCGACAAAGGCAGGTCTCCAAAATGACATAGGCATGTTTGACTTTTCCTTCCCTCAGCTACACCCTGGAATTCTATGACTTAACCAAGCACAGGCCCCTTACATGTCTCCTTAGCATATACAGGGTTATAGATGATGGCAAGTGAATGCTTACATGAAGATTTCTGGCTCTCTGGATCACTCTTGGATTTCTTTCTAGCCTCCTGAAGCTCACATGAGGAGGACTTTGAAAGTAAAGAAAGCTTTTGCTAAAAGAATTGAAAAGAAGGAACTTAACATTACACTAGATAGGAATGTTCTATCCATACACAGACAGGAAGAATCCCACTGCTCAGGTATTCCTTCCCATCCTGGGCTGCACCCACTTCTCCCACGCCCAGTGAGTCCTCAGGCTTCCCTCATTGCTGTTCTACCTGTTTCTTAGCTGTGGTTTTCATCTTCCTCAGCTGCTGCTGCTGCTGCTGCTGCTGGCGCTGCTGCTGCCACTGCTGCTGCTTCCTGGAACCTGGTGACCAGAGGGCCAGCTCAGACCTCTTCCCACTGAGGGCCCCACAGCCTCCTGCCTGCTGTGACCTGCCCTACTAAGGTGGCTCTCCTGCAATGGTCAGGACCAGACCGTGGGGGGGTGGGGGTGGGAGTGGGGACTGCTTCCTGACACTGGAGTTTCCTGAGTTCTACTTGTCACCCTATAGGACTGTGACAACAAACCTAACTAAATGGGGACCAAGTTAAAGTAAGAGAAATGTGGGCTGGGGGAAGGCGACTGTAAATCCACCAGTACCGCCAAAATTACCATCTCTCTTCAGGTTATAGTGCAATTTCTTCACACCCTCAGGATAGCGCAATGATGGTGTCTGAAGGAAAAGAAGAAAAGCTCTTCTGTGGGCCTTTCCCTTCCCCAAAAGCATTTATTCATCCAGTCAACAAGCACATGTTGGGAACCCAGTGTTTTGCAGCATTGTACCAGGGGCTGTGGAGGAAAGGAAAGGTGTGGGAAATGAAGTGCAGAAGAAGTGTAAATACTGCTTTTCTCCCTCCTTTTCTTCATTGCTTTGACCTACACACAGCCCATCCTTCTGTGGAGCCTGTGTCCAGAGAGCAGGGCAGAGTAGAAAGAGGGACTAACTTTTGGCTTTTAAATGGGTTTGGATGTTCATGTAGGCCTCTTCCTCTGAGATTTCCTGGCTCTTACTTGCAAGGTGAGGCGTTGTATAGTTAGAAACATCTTAGAAGAAATTTCACTGTCAGGACGGTTCTTTTCCAGAGGAAGATTCCTTTTCATCACAGATAACTGTAGCTTCATCTCTGCACAGGGCACATTATTTCCTCCATCTGGCAAAAGGCTGAAGACAACAGAGACAGCCAGACAGTCAAGAACAGCTCTTCCTAGAGAGTGTAGCTGATGAGAAAGATGAAAAGGACTCCAAATCTGAAGAAATTTCACTTTGTATCCAGAAAGGCTTATTCCCACAGTGTTCATCCAGAAACACCTTTGCAATGCAGCCATGGTAACCACAGTGGGTTTATTAAGCATTTACTCTATGTCAGGCTTGTGTGTTTTGTATCTCTAAGCCCTTAAAACCCCTTACAATATTGAAGCTGAAAGAGGCTAAATTATCGAAATTCACAGTTAAGTTTCAATATGAAATTTAAAGGATGTCACTCTCCAAATTATACACACCCTGCTGCCTTCCCTTTATCCATAATTCAGCTACAAAAACAAAACAGAATAGTGCTACCTCCTGGTGAGGGATTAAATGAGAGTTCATATAATGTGCTTAGCCCAGGGCCTGGCAGATGGTAAGTGCTTGACTGACCATGACTGTCATCCCTACCTGTTGGTAGGTCTAAGAATTCAGTAAACAAGTTGGATGACAGCTCATTCCCTGCTCTACTCAAAAAGAGCAACTGCTTAGACCCATACCAGCTTTAGTGAAGAGCAGGACTCGATTCTCCCAGCCTCATGACACTCACCACTCCTTCAGCAGATCCTGAGGTAGTGAGTCAGCATGGGCCCAGACCGGGACAGATTCCGAACTCGACTGCTCAAAAAAGTGTACTGGAGATGGGGGAGGCACCACCACTCCTGGAGTTTCCAAGCGTGTGTCTGTGTACTGCCTTCCAGGGAGACACAGAGGTGGCTTACTTTCCTGGAAGAGAAACATTGCAAAGAATGCTCCAAACCACTCTCTTCAAGTTTCTCCCCAACGTTCTACCCTGACGCGCAAACTTGCTCCAGACCCACTCCAGTCATTCCTAAATCCTCTTGACCCCAAGGGCCACCCTATTTCCTCTTCTCAGGTTCCCATTCCTATTGCTGTATTCAGACCACACAGAAATCGTTTTGTTTTGTTTTTCCAGAGAGGTCATTTGTTTATTCACTCAACAAACTAACTGGTATCATCTATACGCCAAGCATAGGGCTAGCAGGTGGGTGGATTCCATAATGAATGAAGTGGAACAAGACATTTCTCTCATGAATATAGTAGTCTGATGACTTATCTGAGCTCACAGTTACCTATAAATGGCAGAATTTAGAGTTGGAAGTCCAGGTCTTAAAACTTTTAGTCCATTGGAATTCTCTCCCATCACACTGAGGATTAGTTTTCAACTGATCAAAAAGTCCCCCTGAATATCCAATGGTTTCTCCTCTCATCTCTTCAAGGTGCTCTTCACCTTCTTACAGGGAGCAGAAAAGGAAAGGGAACCTGAAGAGGCTCAGTAATTATTTCTAAAGGAGGGATTTCATTTGCAGATTTTTTTCATTTATAGGGGGTAGGGGTGGGGTGGGGAGACCTAAAAGGAAAACAAAAATAAGCCCTTCAGAGTAGTATCACAAACATTTAGGCAAAATATTGAACTCACCCCTTTCAATTTCTTTCTTCTCTTCTTCCCATGCCAAAAAGTAGGTGTCTTCTCAGCTGAGCTTGAAACAAGAATGACCATGACTTCCTCCCAGACATCTTAAGCAGAAGCACTAAGTGTATTTGTGAAAAATGACCATGGAGATTCCTATCTCTAATTAGTACTCAAGGATGGCTGGGTTGGACGCCAACAGTACCTGCTACCCAGATACCTGCTGCTGGAAAGACTTCCTCACCCTCACATCTAAATTTTGTTCCCCAACATTCTCTCTGAATTTATTTTCACAGTATGAATTCAAATTAGAAATTATACACTTAGGTGTGGTTATGTTTGTAATGTCTGACCCCTCCATATGGCCCTAGGAGGACAGGGACCAAGTCTATTCATTCCTCACTGGATCCTTGCTGCTTAGCCCAGAGGAGATAATCAAAAAGCACTTTTTTTTTTTGGCAGTCATGGTGGTGCAGACCTGTATTCCCAGCTACTTGGAAGGCAAAGGTAGGAGGATCATGGTTCAAGGACAGACAGCCCAAGCAAAAGTTAGTAAGGCTCTGTCTAAAAAACAAGTCGGGCATAATGGCACACACCTGTTGGGAGGCAGAGACAAAAGGCTCGATTGAGGTCAGAAGTCAGCCTGGGCAAAAGTATGAGACCCCACCTGAAAAACAAACTAAAAGCAAATACTGGGCACTGGTGACTCACACCTATAATCCTAGCTACTCAAGAGGCAGAGATCAGGAGGATCATGGTTCGAAGCCAGCCAGGGCAAACAGTTTGCAAGACGCTATCTCGAAAAAATCCCATCACAAAAAGAGCTGGTGGAGTGGCTCAAGGTGTAGGCCCTGAGTTCAAGCCCCAGTACTGCAAAAAAATAAATATATAAATAAAAAATATAAGCAAAAGGACTAAGGACGTGCCTCAAGTGGTAGGCTGCCTGTGAAGTGCAAGCCTCTTCTCCTTCTTGCTTGGGAAATGGAAATGATAACTGGAGCTCTAGCAGCCAACTTGGAGTTTAAAAACACCGATGAAGCACTTTAGAAGATGGAAGTCACAGACTAAGGGGGATGGCCTGGAAAACTAGAATTAGCCCTGGTTTCAGGTTATCTCACAGAAGGGCTGGAGGGAGTGACTCAAGTAGTAGAGCACCTGCCCAGGTAGCATAAGATCCTGAGTTCAAGCAACAGTACCACCAAAAAAATAACAATAATAAAGTGTGATTGGGCTGGTGGTGTGGCTCAAGCAGTAGAACACCTGCCTGGCAGGCATGAAGCCCTGAGTTCGGACTCCAATACTCCCAAAACAAAAACAAAAACAAAAACAAACAAAAAACCCACAGATTATCTCATAGAGCTGACATACTAGCCATGACCCGCCTACCTCTGGGTTTCTTTTAGATAAAGGAACATAAATTCCTACAGGTTTTGTTGTTGATACTATGTGTATACAGACAAAAATGCATACTTAAAGAAGCATTTACCAGTCTGATTTTGTAAAAAGAAAAATTCTTGAGGTTGACATCAATAAGATGCTGACTAAGAAGAAATTCAGCCACTTCACAAGAATATGAAAGCCTCAGCAGTCATCAAAAAAAACTTTCCCCATGGTTGTCAATACTAGTAAGCCTTTGGGCCTTTGCCAAATGACCTCTGTCACACTCTGCTTTATATACAAGTCCTACAAGTTATTCTTTTTGCACCACTGTTCTAGCCTTGGGGTAGAGAGCACAGTTCATATGCTTTACCAAGAGCTCTTTCACAAGTTGCTGAGGGCTAATTTTAAAAAATGAATAGCGAGCATTTATGACTTAATCAAATCTCACTAATAAATTGGGCCCTGACTTATATGCTATTTACTGCCATGTAGAATTTGATATAGAGAAGTCTCACAGCATGAATCTCAAAGTGCTTTAAAACAGAATTTCAGTGTAGAATTTCAGAGGCAGAAGCAAGAGACAATGCCCACCTCTTTGCTTGGCCTCCTGCTACTTGTAATGAGATACTTAAAAGGGAGATCACAAAAAGGAGGCTTGCTGAGGACTGTAGGAATTTACAGAATTTACAGAATCTTCAAGTTCTAGATGCAATACTCACCTCATACTCTTCTCCGTTTTTTCTGGGATCCAGATTACAACCATATTTCTGACATCTTCAGAGCAAGGTAGTTGTGTCTCATTCAAATTCAACACTGAAAGCTAAGAGAAAGCCACAAAGAGATGGCTTGAAGTATTGGGCTCCTGCTGGCACTAAGGACCAGATTATTCTAATCAAAAAGTTTAGTGGCTCAAAAGCGATAAAAAATAGGGTAGAGGGTTAGCAGAATGGTTCAAGTGGTAAAGCGCCTTCTTAGCAAGCAGAAAGCCATGAGTTCAAAACCCAGTACCACCAAAAAAAAAAAATAGGGTGGAGGGTAAATTAATTGAAGTATTTCATAAGCGTTTATGAAAATAGTATAGTGAAACTAGTTAAAATTGTTTTAAAAAAGGAGGAGAGGGGATAAGGAAGAGTAACAAAGAGGATGAATTTGATCAAAGTACATTATATGCACATATAGAAATACCACAATGAAACCCTTTTTACAATTAGCACAGGCTAAAAAAAGAAAATAGCAAAAAGACATTTCCAATCCCCAAATCACCATAATATTCTCCCAAACAGCCTACTACATCAGTTGTCAGTACAAACACTGCAAGAGCCAGCATATTTAAACAAAAACTCTTTGGTTGGTGGAATGGCTCAAGCAGTAAAAGCATCTAATTAGCCAGCATGAGGCCGAGTTCAAATCCCAGTGCCGCCAAAAAAAAAAAAAAAAATCTCCTCCCCTACCTGCTTCCCTGTGACATTACGGATGGATCTGCTAACTCCCAACCCCATTCCACATGAAGGTACCTTGGGGCTTACCTGGGAAACAACTCATGCTGCCCACTCCACTCCAAAGACTTAGGTCCCCTGCAGGTAATCAGTCAGCATTTTGGGAGCGGGGAGAGAATGGATGGAGACAGAACCAAGTTTTCTACTTTTATTTATAGCCTGTCTATAATTATAGACATCTATACGAAAGTTCAAGTGTTAGTTCTTCTCACGTGTAGCTATTTAGGATCCTACAACACTCAGGGTTTCAAGGAAACCTTGTAAATCATTTAGTCCCTATTCCTAATAAAATGTACCAAAAAAACCCCCCAAAAAACCCACAAAGTGGTTAAAAATAAGGTTGCTCTTGCTAAAAGGAACTGATTTGGCTTGGGGAAAACAAAAGAGACATTTTATTGCCTTTTGAATTTAGAATCATCTTCATATGTACCTTTGCAAATAATTAGTTAAAAAAAATGTAACCTAAAGAGATCAAGGAGGCAAAGTGACTTGTCCATTCATCATTCAATCCCATCTGCCCTCTCTTAGTCCCTTACATTCTCTACCACATGGTATTGGACAGAGACTCAGTTCATGAAAAAATAAAAGCCCTCCAATAGGACTGCAAACAATAGTAAATCTTTCTTTACTGTAGGTAAGTAGGAAAGGCTTTCTTCCTAAAGATGTAATTTAGCTCTACGTCTATTAGACACACACCTTAGCAAATCATTTCTCATATGAACCTGAGTTTCCTTATCTGTACGATGTATGACATAGAACACAGTAATGTTCTTTGAATTGCAACTGCAACTTATTTATAGGTCATCAAATCAAATTTTGTGAGTCACAGCTACCTGTTTAAAAATGAAATAGAGTAAAACAGAATAGGACAGAAAATATCAGATTACCTCCCCCACAGTCAGGGTGAAGATTATCCCATGATCCTTTGCTGTAAAATCTATTTCTTACCATGAATTTTAGTTCTTAAAGTTTGAAGACTATCAGACCAGATGATCTTAAGGCCCATTATTTTAGTTCTGATATTCCAGCACTTTCATTTTCCTGACTATGAGATAACAATGTTTACTTAGAAGCTAAACATGCTCTACACAGAGGGCAGAAAATTCTCACCTATATCAAACCACCACAAATCAATCCCACTTGTGCCTGGGATTTCTGAAAACAATACAGCATATGAAGCCCTTAGTATGGACCTTAGTATAGAGTAAGGATCCAATACAAGACAGTTATTATCATCATTATTATTCAGAGTATAGTGTTTTTGAAGAATAATGTTAAAGGCAAACTATTTTCTTCCTACTAGTAAAGACAAAATGTGGAGGTAGTACCTTTTTTTTTTTTTTTTTTTTTTGGTGATTTTGGGGTTTGAACTCAGGTCTCATGGTTGCTAGGCAGGCACTCTACACTTGAGCCACGCCTCCAGCCCAAAGAGGTGCCTTTTTCATTTGCAACTTACTTTTGGAAATCTATCAGTATGCTCCATCACACTTTTGTCAGGGAAACTCCTCTGAGGCCTAAAAAAGTGAGAGTTCCAAACATGAAACAGAAACACAGAAGACATTGGAACGATAAAGTTAAACCCTTCTCCTTATCTACAGCAAGCCTTGGATTTAATACTAACCAAATGAAAGAAGAGGATCCTAAATAGACATTGCACACTGTAAATACTTCACAACCATGTGTGACAGCAAGTGAAATTCATAGCCTACGCCTCTCTCTCCAGCCACAGAGACAGGTAGATCACCATCATTAAAAGTCTATCAAGTACCTTTGATATAGATGTTCAAAAGCATGTGAAATAAACATGTGATTTACACATATAATAGAATATTATTCAGCTTTTGAAATTGATATGCTACTGTAGAGATGAACCTAAAAAATATTACACTAAATGACATAAGCCAGACCCAACGGGACAGATTCGTATGATTCCACTTATATGAGGTACCTGGAATAGGCAAATTCAAGGAGATGGAGAACAGAATAGAGATTTCCAAGGTCTGAGAGGAGGGAATGAAGAGCTATTGTCCAAAGGACAGAGTTTCTGTTTTAGATGATGAAAAAGTACTGGATAGAGATGATGATTGCACAATTGTGAATGTACTTATAATTATATAAGTATACATAATTTTTATAAAATAGTAATTTTTATTAAAAAAATAATTTTATTATGTATACTTACTATTGTAATAAAAGAATACCACTCTCATATTTGAATATCACTTGCTATTTATTTTTTAAGCATCTTATGTTTATGAATGAAAAAATAATGCAGAGGTATACAATAAAGACCCAACAGTAGGCTTGATTTATAAAATCCCATATGATATAGGCCCCAGTTTCTACTAGTATTTTCTCCTCCTCAGCCTCATCTCTGGTCCCACTTCTATTCCTGCTCAATGTTGCAGACACAATGAACTATTTCCTAATACCTAAAAATTTTCCTCTTGCCTCCAGGCCTTTGCATGTACTATTCCTCTAAGTTTAGAACTCTTCCACCTCATCTCCCACATGTGACCCCCACTTCACCAGACTGCTCAAACTTCAGATCTAGGCACTGGTGCCACTTGTACAGATGACAGTGACTAGAAAGGAACCCTTTCTAGTGCTTCCACATACTGAAGTGGCAGTCTTCTTGAGACATTCATCACCCTGGATGTCCCTACCTACTGACTTGTTTGCTTCTCCAGTTAGATTGAAGACCCTGTGGGCTTAAAGACTGTGTCTTACATGAGGAAAACAAAATATTGTTGTATCACCAGCATCCAGAACAGTAGCCCCTACTAAAATATATTTGTGAGGTGGATGAGTGACTAAATGAATGATATCACAACTGCTCCCTAAAATCCAGAGGAGCAAACAGGACAAATGTATAAAGACATCCACAAGTACGTCAGGGACAATCAGTGCTGGGTTAGGTTAGAAGAATGGGTACCTAGGGATAGTGGTAAATGGAAAACACAAACTGGACAGCAGAGGAGGGCGCAGTCACTTATTCAACAGACATTTGAGCTTCTACTCTATGCCATGCACTACTGAAGACACAGGAAGGAGACAGAGCAGTGAACCAAAAAACATGGTTCCTGCTCTCAGAAGTTCCTGTTCTCAGAACTGACATTCTAAAGAAGGGAAGCAAGCAAATCAATAAAATGCATTTCATATCAGAACAAAAGGCAAAAGAAACAAGATTAAATGATGCTAAAGGTGTGGGGAAATTTTAAGAAGGGTGGTTTAGAAAGATCTCTGAAAAAGAAACAATTTTTTCCCCAAAAAACTAGAGCTTGAACCCAGGGCCTTGCATTTGCAAATGCTCTACTGCTTGGGAGCCATCTCTCCAGCCCTTTTGTTTTCATTTTGTTTTTGAGACAAGGTCTCCTAGGCTGGCCTGGAACTCCTAATCCTCCTGCCTCCACCTCCTGAGTAGCTGGGATTACAAGCACACAGCACCATCCCCAGTGTGTGAAAAGCAACTCTTAAGCTTAAATTTGAAGGACCGAAAGGAATTATCCACAGGAGGATCTAAGGCAGTATTTCTTAACCAAGGGCCAATTTTGTCCGTGTGGGACATTTGGCAATATGTGGACACATTTTGGTTTGTTACAACTGCAGGTGAGGTATGACTGAGCAATCATTCAATCAGTAGAAGCCAAGGACATAGCTGAACTGAGGCAACAGACAGATCCCCGTGATGATTACTTGATCCAAAATGTCAATAGTTCTAGGTTGCAAAACTCTTAAGTTAGAGAAAAACTGTTCCACTCTGAGGAAACAGCCGGTTCATGGGCCGTGGGGTAGGAAGAGCGATGTGGGCCTGGTGGAGTGGGTCAAGTGGTAGAACACCTGCCATACCACAAAAAGAAAGAAAGAAAGAAATAGCAATGTGGCTGGAACCTGTTGAAGAAAGAGGAGGAAACACAGGATGAGGTCTGCTAGGAAGGCAGGATCTTGCAGAGCTGTACAGGCCACGTCTGGGGACTTAACTGAGCAGCACAGAGGGAAGAGGCCTTAAAGTTTGGGGAAACTGCATGAACAAATATCAGAGGCAGAAAAGCTGGTGTCAGAAAAGAGAGGACTTTCTGGCTAAGGAGGAGCCAAATAGGCTGGAGGCGTGGCTCAAGTGGTAGAGTGCCTGCCTAGCAAGAACAAGGTCCTGAGTTCAAACCCCATACCACAAAAAAAAAAAAACAAAAAAACTAATTTGTTAGTTTTTGTGTTGGTTATTTTAGAGATAGAGTCTCATGAACTATTTATTCAGGGCTAGCTTTAAACCTCAATCCTACTGATTTCTGCCTCCTGAGTAGCTAGGATTACAGGTACCCAGGGGAAGGGTGGGGGGAACTAATCTTAAGGTGCTGGAGTCATGGCTCAAGTGGTAGAGCACTTGCCTACTAAACACAAATCTCTAAGTTCAAACCCCAATACAGCCAAAAAACAAAAAAGAGGAGCCAAACGTGGAAGGTTAATCTGTCCTTCATACATAAGATTGTTTAGAGGGAAAAGGCAGGGAGATCCATTCAGAAGCCCTGCAGAAACCCACATGGGACAATGAGAGACTGGTGTAGAACAGAGGCTATGAGGCAGAAAGCAAGAACACAGAAGAAGAGGGATGGAAACCAGGAGCCACATGGATGAAGTTGCTTTGTCACAGTACATCACACACCTGCACCTGACAGCAGTTGGAAGTGTGTTGTGTGCCTATGTGCAGATGCGAAGCACAACACAGGTCTTGGCTGGAAGGTGCTGCTCATTTCCCAGGGTTCAAGTCCTAGAGAACCTAAAAGTAGTCCTATCCTTTCCTGTACCATCTTTACCCTAGGAAAAATCAATAGGAGCCGGGCGCTGATGGCTCACACCTAGCTACTAGTTACTAAGGAGGCAGAGATCAGGAGGATAGCAGTTTGAAGCCAGTCCTGGGCAAAGAGTTTGGGAGACTCTATCTTGAAAAAAATCACAAAAAAGGACTGTGGAGTGGCTCAAGCTGTAAGAGTGCTTGCCTACCTAGAAAGTGTGAGGCCCAGAGTTCAAGCCCCTGTACTGCATTGGGACCCTCCTGATCTCTGCCTGCTGAATAGCTGGGATTACAGGCATGAGCTACCACCGGCACTGGGTGCCCAGCAAGACAGGGTCTTTAAAAAGATAATTAAGGTAAAATGAGTAGGTCCTAATCCAATATAAAATGAGAGTAGGACACAGACACATCCACATAGGGAAGACCATGTGAAGACAGAGGAAGAAGACAGTTAGCTCCAAGCCAAGGAGACAGGCCTGAAAAGAAAAGAACCTGCTATCAATTTGATCTCAGACTTCTAGCCTGCAGAACTGGGAGCAAAATCAATTTGATTGTTTAACCCTCCTAGTCTATGGTACTTTGTAATGGCAGCACTAGCAAACCAGTACAGCTCTAAATTATCCAGCACCTAAAACACAAGAAGAGTGCTTTCTTTTTGTTTCCTTCCACCTAGTCACCACTTCTTTAACTGAATTAGTATTTTCCTTTTTAATCCAGATTTCTCAAAGCCTCCTGTGTGGGTAAGGGAAAATGATAACCTAGAAATTTGAGAAAACCATCCACTAAAGGAAGATTCCAGGATAATTTACCTTCGTTGAAACTTGAAGTCAAGCTTTGAACCCCGACACAATAAAGAACGGGCTTTAGTGAAGGTAAATCCTGATAAATGTTGCTGAGTGAGTCTCTTGGCCTGGAGGTAGGAATTGGAGAAGTTTGCAACCGTGAGCACTGGGAGTTTATCTGAGAAAGCAACCCGGGAGAAAGCATGTTAAGTGTTACCAGGAGAGAGGGAGCCAAATGGAAACAGTTTAAGGACCTCATGAGGAAGAAGACAGAGGCTAGCTGATTCACCTTGAACATCCAGGGGAGTTTTGCCCAGTGAGCCCAGGATTCGAGGATGGCCCCTCTCAATCCTTCGGACAGTTGCCCAGCACTGTGGATGCTGACAAATAGCCAAGTTGCAGGTAGTTTCATCCCACTGGCTCTCTTCTGGCAAATCCATAGCTATAAATGCTTTAGAACAAAGGCCATACCTGCAATTTCCCAGCCCTCTGAGAATCAACAGTAGCATAATTGAGAGTTTTACCATACATTAGTCATGCTATCCAGATCTCAACTGGGACTCAAATAAAAAAATACTTCTCTTGAACCCATATAGGCAAATGGTAGTCACTATACAAATAAGGATAAACAAGCATGTATGAAAACATCTCAGCATGAGGTCAAATAGCAAGTCTGGGAGCAGACTGGCCTAATTGGCCATTTAATAGCTGAGTGACCTGGGACTTATCCAATCTAAGCCCCATTTTCCTCATCTGTAAAATGAGGGTAAGACTGTTTCAGTCATTATAAAAATTAGTTAATGGATATTTAAAAGCCTGACATATAACTTAAAATAAATATTGGGTTCCTTTCCTTTTTCCCCTTCATTAATCGTGAAGGAGAAGATGCCACCATTTCTGAAAAGCCTTATTAAATGACAACCAATAAAGTCACACAAGTGCTTTCAATATCTCAAGCCTTGTTAAGGCATGCTTCAGTTTCCAACATGCTTCAGTTTCCAACATGCTATAATTCCCACAGAGACAGATAAAACATCCACTGGCCATGAATGGTTTGCTCCAACTGCAAATCGTTAAGACTTGCCATTGCTTCAGAGGCCATTAGCTTTTCATTTACTCGCTGTTATGGACCTTAGCCAAGTGACTTCACCCCTCTTAGCCTGTGTCCTCATAAAAGGGGGGGGGGTGTCTTAAATAGGATTGTAAAAGCACTAAATGAGATAATGTTTTTGTTTTGTTTGGTTTTTTTGATAATGTGCTTTTTTGTGTGCTGTATAATTAAGTATTCAAATATTATCTTTCTCTAGAGATGTTTTAGGCAATCACTACCACATTATTCCTATGAACGTTTTAGGGACATCGTCCATTTCTTCTTTTTTCTGTTCAACATATTTACTGACTACTAAGTATGTGAAAGGACCTGTTTGGGGGATGAAGAACAGTAAATGAACTCACTGTTGTAAACAACTTATAATTTAGATCAGAGTAGCAAACTATTGGCCTGGGATTGCCCCTGGCCTATGACTTGTTTAGTTTGGTCGGTACTTTGAGTCAGTATTTAAAAACTGAAATAGTCTATCATCTCCAGATTTCTGGCTCTTCTTAGAGATTAAAATGTCTGACAACACTGGGCCCAGTTCCAACTAAACAGTAAGGGGCAGAAAAAGCGTGGTTTCTGGCTGCTTTAAGCCAGGCCTGATCACCCGAAGTTCAGTGTTCCCTACACCACCCTGCAAGTATTTTTCATTGTATCTATTTGTTGTTTTTCTCCTAATAGGGAAATACTTCTCTGAAATCACGTCTCCATCGAAAGCGGGAAAACAAAACTCTTGAGACTTTGTTTCAAGTGGGGAAAAGAGCAGCATTACAGTGTTCTCAATGGGAGGTGAGAATTGCTACGCACTTAATATGAAAATAACACGGACTGGGGGAGTGGCTCATCGGGTAGCACAAGGCTATCAGTTCACACCCCAGTCCCACCAAAAAAATTAAAATCGCCAGTGCAAAACCTCGGTAATGATTCTGAATGGGAAAGATGTACAATGAACGAAAAGGTGAATACAGTTTTAACAGGGTTTGGTTTTGAATGTGATGTTATTCTTGTAAGAGGCTGTTTCTCGCCTTCTGTTACCTGCCCAGCCTGAACTGAGGAAGTCTCTTCAGGCGCATCTCCACATCGCCAGCATGAGTGCTGCGCTGCAAAATAATCCACGTTAAAAACAACAAAAAAACCTAAATAACGCTTATCCTTTATATACAAAGTTACGAGGCAAGAAAAGACTAAGAATGGACATCAGCTCCAGTAGACTCCAAAAAAAAAAAAAAGCCCCCTTTCATTCCGCACAAAGAGGGGAAAAAATGGGGGACTCGCGTGCTCCCCACCAGACGAAAGCAGATACCAAAGCGTTTGGGTTTCCAAGACACCTGGAAACAACGCTGGCCGCCCTCGCGGAACTGAGGCCGTGGCCCCGCCCACCAGGCCCGGCCCCCGTCGGCAGAGGCCCCGCCCAGCCTTCCCCTCCCTCGTTAGCCACCTGTCTGCGGCGACGCCGCAGAGCACTATGGGAAGTGGACAGAAGCCTCCTCGAGCCAAACTTTTTTGATGCAAAAGCTCTGGATGAGGCGGCCGCGTAAAGTTAAAAATAAGAAGCCTTGGGAGAACGTGAAGAGTACGGTGGCTCAGAATGAAACCCCAGTAAGCCAAAACCACAGCAATATGGAAAGTTAGGAGGCACCGGAGACTTGAGGCGGAGGCGGGGCTGGGGAGGAAGGAGGGTATGTCGTACAGGGCATTGTGGGATACGGTGGGCAACGTGGGGCTGGACGGGAGCCTGGGAGGGTCAGACCATAGCGACGCGGGAAGTCCGGACGCGGTAGCTGCCTAAGTTGGAGGCCTGAGGCGGAGGACGATCGGGTCCCAGCAGTGGCAATGGCGGAGAGACCCGAGGACCTAAATCTGCCCAACGCCGTCATCACCAGGATCATCAAGGAGGCGGTGAGCGGCTCAGGCCAGCGGATGGTCCGGGGGAGGACGAGCGGGCTGGAGGGAAGCAGGTCCCTAGCGGACATTTGTGTTCACCACGGCTCTCCTCGCAGCTCCCGGACGGTGTCAACATCTCTAAGGAGGCCCGGAGCGCCATCTCTCGCGCCGCCAGCGTCTTCGTGCTGTACGCCACGTCCTGGTGAGCGTCGCAGAGCCGCCCAGAGCTCAGCTGGGGCCAGGCGGAAGGGAGGCGCAGGCAGACCCCGGATCCAGTTCCTGGCCTGGACTCCTCAGACCCCCCAACAGTTAGTTCCTGCTCCAGTTCCTACAAGCTCTGAGGCAAATTCAGCCGCCAAAGCTTTGCCTTAGCGCGTTGTGCAGGGAAGGGGTGGGGAGGACTTGCCCGTGTCACACCAGAACCATGTATCGAAGACGACCCTGGGCTTCTCCACCCACCTCGGGGCGCTCCTCTTCCCCTCCGCTGCACACGCGGCAAGAAGGAGCCTGCCAGCCTCTGACGGTCTTTCTCTTTCATTTTCAGTGCCAACAACTTCGCTATGAAGGGGAAGCGCAAGACACTCAATGCCAGTGATGTGCTCTCAGCCATGGAAGAGATGGAGTTCCAGAGGTTCATTGTCCCGCTCAAAGAAGCTCTAGAAGGTATCCACCCTTCTGTTTCCTAAGCCACATAGAAAGATGTTCATCCTGTGTGCCCTGATCACCCAGCCATAAGGCTTTTCAATGGTTAGTGAACCATTGAACCAGTACTGGTTTTGACTTAGACCAGTTTAGTTGGTACCATCTCTGATCTATTCGTGATGTTGAGCAGGTTAGTTTTCCTTTTATGCCTCAGCTTTTCTAATGGAGTTAACTGCTGCAGTGTCTGCTTCACTCTTCCAGCTCTGCCTCCTAACCCCCTCCTTTCATTACAGCATATAGGCGGGAGCAGAAAGGCAAGAAGGAAGCTTCGGAGCAAAAGAAGAAGGACAAAGACAAAAAAACAGATTCAGAAGAGCAAGACAAGAACAGGGACGAGGACAATGATGAAGATGAGGAAAGGCTGGAAGAAGAAGAACAGAATGAAGAAGAGGAAGTAGACAACTGAATAGAGTGGGCAGACTGGCACCATATTTATTCATGGTACCACCCTGAAATATCTCATAGGTTTATGCGAAGCTTTTCCCTGCTGGGTAGAGCGGTCTTAGGCTCAGATACCTAAGATCAAAATAAAAACTGGATAGAATTATCAAAATTAGCTCTTCCCAGACTCAGAGCATCTGAGTAGCAGAATCCTATTTTGCTGAAGGTTATGACTTTTTAGTAAGGGGGATTCTGAATGGCTAATTAAATTGGCCCATTTGATATCTTGTTTACTTAGATGTATGTTTAGGTAATTTTTGATCCCCAGTCTCCCTGACCCTCCAAAAAAGTAATAATAACTCCGTGCTGCCTGCTGTGTTCCACACCACAGAGGCAGTGAAGACTCAGAAAAAATTGAGGCTTTGATCATGGTTGGCCTATGTTCGATTGCACAGTATTTGGCAATAGTAACTTATTAAGAATGGTCAAAGGGCTGGGGATATAGCTCACAGATAGAGCACTTGCCTAACAACATGTGCAGGGCCCTAGGTTTATTTTCAGCAGCACACACGCAAAATGGTCGCAATGGTTTAGCTCTAGGAAACTACTAAAACGCTCTGAGAGAATAATGAAATCTGTCACCTCTTCACTTGACAGTCGCATTAAGTTTTGTTTTCTCTAGACTCTTTGGCTCACAGCCCTCCTTTATTGCCTGCAGATACTCAACCTGCAGAGGTGACTGTGCTCTATGTACAGATGCTCTTGCATAAGCGGTTTGGATTGAAACTGGTCAAGCAAGAGTGACACTGTCTTACAAAACAGATGACTTAGTCTTAGATGTACCTCACTGCCTGCCACTGTACAGCTTTAGGATTCATTATCACCTCCTGGAAGGTGTAAAATCCAGGCTTTCTCTTCTTGTAATCCATCTCCTAGATTGTGGCTCTGCCTTTTCAAACTCTTATTTGTGACAAGTTCCAGAGTTTATTTCCACTAGGCTTAACTTTTCCCCTCTATACTTCTCCCTATTTTCTGCTTCTCATTCCCACCTTCTGTCTCTATCTGCAACTCTAGGAATTTTGATTACTTGCTTAATATCCCAAAGTGTAGGTTCCTCTGATTCCTTAGTCTCATGTCTTTTAAAAATGGCTTTGTGAAATTCCTCTAAACCTTAAGGGAAAGCTGATGGTGCTCAGGAATCTAATCTCCAACCATCCCTTTAATTGCTTCTAAAGCATCTGTGTTGGCCCTTTGTAGCCTTTTCCTCTTCCCTTCAGTACTCCAAGCACTTTCTTGTCTCATCTGAGTGCTTGGGGTTGAACACTGTTAACTTGTTAAGTGAATACAGTGAAATGTTTTGTTGACAAACAACTGAAGACTGTTGAGAAAATTTTAATGCTTTGTACAAATAAAGAACATTTCTTGTTTAAAGTGATGACTCATAAGAGTGTGCTTTTGGAGAGGACCCTCTGATCGTGCCCCATACAGTATTTGGGGTATGGACTGGGCCAGACTTTTATAAACATTGAGTCCTACATCAGTTGGAATGACCAGCAGGTGCTGCACATTCACAGGCAAGGGCGTCACCCTTAACCACCGCAAGTACCTTTAGTGGCTCTTACCAGCACCCTAGATTCTCACCCAATTCATTTATTGAGCCTGTCCTATATATGGCACTGTTCTAAATGCTTTAATTAACTAGTTTATCTCTGTTATCTCATCACAATTCGGTATTTTCAATCCACATACACTTAAATCATAAGTCACATTTATAGATAAGATCATGTTAGGCATGATGGTACATGCTTGTAATCCCAGCACTCAGGAAGCTAAGGCAGGAGGATCATCAAAGGTCCAAGGCCAGCCTGGCCTACCTAGTAAGACCCTGTCTCAAAAATAAAAATCTTAAAAAAGATTTCACAAAGATAAGCCCCAGTGGTCACTTGATCTAGTTGCTTTTTCCTTCTCCACAGCAGGAACATTCCTAATTCCCACAAGCTGCACTCAAGGCTAAGCCCTCAAGTCCCATCTGGACTCCTGTGACTTCCTTTCAGCTCAGTTTCCTGCCTCATCTCTACTTCCCCTGTGTAATTGCCAAGTGGATCTTCCTGGAACACTGCTATACTACAGTCCCTCCCTGCCTCCTTGGAAATCATACCCATACATAATAAGCCCATGTAAGGAGGGCTTGCCCCCCCTTAGAGTAGAATATTCTCATCTACTATTCAACATAAGGCTATTTGTGCTCCAGTCAAAAACAGATCCCAGCTGGGAGTATGGCTTAAGAGTGCCTGCCTAGCAAGCAAGAGGCCAAGTTCAAACCCCAGTACTGCTTAAAAAATAAAAATGCAAATAAGTTCTCTCAAATGGGTTTAATTCATCCTGCCCTGTTCCTTACCAAACTTTAATTTCCAAAGAAAAACATGTTTTCTGAGAGTGAAGACTGATTATAGAATCAGTGAGGACAGTTTTTCCCAGCTACACCTCATTCCTGTAGGTAGCTACATTCCGCTAGACTTTACTAGCACGTTTCTTGTGCCTTTTTTAGCATAGCCCTTCCTGCCCAGATACTGTAATCTTTATCTGGGAGGTAGGAGAGTTCCTATCCTAATCCATTCAAAACTACTCTTGCAGCCTAGCCCCCTATTTTTACCAGTGGGAAGTTAGGCTCTTTAGAAGTGACTTAAAATCTTACCACTAATTTATGAACACTGAGATCATGTCTCAGTGGCCCTTTGGCCTTGCTTGTTTTGTTGTTTCAATAAACTTTTTTTTTTTTAAATCTTGGAACAACTTTAGATTTACAGAAAAGTTACAAAGAGTACAGAGAGTTCTCATACCCTTCACCCAACTTCCCCTCATGTTAACATCTTACATAACCGTGGTACATTTCTCAAAACTAACCAAAACTTAAATTCCAGTCTATTCTGGTATTTCACCAGTTTTTCTACTAACGTCCTTTGTTTCTTATAGCATCCAATGCAGAATATCACACTGCATTTAGTGAACTTTTAAAAATTAAGGTGAAATTCACAGAACATAAAAATTAACCGTTTTTACTTTTTTTTTTTTTTGGCGGCACTGGGGTTTGAACTTGGTGTCGTGCTTGCTTGGCAGATGCTCTACCAGCCCAAATTGACCGTTTTTAAAGGAACAACTAGGTGGATTTTCATTCACAATGTTACACAACCACTCTCTGTACCTTCAAAACATTTTCATCACCTTGTACCATTAAGCAGTCATTCCCCCATACTTCTTTCCACCCAGGCCCTGGCAACCACCAACGTGCTTCTCATTCTTTTCTGGCCTCATAACCTCATCCGAAACCTCCTGCCCCTACACATACTCTGCTCCAAACCCCTACAGATCTTTGGTTACATCTCAACGTGCCTATCACAGACAAGTCTGATACCCCTATCAGACATGGAGGGCTTTTGGTTTTTTTTTTAATGTCCCTGTCGTTTCAAATCACATCTCCCAACCTTGGCACAGAGTAGATGCTGAGTAATTAATCACGCTGGATTAAATTTTCCCTAAAATGGGAAGGCGGTCTGGTGCTGAACTCAACAACTTCTGAAGTGCTCAGTCCGCGAAAATGGACTTAGCAATTATGTTTGGCATTATGGTGGTGTTTTAATGTCCTTGATATTGAATTGTTCTTCCACCCCTGGGGTATTCACCGAGTGGTACTTGCCTCATGGGCCGGCTCACACTCACCGTCCCTTACCGCGCCCACGTCGGGCCCGGGGCGGGGGGTGGGGGCGGAGGGGCGGGGGTGGGAGAAAATGGGCGGGGGTGGTGGGGGAGGAGGGGCGGGGGCGGGCTCTCCAGCCCCTAGCACACTCGATTGGTCAGTCAACCTGCGTGGGCGGGGCGTGCAAGAGCCGACTTGCCGCCTGGCGAGGCCCGCGGGGGCGTGGCCTTCATGCTGGTGGGGGCGGGCTTTGGGGGAGCTGCTTCCGGGTGAGCCGCCCCGCCCCCACGTGGGCTGGAGAGACGAGCTGGAGACAGCGGTGGCAGGAGCAGCGGCTTGGAGATCGTAGGGAGGCAGGTGAGCGGGCTCCGGGAGATGGCGGGCTTGAGGGCGGTTCCAGAGCGAGGCGGGGGCTGCTGCACCGTCAGTCCCGCATCCTCAAATTGTGCTGTGCTCCCGAATCGCTGGCGCTGCAGCTAGAGACCGAGTCCCCTTGGGCCCCTGCTTGGAGAGATGGTCCTGCAACAGCCAAGGTTGGGGACTCCGAGTCTCCTCACTGGAGACGTCCGGGGCAGTCTCCATCATTGCACAGCCCGAGGTGTCTAGCGGGCTGGAGGAGGGAGGTGGAAACAGTAAGAGCCGCTGTGCTAAGCGCCGGCGTGCAATGGCCCACTCAGTCCTTACAACAACCCACTGAGGTCGGTTCAAGTCCACATTTACCAGGTGAGAAAACTGAGGCCACACAGCTGGAAACAGAATTTGTCCCCGCATTTATCAGACTCCAAAGCCCACAAACTTAACCACTCTCTTACCAGGTCCACAGTCACCGTTCTACTCCTTTGCTCCCCCCAGCTCCCTTCATCTGGAGCTCTCCGTAAGCCCAGCTCTGCTGGGAAGAAAATTTGACATCCACAGTACAGTATCAAGTAGTGGGTCTTGATGAAAATTGAGAACCGGGCTACTGGATACCTGAATCTACAGCTAATCTTCATGATCCCCCTGTCAATGTCTCCCCTTTTCTGAGCCCAGTCTCACCATTGTTTGAGTGATGTAGTCAGGAGGCTGGCTTTAAGAAGCCTCCTAGGCAATATATTCTGAGAGTCTGGAAATGGGCAGCCAAAGGTTAAGACCTAGGGTGATTAGGTTTTCAAAATCCTAGGGCCAGGCTGGGGTCTCCTTTCATTCTACCTTTAATCCCTTTATCTAGCAGCTGCACCTCAGAAAATGCAAATAGGCCACCAGTCTGTCCCTTTTCAGAACTGCTTAACAGCTGCCATCCCTAGCCTTTCTGGGGCTTTGGCTTTCCCAGCCCTGACCCTTCTACCTAGCTGGCCCTCCTGACTGCCTCCTCCCCAACCAGAGTGTGCCAGAACTGGCAGTAGCTCCCTACCCTCTGTGCCAAGAGCACAGCCTCTGGGATCCTCTGTAGAGGACAGCTGGGTCTCAGGCCCTGCCTGAGAAAGATCTCAGCTACTCCTGAGAGCAGCTCTCAGAACCAAGGTAAGTTACTCCCAGGTTGGGAATGTTGTCTAGTAAGGAAGCAAATGACTGTCACAATCATTCTGGAAAACAGTGCTTCAGTATCCCTTCTTCCACGAAGCTGCCCTTGACTCCCAGAGACACAGGTTCTTCCCACAGCACCTGGTCCACTCCTCTACTCTGGCATCTGTGCAGTGGTTATTTTACTTATCGTCTATCACGTAACCTGCTGGAGGGCAGGGACCTCATCTCAGGTTTCTTGGAACACCTGTGGCCCAAGGGTTTGAACAAATGTCCTCCCTTACAGGTGTGGCGCAGGAGGCACAGCTCTGTGCCAGGCGATTTGGTTCCAGCTCCCAATAATAATAATAAAATCAGCCACATGTTTATTGTTCAGCTATTTGGTGTCAGACATGTATGTTCTCACTTCTCTAATAATTAGCCCATTTCACAGATTATGAAATGAAGGCCCTGGAAGGCCACTGACTGTGGGCAAAGTTCTAGAGCAGAAACCAGACCAGACCTAAGACCATTTGACTCTGAAATACAGCTCTTTCTGAGCTGCCCTAGACTGCTTACCACACTCTAGCGTGGGTGAGCACACACACGGAACCTCATGGGGGCTTGCTCCAGTAAAGGTGGTGACATAGGATTTAAGTTGAGGTTTGCAAGCTCCCTTAGTTTGGGAGAAGTGCCTTCCTAAATTTTGAGGGGACTTTCACAAAGCAAAGCCCTAGCTTGGATGTGGCTCTGCAAACAGAAGCCACTGGGCATTGTCCTACCCTGCAGATATTTACTAAGCACCTATAGTAACAGTGTGACTCTGTGTGGTTTAGGTCATATAATATACAGGACTGGAAGCCAGAAGCCTCAGGGTCAGTTCCTAGCTCTATACCTCACTCACTGTGTGACCCATTTTCCACATTAAAAATGTAAGGGATTAAATAGAACCAGTGATTTTCAATTTTTTCTTTCAGCACTGATACTTGTTTCTCAATCTATTATCTCTCTGCTTCCCTCTACCTCAGTAAAAAACCAGCTCACAATGGAACTGCTCTAGTGAGGCCTCCTCCTCCAGCCTTCGCTTGCCCACCTCTCCCAGTTTCCTGGCAGATGTGAGAGCACAATCTTGCACAAAATAGACAGGACCTCATATCTGCTGAATGATTCTTTTTCTTTTTGTTGAGTGTTTCTCATTTGGGGCTTGAGACTTCTTTGGGGAGGCCTGGCCTGCCCCTGTGTCAAATGATGAGTCTGGCCCACCCAGGGGTGTGGTGACAGGGTAAGTCCTTGTGTAGCTCTTGATAACACCAACCCCACCAAGGAGGAAGATGGGATAAGAGAAGCCCCTGAACTGGTTCAGGATAGCTAAAGGGGCCAAAGAGACAGGGCAGAAAGGCTGCACCAGCACACTGAAGGATCCCCAGGGTTCTAGTCCTGTTTTGTCCTGTAACTTGCTGTGTGACTTTGGGTAAGTCCCTGCCTACTCTGTGTCTTGAGCCCCCATTTGTACAAGGAGCAGTTGGTCTTTGTTCTATCAACCCCACTTTCTGCAGCTCCTTTTTTCTCCTCTACTTGGCTACTGGGTGTTCCCCCAGGCATCTCCAAAAGGAAATATCTAAAATGGAGCTCTCCGCCTCTTCTCCCACTCTGGTTTCCCACCGCCCTCTTCCTGCCCTATCTCTGACTCTTGCTGCTGTCCAGGTCAGGCTGATTCAGAACATCTGCCCTAAGGGACTGCTTGTTGGCTGCTTCAAGATGGGCCTTCCTTCTCTGCTCCCCGGCTCCCCACAGCCTCTATGCTCCTCTGTCTGGTCGGCTCTTCTCAGCCATAAGATTTATCTTCCTAAAACCAGGCTTGACCAGGCTACTGCCCCACTCAGAACTCTTCCCTGACCTCAGTCTGGTCCTCTTGCCCCTCCTTCCACTTGCACCTCTTATTGCCTGCTCGTTTCCTCAGGACACCCCACGGCCATCCTCTGTCTCCTCTCTTCCTTCCCTGAGGGAGTGCTGTCCCCTTCCCCTGCCAGACTGAACGCACACATCCTGCAGAATGGAACTCAAACCTGGCCTGCCCTCCTAACTCACACAGGAACTAGGACTTGCATGCTGGGTTCCTCCACTCCCAGGACTGGCATGTGAACTTGAGAGAAGTCACCTGTGAAAGTGCCAGTGTAACCTGGCATGCAGTAGGTACTCAAGAAATAAACAAGATGCCCTGCTTCTTTCTCTCTTACTTCTACCACTTACTTGGCATATAAGGCATATTGCTTTGTGCTTCACGTAATTAAATATTTACTGTGTGCCAGAGTCCATGTGTGGGCAAAGAGCAGTAGGGGGAGGCAAAAATGAACTCACACTGGACCCTGCTTTGTGGAAACTCTGTCTTCTGGCTTGAGATAAGCTGGGACAACAAAGAGCTATTATATAAGAGAGACTGCCAAGAGGGTAAGAAGGAATCCTCAGCTGGAACGAGAGGAGGAGCCGGTAACTTTAAATGTGGGAGGTTGTGGAAGTGGCTCAGGCCTTCTAGGGAAACGGGACAAGGTGCCACCATAAAGCAAGAAGGTTCCCTGGTCCCAAAGAGCTTTAGTGGCCACTCTATGAGGGGAGGGTGAGGATATGTCTATCCTTCTGTCAGTTATACATGTATTTTTGTCATCTTAGCGTGTGTTTGTAAGAAGTCCATGTACTATGGAATTTTAGCTCTAGCTAAAAGTAGAATTTTGGGAGATTTTCCTTTATGCTTATTTGTGCTTTTCTAAAATTTCTGCTGTGAGCATAGGGATGTTACATGGAATAAACAAAGTTTAAATGTTGGCTGGACCAGTGCTTCTCAAAGTATACATAGGAAAAGATCAGTTCTGTTTCTGTCTTTACTTTCAACCCATCAATTGTTAGATAAAATAGAATAAATACAGGGTACTAGAAAATTATTTTATAAACTAAACTATCAACCCGAATGTCCTGTCATTAGATTCAAATTGCTCTGAAGCTTCTAAAAGCTTCCTTTCATTTCTTTCCTTACCTTGAGGTGGACAGGCAGGATTGGTGAACAGCACTGTGAACAGCACTGGGATGGAAAGAGGGGAGGCTGGAATCTGTAAGAGCCATCTTGCACATGTGAGCATCTCAGCACAAGAACCATGTCTCATGTGCCTCCTGTTGCCCACCCCCAACACAGGGCTGAGCCTGCCCCAAACACCCCAGGAGCTTCTGGTGCAACTTGCCGACTGCTCTGTGCCCTTCCAGCCCACACTATGCAGCCCCAGTCTGTTCTGCACAGCGGCTACTTCCACCCACTGCTTCGGACCTGGCAGGCGGCCACCACTACCCTCAGTGCTTCCAACTTCATCTACCCCATCTTTGTCACGTGAGTCTCCAGGAATGTGCCAGGCCTCTCATCTGCCTGGGATGGGAGGAGGTGTGTGACTAGAGCAAGCATCAGTATTGCTGAGGGGAGGTTTAAAGTGGGCTGGGGGTGTGGCTCAATTAGAAGAGCACTTGCCTGACAAGTGCAAGGTCCTGAGTTCAAACCCCAGTGTCACCATTTAATAAAAAACAAAAACAAAAACACAAAGTGGTCCGTCAGCTAGAAACACAGATGTTGGAAGTGGGCTACAGGCTAAGGATGGCAGTTTTAGGAATGACACTATACTAGACAGCATTTATTGAGTACTTACTGTGTACCAGAGCCTATGCTAAGTACCTGTATATGTTATTTCATTCAGTCCTGACAGCATTTGTATGAGGAAGGAATAGATGTTATCCCCAAAAATATGACTCATGAGGGCAGGAATTTTTATCTGTTTTGTTCACTTTTTTAAATCATTAGTATCTAGAATAGTACTTGGCACATAATAAGTGCTCAGTAAATTTTTGTTGAATAAATGAGTTAATCCACCCAGGATCAAGATGAAGGAGGGCCTGAGGCTCAGATTGATGTTACAACTTGGCCATGGTCACCTAGACAGAAAACACCTCGGATAGGAAGCAAGGATCTCTGGTTTCAGAGTCCAAGTTCTTAACCACTTGACTCCTTCTTATGATTACTGTTCTTTTAGTACAGCTGCTGTTATTGTCACTGTTATTCTTGTTGTTCCTATTATTATTTCAGGCCCTGGGCTTGGCCAGGCAGGGGAACCAGACACTGGATCCCACCCCCTATCCTCCGTCACCCCTCTCACATTCCTTCCCAGCTTCCCAGCCATCCCTCCCAGTTACCCCACCACCACTGGCCCTTCCCACAGCCCCCAATCCATAGCCCACCCCCCACTCTTGCAGGGATGTTCCCGATGATGTACAGCCCATCGCCAGCCTTCCAGGAGTGGCCAGGTAAGAGGCATGGGAGAAGGGCAAGGGGTTGGTGGAGGGAGCGATTTCACAGGTGGAGGTGCCAGGGGGCAGAGGCAGACCCAGGAGGTAGAGGATCTAGAGAAGCAAAGTGCAGCTTAGTAGTGAGAAGGGTCTCCTGGGGACTAAAGTGCTCACCCAGTGGTGGAGGTGGAAGTGTTACTTTGGGGTAGTAACATCACCCCATCACAGACCATTGCAGAGGGGAGCTGAGCTGAAGGTGGGGTTCAGTAAGAGAACCTTGGATAAGCCCGCCACAGCTAATGCCATAGCTCTGCTGCTTGGGGCTTGGTTTTCTCACCTGTTCGATGGGTGCTTTCCTCCCTGCCCTGAGCTGTAGAGCTCAGTCTTCCTGTGCCATGTGCACAGAGTGGCCAGAGGGGCCTGCCCTCTTCAGCACTTTCCTCTCTCTGCCCCTGAACCCCTAGGTATGGTGTGAACCGGCTTGAAGAGATGCTGAGGCCCCTAGTAGAAGAGGGCCTGCGCTGCGTTCTGGTCTTTGGCGTCCCCAGCAGAGTTCCCAAGGTGAAGAATCAGAGGAAGGATTAAAAAGGGATGCTGGGCGAGGGTGTGGGCTAACATTCCACACTGACCTTGTCCTCACTTCTGCCTTGTGCTGGTCCTGGGGCCACAAGTGAACGGGCATAGTCCCTGCCTTTAATCTAATACCTGGGTAGGATCAGGAAGCTAAGCAGGGCTGTGACACCCTGACTGGGTAAATTAAGTCCTACCTCCGGGCCTCTACTGGCTTTTCTCCAGAGGGGGACAGTCCTCTGTGATTCCTCATTTGGAGACTGTGATGATGATGATGAAAGGAGAGGACCAGGGTTTCACTCTGCCCAGGATAGCCACCATGCCCTTCCAAAGGCTCCACAAGATGCACAGTCACTGCTTAATCCTTCCTTCCCCTGCCCCTAGGATGAGCGGGGCTCTGCAGCTGATTCTGAGGAGTCCCCAGCTATTGAGGCAATCCGTCTGTTGAGGAAGACTTTCCCTAGCCTCCTAGTGGCCTGTGATGTCTGCCTGTGCCCCTACACCTCCCACGGTCACTGTGGTGAGCTCCCTCCCTGCCACCCCCACCAGCCCTACTACCACCCATACCCACTACCCAGCTCTCCCCAAGGTGGGCACAGATCAGGGCCCAAGGTTCTTCTCCAAACCCAGCCACCTTATCCCACAGGGCTACTGAGTGAGAATGGAACACTCCGAGCTGAGGAGAGTCGCCAGCGACTGGCAGAGGTGGCACTGGCCTATGCCAAGGCAGGTGAGTAAGCCCCGAGCAGGAATGAATACCTCCGGGACAGGGAAGTGGCAGAGTGTGTAAGAGGGTCCCAGAGTTCTGAAGGCCACCCTCTGTCCCTCAGGATGTCAGGTAGTGGCCCCGTCGGACATGATGGATGGACGCGTGGAGGCCATCAAGGAGGCCCTGTTGGCACATGGACTTGGCAACAGGGTACAAGGGGGAATATAGGGAGGAGTCTGGGGAGGGGAGGACAGAGCTTGTATCAGCCCTGCCCCCATTTGTGCAAAGAGTTGTAGAACCAAGAACAGCACTGGATGAGGCCTCTGAGCTCCGTCCCAAACCTCGGATCCTCAGATGGGGAAGATGAAGGCCTAGTGCTGGATTACACCTGTAGTATAGACACTCTTGTTTCCTAGCTGACGTCCTCTCTCTCTGCCATATCACCCGGGACATCAGGAGAATGACTGAGCCTAGACCCCACTGTCTCTCCACAGGTATCAGTGATGAGCTATAGTGCCAAATTTGCTTCCTGTTTCTATGGACCTTTCCGGTGAGTGGGGGTAGACTAGGATCTGCTGTTAAATTCCTGGTCCCTTAGTCCAAACCTGAAACTCACCCTGGTGACTCTGCTTTTCAGGGATGCAGCTCAGTCAAGCCCAGCGTTTGGAGACCGCCGCTGTTACCAGCTGCCCCCTGGAGCCCGGGGCCTAGCCCTCCGTGCAGTGGTGAGTGACTAGGGCTTAAGCCCCACCCACTCCCACCCTGACCCATCCCCTGGCCAGGACTTCTCACACTTTTCCTGCACCCTTAGGACCGAGATGTACGGGAAGGAGCCGACATGCTCATGGTAAAGCCAGGAATGCCCTACCTGGACATCGTGCGGGAGGTGAAGGACAAGGTTAGCATGGAGCAGAACAGGGGGCTCAGAGGGCTGGGAGGGTTTATCTATAGGCCTGGGACCTTAAAGGGAGGGGCTTTGGATTCTCCCAGCTGGAAGCAGTTTGCCCCTGAACAGGATACCATCCAGGCCTCCAAGGCAGGGCTCACAGCCTTTGGACAGCAATGGTTGAACAGTTGTAAAATGGTCTGGGCTACCAGCAGCAGTGATCTAGAATGGGACCCAAGATGGTCGCAGACTAGGCAAGAAGGAAGGAACCCTCCCAGAGCACATCCACCCTCCACTTTAATCCACGTGCCCATCACTGCTTCTCTGCAGCACCCTTCACTCCCCCTTGCTGTGTACCATGTGTCTGGAGAGTTTGCTATGCTGTGGCATGGATCCCGGGCCGGGGCCTTTGATCTCAAGGCTGCTGTACTGGAGGCCATGACTGCCTTTCGCAGAGCAGGTAAGCAGGCAGGGGCAGGGTTTGTGACCTGTGGCACAAGGACTGATGGGCACTTTGCCCAGAATTACTGGTATCTAAACAGATACAGTTTGAAGGCAGAACAGGAAATCCAGCAGTGAGAAAAACAAGGCCTTCCATTGCATTTTGGTTGTGAGAATTCAGACAGGCCACTCTGTCAACCTCAGTGTCCCTGTCTATAAACCAGGACTGAGATACCCAGTGCATGGTTGTGCTGAGGTCTCAGTGAGACACCATGTGTAATCATCACATGTTCATTTCTCTGTAAATGGAAGCAGGTTTTGTTAGTATTGCACACCATACTGGTTTTCAGGATAGACTGTAGCAGCCTTGAACTGATGGGCTAGGGATTAACAGCAGGCCCCTGCCTGTCCCACTCACCGGAAAGGGCCATAGAAACAGGAAGCAGGTTTGACAATGTAATATAACTGATACCTGTGGGGACACAGGGGGTTCTAGGCTCAGCCTGCCCTTTCCCCTGCCCCAGGGTTATTTGGTAGGGTTTTGATTTTCCCTATACCAGTGTAGGAAGAGAATTTGCAGTTACCTATCGCCCCCCTCCACACTGTGCATTTCATGCATTGGCATACTGAGGCCTAGAAAGAGAAAATGTTTTACCACGGGTCTGGAGGAACTGAAGCCAGGCTCAGTGTCAGACTGTGACTTCACCTGCTGCGCTGCTTCATGGTGCTGGCCCTTGCCTCCCGGGTGTGTTCAGAGTTGATGCCACACCCCTCCCCTACTTTCTGCTTCTCTCCCCACACAGGTGCTGACATCATCATCACTTATTACACGCCTCAGCTGTTGCAGTGGCTAAAGGAGGAGTGATGCAAAGAGAGCAGCACCTGAGAACTAGACCTTGAGAAAGCTCCAAGGGCCTTGGAAAAGTGAAAAACCAAAGTAAATGCTGCTGTTTGAACTGTGCCCTTTGCCCTCTTCCTGCTCACATGCTGGCAGAGCCTCAGAACCCTGGGTGGTTTCTGCCAGCATGCTAAAATCTTAGCACTAGCAGCTGTATCCTCACAGCCTCTCCAGGCTTTTCCATCCTGCCTAGGCTCAGCCCTGAGGCTTGCCTCTCCACCCCTAGGTCTCTCCTCAGGTGTGGCTTCAGCTTGGCAGCAACCAAGAGTCCTGGACACAGGCTTGAGGCCTGGGAGAGGGGCTTGGAGCATTGGTCTCTTGTATCCTGGGAAGCTCTGAAAGTCTGGGGCCTCTGGCAGCAGAGCTGGGTGAAGGAGTAAGGCCTTGCTTAACATCCTGGTTTAGAGTTAAGCTGTGCTTCAGTTCCAAGGAAAGGTATTTCTCACATAGGCCAGTAGTCGCCAGGCTGCCTGAGATCTGTTCCACTTGGAGCCGTAGACCCAGAGAAGACTTACTCATTAATGAGGATCAAAATCCTGAAGCAAAGAGAGAGTTCCTGACTGCTGGAGATGCCACCATCCAAAAAGGCTTTTTATTCACAAGATAGTTCTTGAGAACCTCTGCTCTGAGCCCAGGAGCAGTGTTGGGTTCTGTGAACACAGTAGGCAAGCTTCAGCTTGTCTCTTAGTGGAATTTATGCAAAGAGAAGCTGGGAGACAGATAAGGGAACAGATAATAAAACAGAAATTGTGATAATGCTTTGAAAGAAGGAAAGGTATGAGATAATCACAGGGCGGGGTCTTTTTTTTCTTTTCTTTTTCTTTTTTTTTATTAGTGGTGCTGGAGATCACACCCAGGGCCTTGCACATGCTAGGCAAGTCCTATATTACTGGGGAACATCCCTAACTATTGGTTTTTTGAGACAGGATCTATATAATCCAGGGTGGCCTTGAACTTGAGAGCCTCCTGTCTCTACCTCCCAAATGCTGGGATCACAAGTGTGTACCACCATTCCTGGCAGGAGGGGTCCTCTTGAGTGTTGTTGGGAAGCCCTCCCAAAGTTGAGATCAGAGAGGGTCAAGGAAAGAATTTTACAAAGAGTGGAAATCACAAGAACCACAAGACGACAGCTACTCTGTAAGGAGAGGCAGGATCATCTCAAGTTCAAGGCCAGTTGGGGTAAAGATAGTAGAACCCTATCTTAAAAACAAAATACAAGCCAGAGGGCTAGGGTCATGATTCAAGTGGTAGAGAAGTTTTGTGGTTTTTGTTTTATTTTCTGTTGCTGGGGATCAAACCTAATTCCTTGTACATATTAACCACACACTCTACCAGTGAGCTGTACCTCTGGCCCTGCAGAAATATTCTGGAGACAAAAATCAGATTTTGCAGATGCTTTAAATCCCAGAGGAGAGTAAAGGGACAAGAGGAAGCAAGGATATCTTAATGGATCTCTGGATCTAGCAAATACATGGCTGATTTCAGTTCATTCTTCTGAGACAAATGACAATCTTGTTTGCCCCCTAATGCAAGTTAAGACCCTGCTGGGCAGAGCCAGTTTGCAAGTCTACCTACCCATCTGCAAAGGGACAGAATCTTCACACTAAGACCAAAGGAACTTCAATTTAGATCCTAAAGCTATACAATCCATTTTTAAGTGTAGAATTAATTTAGAATTATAAATTCCTTTCAGCTTCTTCAGTCAGATCAGTCCCTTCCAATTCTTGTTGGCTTTTGTCAGAGCTGTGGCAATTTACCTTAAGACCTGATCTCATCTGTTATCAGCCTTCTAGAAGTGGCCCACTGGAATCCAGGTTTGAGGAATCTCAAAGCTTCACCTTCCCAGGGAGCCTGAGCCTGGACCAAGGGTCCAAATCACTAAAAAAAGACAAACCTTGCTGGGCCAGTGGTAGACCAGACCAGCAACTTGAGCTGTCTTAGTTTCTAAGCTTCCTGTCTCTTAGCTCCTGGGCTCTTCTGGTTAAAATGATTAGTGTGGAAGGGAGGGTCTTCCTGGGCCATCCCAGACCCATTATTGCCAAACAAGTAGAGTATCCGGCTCTGTTGTATGCACAGAAAGATGAGAGATGGGGCCCTTAGGTACAGTCTTAAGAATGCAAGGACCACATGTCGAACCTCAAGTGGACTGGGGATGAATTCTCTCAGAACCAGAAGGCAGACATGTACCATTGACACCTGACCTGCTTTGAAGGATCAGAAAAACGCTTCCCTGAAGGACTAATGTTCAGAAGAGGGACCAAGCTAAGACATGATTGGGCAAGAACATTCCAAACAAAAGGGAGAACAGTTGTGCAATGGCCCTGAGGGATAGAAGGAGCTGGAGGAATATAAGGCTAGGAGGCTGGGGCACCAGAAAAGACAGGAAAAGGTAGCCTGAAGATGGTGGAGAGAGAAACCAAGACCATACAGGGGCTCAGAGGCCACTTTAGTCTCAGTCTGATCTCAGACTATTCTGAGATTAAGGAAAGATATTTGAAATATGTTAGCAGGGAAGTGACAATCTAGTTGGCATTTTTATCAAGCCATTTTGATAGTACTGTGACAAGGTGTAGGTGAGAAATTGGGATAGTCTGGACTAGAGAGGTGACAGTAGGAAGAAAGAAGGGAGTGGGTTTAGGAAGTAAATTAGATGTGAAGCATGAGCTTGAACTTCTGGGTGGTTAATGGGCCAATTTACTAAGGCAGGGATGCCTGGAACAGCAGCAGGTTTAGGATAAAGAAAGAATACCAAATTGAACTTGGGATGATATAGCTAAGGAGCTTATATCACTCACTCAAAGCCACTCAGTTACTTTGTGGCAGAACTGGCTTCAAGCCTCAGCTACACAAAAAATTTAGTGCTTCATGCTTTCTAGGCAGACACTCTACCACTTGATCCACTCCACCAGCTCAGCTGTGCCAAACACATATACACACACACAAACAGCTGGGATTTGAATCCATATAGTCCCAAGTCCAAGACCTCTACCCTTAACCACTCTGCCAAAGGACCTCCCAATAAGCTATGGTGAAGTTACTGGTCTAATGTCATGTGATAATTAGCTCCAATATTGAACCCAGGCCCATTTGCTGTTAGGTGGTATGGTCTACTAAGAGGTACCCCTTGGAGTCAGGGCCTATCACCTGAGGTGCCAGCCTGGTGGCTCCTGCCCACAATGTTTTGTCTTCAAGGATAATAATGGATAGGGAGCAGGCTTAGCTAGGTGATCCCATGGGATCTGGTTCCTTCATAGCCCAAGTCTCCTGTGTGGCCTGCCCTGCCTAGTATTTTATTTATCTCTGGACCAACCTGGCAAGGCACATTATTATGCTGTGGGCATCTCAGCTGAGTGATGAACGTCAAGGGCCTCTCTTAGATCTGATTTTCTGGCTTACCTCTCAGATGTGCCAGCTTATACTTCAGCTTGCCATTTAACCAGCCATATTACTGAAAGCAAAAATCACCAGTTTTCCAAGTAGTGAAGGAGAAAGGCTGACCTGCTCCTTGTTCCACGTGGCCTCTGCTAATTCCATAAATTAGCAGACCAAGCTCTGGATTGTTTTGGGTGCTCTTAGCTGCACGTGACTAAAACCAGTTCAATAGCCAAAAACAAACAGTGGTTTTCGTAACAGGAGTGTGATCAGGTCAGCCTTGGGTTCAATCCCCCAGCACCAAAAAACAAAACAAAACAACAAAAACCAATGAAATATCACCATACGGTTGGGAGGATCATTTGAGCCCAGGGATTTTGGATCAACACAGGAAAAGAATGTTCATAGAAACTTTTTTTTTTTTTTTTGGGTGGGGACAGGGTTTCACTTTGCAGCTCAGGCTGGCCTCACACCCAGCTCACGATTTCTAATATGTGTAATAACCCCATTCTGGAGACCCAATTTGTAAAACATGGTTGAATTCAGGTAGTGGAATACTACAGGTATTAGAATAAACCAGCCCAGGCTCCCGGCGGATCCGTGGCCCCCCGGGGCGTCCCTCCGGTGTTGGGGGCCCTGTGGTTCTGAGACTCACTCTCCTCTTTCCTTGCGCCCCAGGAGGGACTGGGGCAGCCGCCCGGTCGCCCTGGTTCCTTGCTCGGGTCCCGAGGACCTGGCGCCGGGAGCTGTGGGCGCTGCTTCTGCTGGGGCTGCGACGCTCTTGGTTGGGACCTGGTCAGCCCCAAGCAGGCAGAATATTCTTTATTCTCGAGATTTGGTTAATTGCATGAGATTGAATTTGAATAATCCAGTGTGTTGCTGAGGGTTTTTTGCATTTCCAGCAATCTGATTGTCTAGTTTATGTGGTTAAATTTGAGACATCATAGTTCTTATTTTTGGGCATGATTAGGAAAAAAATCAGTTTCCACGTAGATTCAGCCTACTTACAGACCAAAAGAGAATTCCTGTGACCATAGCAGGAAGTCTTGATTTGTTGATGCCCTTGAAACTTCGTCCTAAGGTACAGGAGGGCCAAGAAAAATTCCCATAAATTTGCTGCCCAGTTGATTACAGGAATAAATGGTTTTGTTGTGAAAAGAGTAGGATAAGCTATTAGTAGTGTTTCCCAAGTTTACAACAGATTCAAGAACGTTTAAAAATGTTGCAAATTTGGGCATTTTGGTGCACACCTATAATCCCAGCACTTGGGAGGCTGAGGCAGGAGGATCTAAAGTTCCAGCCAGCCTAGAGGACATAGCAAAACCCTGTCCAAAAAAAAGTCACAAGTTGCGGAGCCCAACAAAGTGTACTGTCACTCAGGAGGATGCACTTGAGGTGAAATCAGAATTGTAATCTTTACAGACTACAGCAAGTCATTTTAAAGAGGTAGGAGTGGCCCAAAGCCTGTGGCTGATGCCTGTAATCCTAGTGACTCAGGAGGCAGAGATCAGGAGGATCACGGTTGGAGACCAGTCCAAGACAATAGTTTCAGAAGCCCTATCTTGGAAAAAACCATCACAAAAAAGAGCTGGTGGAGTGGCTGAAGGTGTAGGCCCTTAGTTCAAATCCTAGTACTGCAAAAAAAAAAAAAAAACCCAAAAAACTGAGGCTGCAGAACTGTAAGGTTGGTCCTCTAATCCTCTTTCAACAAATCAGGGATAGAAAAATACTGGAAAAAAGTTGTTTTTGTATTGAACATGTACAAACTTTTTCTTATCATTATTCCCTAAACAATTCACATAGCATTTTCACTGCATTTTTTAGTAGTGTAAGTAATTAGAGATGATTTAAAGTATACTGAAGGATTTGTATAGGTTATATGTAAATACCTGTTGGGTTTTTTTCTTTTTTCTTTTTTTTTTGGTGGAACTGGAGTTTGAACTCCGGGCTTTGAGTTTACAAAGCAGACATTCTACCTTTTGAGCTACACTTCCAGTCCATTCATTTTTTTGTAAAGGGACTGAGTATCCCAGATTTGGTATCTGTGGAACTAATCCCCAGTGGTTTTAATTTTTTCTTAATAACAAGGAAGGGCTGGGGATGGAGCTCAGTGGTAGAGTGCTTGTCTAGCATGCTAAATTCCCTGGGTTTGATCCCAGCACCAAAAAGTCAACACCCCCCAAAAAAAGAACAAGAATAGAATGAGTGAAATACAATTATACATAGAAATATGGATGAATCTTACCAACAAAATTTTGAGCAAAAGAAGCAAGATGTAAAAGAGTGCATGGTATATCTTTATTTTATTTATTTACTTACTTTTTGGTGGTACTGGGGTTTGAACTCAAGGTAATTTTTTTTTAATTTTTTATTTGAGTGCATGCTATATTATTCCACTTATACACAGTTCAAAAACAAAGCTATGCAATTAAAAGGATAGGGCTGCAGGATGTTTGCCTAGCATGCCCAAGGCCTTGGGTTCAGTCCCCTCCACATAACACACACACACACACACACACACACACACACACACACACAGAGTCAGAATGGAACACACACACACACACACACACACACACACACACACACACACACACACACACACACACACACACACACACACAGAGTCAGAATGGAAATGCCCCTTCCTGGAGGTGAGCAGTGCCATGGCCCTAGGCGGAAATTGTATATGACCCTGAGCAAAACCCTTAACCTCTAGGCGGCTCAATTTTCTCATCTGGAAAAAAAAAAAAAAAAAAATCTTGTAATTCTCGAAGAGCTTTCCCAAGGGATCTCATCTGATTCTGATGTAGACTGTTTCCTTAGGGACAAATAGGTCCCATGGGCAAAGTTAATTGTATTGGAAACCAACTTAAAACTAGCCTGGACTTTAGTTGGAAGTTATTTTGTCTAGTTTTCCTCCCCCACCCATTTGGTATATTGGGGGGGCTGAGGCTCAGGAAAAGAAATGAGGAACAGAGATCCTAAAGGGTTAAGTTTTAGTAGGAGGCTCTGAAAAGTGAAGCCCTCAGGCATTCTTGGATTTTGTGAAATGCAGGTGGACCTCTGACCTCCCAGTCACCCTTCCCATCCCCACTCTGAGAATTATGCTAGTGACACAAAACCAGTAAAAGCAGGTTCTCCCTCATAGGTCCCTGTCTGGGACAGGGCACTTTGTTGCCTCCCGGGCCTCAAACCAAGGAAGAGTACGTTGATTCTGAATGAAGTCCTCAGAGGAGCCATGGAATACAGAAAGAGGTTTTAATAGGGTGGAGGGCAGGAAAGAAGAATTCGAGGTGGGATGGGGAGCCCCTGTTTCCTCTCCTCCTCTCCCCACCTCTGCCTCCACAGCACTTACTTTCTGGAATCACCTCACTTATTTATTTGATTTTTGCCTGTCCCTCCCATCTTCCACGCTGGCAGGAAGCCGCTGGTTTCCCACTACATCTGCATCCTCCGTGAAGGTCAGGGTCAGGCACAAAGCAGTTGGTGAGTAAGAAAGGTTAGGGCACAGCTTTCCTTTTCTTTTTCTTGGGACATATTGGTATTCTTTTTTTTTTGGAATGAACATGCATTACTTTTTCGGGGAGAAGTCTTTTTATTTTTTTCTCAAAAATTTTTTTAAAAAGCAGCTAGTTTGCCAAACGCCAGTGGCTCACGCCTGTAATCCTAGCTTGTCAAGAGGCAGAGATCAGGAGGATTGAGGTTCAAAACCAGCCCTGGCAAACAGTTCAGAGAGACCCTATCTGGAAAAAAAACCATCACAAAAAGAGGGTTGGTGGAGTGGCTCAAGGTACAGTACAGAAAAAAAAAAAAAAAGCAGCTAGTTTGCTGCAGAGGACTGCCCACCCTCTGCAATTTGTCGTAGCTGAGACAAGTCTCCAACTGAAAGCAATTCCCTTCTAGTACGGATTGGGGACTCTGTACCTATCCACCTGCCCAAGGAGAGGCTCTAAATGCATCTCCCCGCTCCAAGTCGCCTAAAGTCCATTTCCTTGTCACAGTTCCATAGGATCATTCCCAGATTCACAAGCCATGGCCCTCCCTCTCCCAGCCATAGCATGCCCGCCCTGTGAACTCTGTCCCCTTGAACACCACCCCCTCGCTGCCCAGGTTCAAGGGGACAGCCTTGTCTGGAGTCAACACTGTGGGAAAAGAAGCTTCATGCGGCCTCTGGACTGGGACAGAGAACTGCTTCTTATTTACTGGGTCAGTAATTCTGGCATGCGCTGGCGGGCCAGGCAGGTGTTACTACCTCCAGGAAGGGTGGAGAAGCTGGGACTCAGGTTCAGAGGAGGGCAGCTCCTTAGTGCTGGACAAGCACTGGACAAGCCAGGATGGTTCTCAAATCCCCGTACTCTTCCAAATTAGCCTGGGTACCTCCCGGGGTGTCCTGATCACAGGCAGACAGACGAAGGGCGCGGGGTGGGGCAAGTGGAGCGGATGGCAAGGTGCGGAGACTGGTGGGGGTGGGGCGGGAGGGCGAATGCCCGGTGACCGTGAGATCCGACGCGGGGGCGGGGCAACGGAAGAGACGCGAGTGTGGCCGGGTGCAGCGGGGCGGGAATCAAGGGCGGAAAGAGGCGCGGGGATGGCGCGGCGCGAGCGGAGGAGGCGGGGCGGGGACGAGGACGAGGGGCGGGGCGGGGACGAGGGGCCACCCGGAACCAGGAGCCCGCTGGGCCTGTTTCCCTGCAATCCAGGTGGGTGCTGGGCTGCGGATACCTGGAGCCAGGCCCAGCAGCTGACTCGGCCCGGGACCCTACCGCCCCCGGTCAGCTGGAGAGATCGCGCCACCCGGGGCTTCCAGGACGTTGCTCCGCTTAGCCCCGGAAGACGGTGGAAGGGGAAACCATTCAGACCCACAGCCAGAGCCCCCAACCTGGCTGCCAGAAACCGGGAAGATCGGGAGCCAGCGTCCTTTGCTCTGGTGGGAGTAGAGCCAGTGACGCGCAGTGCAATTTGGGGCACGTTCTCACCCCTCGCCGGGCCTCCATCTACCCACCTGCACAAGCAGGTGAATGAATCTCCCTGCTCCAGGCCGCCTTAAAGTCGTTTCCTTGTCACACACATCCCTAGACTCATTCCCAGCACGGTGAACTCCGGCCCCTCAGGTTCAAAGGGACAGCCTTGTCTAGAGTCAGCGCTGGCTGGGGAAGGAAGCTGCATGTGGCCGCTGGCCCGTCCAGGCAGGTGTTATTACCTCCAGGAAGGATGGAGAAGCTGAGACTCAGAGAGGGTTAGGCCACTCTGTCCTTCTGTCCAACGCTGTAACTGGTTCATCAGAGTCCGATTTTTCTAATTATGTATTTATTAGTTTGGGGCGGTACTGGGATTTAAACTCAGGGCTTTCTGCTTGCTAGGCAGGCACCTGACGGCCCTGATTTTTTTTTTTTTTTTTAATGTAAGTATATCTAAGCATGGTGCAGTGGAAGGGAGCCCTGACCAGAGTCTGGAAGTTTTGAGGTTTGGTCCTGGTCGTGTTTGCTAGCTCACTGTGATTTTAGATACATAATTGCCCCTCTCTGACTCAGTCTCTTCCCTGCTGAACCGCTAGGATGCTGGTCAGATAGTCTGCGAGGGCCCTTCTCTGTTTACATACTGGTAATAGTAATAACGTTCATCATAACTACTTTTTATTTTGACCTTACTTTGACCAACAGGGCTATGCCTGAGCTCAACTCTGTCCAAAGCAGCAGACTCTTTCCCTGCCCCAGGGTCTTTGCACTTGGGGTTTTTTTTTTTTTTTTTAATACTTTTTCCCCCTCTTTTCTCACTATTTACTCTTGGTATTTTTACTGCCAGAAACAGTTAACCACTTCCGCTTCCTTCATAATCATTCTTCAGATCGCCACCAAAACTTCACCTGAGTTCAAAGACTAGATTGGATCCCTGGATTTATATCCCCATGATGCATACTTATTTCATTATGCTTAATTGTGTAGTTTTTTGCCTAATATCTATCCCCTAATTTTTTTTCTATGGTACTAAGGTTTGAACTCAGGGCCCCACCAAGCGTTCCGCTGCTTGAGCCACTCCACCAGCCCTGTTTTGTGTTGGGTATTTTCAAAACAGGGTCTCACAAACTTTGCCTTGGGCTGGCTTCAAACTGCGATCCTCCTGATCTCTGCCTCTTGTGTAGCTAGGATTAAAGGCGTGAGCACTGGTCCTGGCTTCCCCTATTCTTTAATGCCTATAAAAGCCATGAGGGCTGGAAACCTGTCTTGTTTTCCAGCATTGAGCTTATTAAGTTGCTCAGAAATATGTTTTGGAATGAATGAATGATTGCCATTTAAACAAAGATCTTGTGGGGTTGTCGTCATTTTCCTCTTAGGAATTTCATACAGTGACTTTCCTTGGGTCACACAGTTGGCAGTGCCGGAATTTGGATCCAGCCTCTCTGACATCCAGGCCTTAGCTTCTACCTCACCTGCTGTTTCTCATTCCAGGATCCTGTGTAGTCAAGACATTTCCAAAGTGCCTCGTGTCAACCCCCAAGTCTGACCCACGCAGCCTGGAAAGAGGAGATTTGGGCTGTGGAAGGTGGTCTTGTTCAGCTCCGTATCTCCCTAGAGACCTCAGGCCCATGGCCTCCTCCATGGCACACCGACTTCAGTTGCGTCTGCTGACATGGGATGTGAAGGACACACTGCTCCAGCTCCGCTACCCTGTGGGGGAGGAATATGCCACTAAGGCCCGAGCCCATGGGCTGCAGGTGGAGGCCACAGCCCTGGGACAAGCCTTCAGACAGGCATACAGGGCTCAGAGCCACAGCTTCCCCAACTATGGCCTGAGCCACGGCCTCACCTCCCACCAGTGGTGGCTGGATGTGGTCCTGAAGACGTTCCACCTGGCAGGTGTCCCAGATGTGCAGGCTGTGGCCTCCATCGCTGAGCAGCTGTATAAAGACTTCAGCAGCCCCTGCTCCTGGCAGGTGTTGGAGGGGGCTGAGACCACCCTGAGGGGGTGCCGCAAGCGGGGTCTGAGGCTGGCAGTGGTCTCCAACTTTGATCGACGGCTAGAGAATATCCTGGTGGGTCTTGGCCTGCGGGAACACTTTGACTTTGTGTTGACTTCAGAAGCTGCTGGCTGCCCCAAGCCAGACCCTCGCATTTTCCAGGAGTCCTTACGGCTTGCTAATATGGAGCCGACAGTGACAGCCCATATTGGGGACAATTACCACTGTGACTATCAAGGGGCTCGGGCTGCCGGCATGCACAGCTTCCTGGTGCTTGGCCCAGAGCCTCTGGACCCTGTGATCAGGGATTCTGTACCTGAAGAACATATTCTCCCCTCACTGTCCCATCTCCTGCCTGCCCTTGACCGCCTGGAAGGTTCAAGCCCTGGGCTGTGAGTCAGATGAGAGAAGTGGCTGGCCCTAAACAAGCATTAGAGTCAGGAAGTTCCTTCTTTTTCTCCATATCTGGTCTGGGCCCCTCCCTCTGCAGCCTCCATCACCTGTTCTGACCGTAAAGCTAGTCTTTATCCTTGCCCCACTAGCCAGCTTGGTCTCTGAGCACACTCATTCTCACCTTTCTTTTTTTTTCTCTGGTGGTACAGAGGATTGAACTTGCTGGGTAAGAGCTCTACTACCTGAACCACACTCCCAGCCTTTTTTGCTATTTTGTTTTTTGGTGTTCTGATAGGGTCTTACACTTTTGCCCATTGACCTCAGACTGCAATCTACCTACTCTGCCTTCTGAGTAGCTGAGATTACAGGTATATTCCACTGTGCCTGATTTGTTTTTGTTTTGTTTTGTTTTTTGTTTCTGTTTTTGTTTTGCGGTACTGGGGTTTGAGCTCAGGGCCTACACCTTGAGCCACTCCACCAGCTCTTTTTTGTGGTGGTTTTTTCGAGATAGTGTCTCCCAAACTATTTCCCCAGGCTGGCTTCAAACCATGATCCTCCTGATCTCTCCCTCCTGAGAGGCTGGGATTATAGGTGCGAGCCACCAGGGTCCAGTTCCTTGACTTGTTTTTGAGATAGGGTCTTGCTAACTTTTTCCCAGGCTAGCCTTGAACTACAATCCTATCCCCACCTCCCAAGCTGTGTCCCTTTTCTGCCATGAGTCCCCCTTATCTCCAGCCAGATTCACTGAAGGCCCATCTAGTTTCACAGCCAGGTACTTTTAAGGGCTGGATGTGCTCTGTGGTAGAGCACTTGCCTAACATGTGAGGCTGTTCAAAACTCAGTGACACACACGCACACAGACACAACCAGGTACTCTCCAACTTTGTTTTAGCCCCAAGACCCTTTTGTCATTGGAGATCTTGAAACCCCGTTATGTAAAAAAAATTAAAAAGCCCAGAGAGGTTAAAGTCCTAAGGCCTCTCATTCAGTTTCTGAGACATCCCCTTCCCTTGCCCTTGGAACCCTGAGGTCAGATTAGTTTGAAAATCAGGGTGCTAAGTGTGCTGCAGGGACACTGTCCACTAGCACCCAAGAGTCTGAACAGATTTGAGAACACCACAGCCACGAGAGGGAACACTGCAACTTAGGCCTGTCCTGTGTTAGGTACTCTGCTAAGTTCTTTATCTGCATGCATGTCCCTCAGAACTACCTCGTGGGCATAGGTGATGGACCCCTACTTTACAAATGAAGAAACTGAAACCTGGGGCGGGGTGGATAGACTGCCTGCAGTCACAGAATAGGAAGGAACCAGGGTTCCAACTTTGACCCTTCTGACTCCAAAGCCATTGACTTGTCTACTAGGTTACAAGTAGGTGGGAACCCCTGTCATGTGACATGTAGGGCAACAGACATCCTGGGAGAGGAGAGAAGATTGCCAGATCAGTGTTAGCCTTAAAGGGCGCCCTAGTCGTAGGGACCAGCACAGAGTGGGAAACCACAGGGAGTGAGAACTGAGCTCAGGGATGGTGGGGAACAACTGGAGGTTGCAGAAGTAGGCTGGGTTTTTTAAGTTTCATTTCTGCCTTGCCTGTCTACTTGCTATTCATTAAACACCTCTGTTCCTTGCCCAGTGTCAGGCACAGGAGATACCACAGGTTAAAAGCACAGACAGGATCAAATGTGGTATGTGTTTTGATGCCAACAGCAGGGAAGGCTCTGGACAGGGCCCTGAACTGGGGGTCGGGTTTGGGGTGGCATTTGGGTGGGCAGAGGGATGAGGGGACATGTCTGCAGCAGGCCTATGAGCTATGGACAGAAGCTGCTGTGGGAGTTGGGTTGGTGGTTGGAAGGGAGCATGGCATAGGGCCTTCAGGTGCCAAGTAGAGGTTGGCTTTGACCCAGATTTCTGGGCAGGGACACTACCCAGGTAAAGGCACACAAGAACTCTTCAAATTGACCAAATCATCTGGATCTGTCTTCATTGGACCTGACACTGTGGCTCAACAGTAATTCCCAAGGGTCAGACAGTGAGGACACAGTTCATAAGCTGTAGTCCCAGAGTTTCCAGGGCCTCAGAGATCATCCCAACCAAGAATGGCCAACAGGAGGCCTGTGGGTTTGATCTGCCCAGTGTTGTAAATTGAGAGCCTACCTATCAAAAGATCTCACATAGAATGTAATTCAGCAGCAGAGTGCTTGCCTTGCATGGGGGAAGCCCTGGCTCCATTCCCAGCTCTATGAAAAAAGAGATGTCACATAAAGATTGGGCTTTTTCAGCTTTTATCCAAAGACATCTGGGACCACATTTCAGCATGGCTCCAAATGACTTATACTATTTCACACATTGCCCACTGACCCCAGCCAGCCTTATTTTGTTATCTCCCCTTGTAGCTCCCAAAGAAGGGCAGGGGGCTCTCTGGCTTGCATCCTCTTTGGACAGAAACCTGAAGTATGTGAGGGGTTTGTTTAGGTTTTTTTTGTTGTTTATTTGCAGTGCTTGGGATGGGACTCAATGCTTGAATGCTAGGCAAGTGCCCTACCACTTAGTCACATTCCCAGCCCTGCTAAGTCTGCTTTTAAACAGTATTTCTGAGGCCAGGTGAAGTGGCTTACACCTATAATCCTAACTACCTGGGAGGCAGAGATCGAGAGGATCACAATTGGAGGCCAGCCTGGGCAAAAAGTTAGTGAGACCTCCCCCTCCCCATCTCAACCAATAAGCTGGGTGTGGTGGTACCTGCCTGTCGTTCCAGCTACAGGGAGGCATAAGTAAGAGGACTGTGGTCCAGGCTGGCCTGGGCAAAAACATGAGAAATAAAACCAAAATGGTTGGGGATGGGGCTCAAGTGGTAGAGCAGTTGCCTAGCAAGTGCAAGGTCCTGAGTTCAAACTCCATACTCCTCCCTAAAAAGTATGAAGACCACTACTCTCTGGTGACCCAAGGGCCTTGCCTTTGCTCCCAGTAGTCTTTAGGCTTTGTCTGTTAGACAGAGCTGAGCTTGTGCCTGAGAGAAAGGAAGGCTGGGGCCTACATGCAGTATGTAGCCAATTACCAACAAAGACCACAGAAGACATCTTTTAAAACCTTTAATAACTTCCATACTTCCTAAGGCCAGCCCTCCTCCTCCCTCAGCTCTTTCTGGCTTGACGCTCTCAGCCCAGGTCTCCCAATGCTTTATGGGAGGAGAGCATCATCAGGTGGGACTCTTCAGCCCCAGTGAGGGGGAAGTGAATCCCCATTATCACAGGTGGGCACAAGCTGCCTGGCACTCAGCCTCTGGGCCTGTGACAGATGGCCATAGCTGCACTGCAGTCAGGTTTCCTAGCGATGGGATACCTTGGTCTTCTGAGGGCAGGTCTTCTGAGTTGGACACATGGACACAGTGCTCTGGCCAGTCTTCTGTGTACTACAAAAATATCTTCTCTATGTGCTGTGTCATGAAAAAGACGGAGAAGCACCGAATAAAGGGGATAAAGAAGCTTCAGCCACAGGCTTCTCTGCAAAGAACCACTTCTACCACGTGAAGCCCAGGGTGGGGCGCTGAAGGGCTTCCCAGAAACTACCATGCCCACCCAATCACTGTCCATCTGTCCATCCATCACCAAGTAATTATTGCACACTCACTTTGTGCCAGCTGCCATGCTGGTGACCGAGACTCCCTCAGAGGGCATATGCATGGGGGGTTTAGGAGACCAAGACCCAGGGAGAAGCAGGCTCCCTGCAGGTGCCCAGCATTTAGGGACTGTGCCAGCTCTGAAACAGGTCCCCACTGCTCCTAAACCTGCCTGTGGGGCACCACCCTGTTTCCCTTGGGAACATCACACACATTCCTTGGGGGACGATCACCAGGTAGAAATGTAGCCTGATCTACACAGGAGGTGGGGAGGTGCAGCTGGCCTCCCTGTGCCCGGATGTCAGTGGACGATGGAAATGGTCTGGTCGGTCACAGCGAAGACTGGGAAGAGGGGCCCGGGGAAGGCTGTGTGGAAGGTGTAGAGCACCATGCCAGAGGCCGGCTCAAAGAAGAGCAGCTCTCCAGCCTGCATGTCCAGCAACACGCCCAGCCTGGCTGGGCACCGCAGCAGCCCCAAGGGCTCGTACTGCCCATTGTGCAAGAAATGGAACTCGTGATCATAGCGGGAGAAAACCCAGGAGAAGGCGTTGTGACCCAGGCGGCAGTCACTGCCAGAACCCTTGCGGGGGAGCTGGCCCGAGGCCACACCCACTTTATAGGCACAACTGTTCTGGACGTTCACTATCCAGGCGTGGAGCCCGGCCGGGAAGGAAGTGGCAGCCAGGGCATTGGGCCAGTGGTCAAAGCGCTCTGGGCCATCTGCGCAGGTCTTGGACTTCCTGGCATTGAAGGTCAGGGTTCTCCCATCTTCTGACAGTTGAAGTAAGGGGCTGACAGTCCTCTCATCAATACGTACATCCTCCGTGCCTGCCAGAAAGAATGCTCAGCGTTATCGGGACCCCCACCCCCAAGCCCTAACCTGGTCCCACCAGGTAGCAAAGCGTTTCTTTGCTACTCACTGGTGGTGAGACCTCAGTCTCCAGACAAGCCATTTACTCTCTCTGAGCCTCAGTTTTCCTCTGAGGGAAAATGGAGACCAAATAGGATTTATCACAGGGTGGTCATGAGAATCAAGTCTAGCATATAATAAATATGTAGCAGTGAGTAACACAGATATTAGTTCAAGATCTTCATGTATAAGCTGTGATAGAAATAAGGTGCTGAGAGAAGTGACTTGCCCAAGGATGCATAAGGATTTGGTGGCAGGGTCAAATGATAATCCAGCGTCTTGTTCCCGTATCTAGCATAGGTCATACTTCTTTCTAGCTGGTCCTGTGTATGGCCTCCAGAGCTGACATCTGGAGGACAGAGCTCCTGAAGCTAGGAAGCATGAGATAAGTGGTTTCCAAGAGTTAGCTAAAGGAACTGCTGATAAATCAGGAGCCATCTGATACCAGAAGCTAGTGTAGACAAGCTCGAGCTTGTACTCAGTTTTAAGAATAATGTATAGGGGGAGTGTTAAGTTGAGAAAAGGTTCAATCAAGGTTGAGAATTAGGCTTCTCAACCGAGCCTAATTGAGAAGACAAGCTACCACTGGAAGTTTAGAAGTTTCCATCTAGCCCAGGGGAAGCCTGCTTTGGGAACCCCCAGGTTAGGTGAGAGGTAGGAGATGGCTTATGTTCACCCCTGAGGCTCCAGCATGCAGCACAGGGCCAGTTAGTCGACTTGGGTTTGTTAAATGAGTAAATGAGGCAGTTTCAGTCCTGGCCCAATTGGTTGTCAATTATATTTTCTTTAAGAGAAACATGAGGCTTCCAAAAAAATCACAAGGAGCTGCCCCAGAAGAGCAGGGTACAAGGAGGACGTGATTTATAGGGATAGGATTAATCCTAGATCCTAGCACATTGGTGTGGAGACGGGAAGGACCTGGCCCAGCTGCTCAGCCCGTCCAGATCCTTGCGCCTACTGAGCAACTAACTGGGTTACCTAGGCTCCCATTACAGAAGCACTGGTGCCCTTGTGACCCAGCAGCAAACCCCTCCTCTGGCAGGCAGACCCAGACATTAGCCAGTTGCTCCTGGCAGTGTGGACTCTGGCAGCTTCTCACCTGAGAGGGACCCGAGAACTGCCGTTGCCCAGAGTTGGGTCAGTAGCGGGCTCCAAGTGCACTTCTTGTTAAAGTTTAGCTTCTCCGACTCCTGGGGATCCAAAATGCCCTCGGCTTCCTCAGTCCTTATGCAGGGAGAAAAAAAAAAAAAAGACATTTTTCAGGAATGTTCTGGCTAATGCATCTGGATGGATATGGGGTGAGGGGAAGAGAACAGAAGTAAAATCTTCCTCCTACTAGGGTGATACCAAGATTGGCAGCCACATGGGGCTGCCAAAGGGGACTTACGTCACAGGGGAGGTGGGCATTCCCCTTGTGCCTCCCAGGAACCTTCACTCCAGCAAAGTAGATAGACAGTTTACAGTGGGGTGCGTGCTGGGGCCAGAATGCTCTGGGAGGAAAGCGACTGGTGAGTATCCCTCCATAATCCAGCAGCAGAGCTAGGACTAGGACGTGGACAGCTGGATCCCAGTGTGATGGCGTTCTCATGTCAACATCTTATCCATAAACCTACTGCTGCAGGAGAGCTCTTGCTTTGGTCAGAAGATACAGCCATGCCTGTGCTTTTAAAATGCAAATGCCCTGAGGGGTCATAAAGGAAGGGACCATCAACCCTTCAGAGGGAATTTGGGAACACAAGATGCCTGAGGAGACTACCATTTGCAAAGCTGCAAAGTTGCTGCATTCTATTCAGACTCACTTGAACTTTGCCATAACCGGGGAGGTAGTGGTTACCTCAACTGACAGGACAGAACGGACATTCAGAGAGGGCATTCAGCCACAGAGGAGACCTAGATTCAAGTGCTCACTCCATGCAAAAGTAAACAAGTCCAGATGGCACCTAGACACACCATTCAATGTAATTTTTCCTTCACCTGAAATGCAATACCAAAGAGAGATAGAGAGATAGAGTGACGCGGGGACTGATGGCAGAGCTCTGTAGCCTCCTGACCTGGGTTCTCAGAAAGGACTTGCCCACCACCTCTAATTGTGAGGGTGGCATTGAGGTCACTGTACAGTTCCGAGTAGGCACCCTCTCTCCTGATGGCTGGGAGTTCTTTGCCAGGCTGTCCTGGCCTGGAAGAAGGGGGTAAACAGAGCCTTAAAAATGCTGGGCCCAGGCTAGAGTAACAAAGGTTGTCTGTGGTTAGGACAAGAGAGGGTCAAAGCACTGGTCCATCAGGTGGGGAAGGAGGAGCTCACTGTTAGCAGGGCTCCTGATCTGTCATCCGAGGACAAAGTAGAACCAAATATGGACAGGGGAAGCAACAGAGACCGTCCTAGGCCAGCTACCACTCAAAGGGGTGGAAGTGAAGTAGGGCTTGAATACGGCAGGACATCATGTGCCAGTGAGAACTCGCTGGGATCAGAATGCCCAGTTGGTATAGAGGGACCTGTTGCCACTGTCAGGCAGAGCTGAGCCCAGCCATGGATGTGGAAAGCACTAGAGGCACTTGTGTTAGACAAGCCAGGTTCCAGCTAGGAGGGTCTGGTGACTTTGGAACACAGCAGTTTGAGAGCACATAACCTCAGCCTGCGGGTTTAGCAATTCTCTGTCAACTTTATGTCACTGCAGGATGGAGCAAATGAATAAATACACTGCTGATGCTGGGAGTCAGGGTTCTCGCTGAAGAAGAAGAAAGATATAAATATAGAATGGGGGAGGCAAAGGGGAAACCTGGTGGTGTTAGACTGAAATTGGGAGGTGTGATACAAAGTCATGCACACATCTCGCAGCTCTGACTGCTGTCTCCTGGGAAGGCCTGGATGAGTAACACTTAGTGCCCAGATCTTGCCTTCTAAACCTCTTCCTACTGAAAGGAACCAAGATCCCTGTAGAAAGAGCTGATTCTAGGGCTGGGATGGAAAAAAGCCAGGTTGAGCCGGGGATACTGTTTGTGCCAGAGAGAAAGACATGCTCTAAGAAAATGGGGACTTGTCAAAAAGACACAAGATCCAGTTTGAAGGCCAAGTGGGGGACAATTTAAACATCAAAATCAGTAATGATAGTAATAGATTATAATGCATGGAATAAAATAAGCATCTGTGAGTCTGCCAGGTGGCTCAGACCTGTAATCCTAGCTAACCAGGAGGCAAAGATCGGAAAGCCAGCCCTGGGCAAAAATACTTCACAAGAGACTATCTCGGAAAAAAAAAAAAAAAAAATCACAAAAAAGGGCTAGTGGAGTGGCTCAAGGTGTAGGCCTTGAGTTCAAGCCCCAGTATCCAAAACAAGAATATTGCTGTTCTGTTTATCATGGATTAATTGGCACTTCTATTTGAAAACAAAATTAAAAAAAGAATCTGTGAGTCTTTTGATACTAAACAAAGACAGCAAACAAGCAAATAAATGAATAGTTTAGCATGCTAAAACTAGTGGGTAAAAGTTTGAAGACTAACAGGATATGTACACAGAAAATATCTCTTCACAGTTTGCTTATTGATTATAAAAGGGAAATATAACTTTATATAACCTGCTAATGTAACAGGGGCTTAAAAGCTGCTTTTGCTGAGGAGCACCCACTCTTTGCTTGGGCTCAGGAATTAATAAAGGCAGAGAGCAGCTAGATGACTGTGCTGCCTCTTTTCCATGGAGATGGAAGGAAGAAGTCTACAGTGGGGAAAATGTCACTGGGACTACAAAAGAAAGAGTAAGTTACCCCTTTGCTCTCCAATTAGGCCAAGCAGTTCTCCACCCCTTACCTCTGTCTGCCCACCAGACAGTAAGCCTGGCAGCTAAGACAGACAGCTTGAGAAATGGCCCCTGGAGAACCAAGGCCAGTGGCTATTTTGAACATGCATCTGGTCACACAGTCAAGCTGAGCCCCTGAACTCCCCTTTAAATGATGGACATTGTCCCTCAGAAGTGGAACAACAGAGCTTTGAGAGATTGACTCTCTCTCTGTCCTCCTCTTCTTCTGACAAATAACAAACTTTATTTCCTTTTCTGCAAAACCCCGCTCTCATTATTTGTACACTGTGAATTGGCACTGAGGCCAGGGGACGGGCTTTCGGGTAACAGTAACAGGACAAAGGGACATCATGTGCCCATGATACAATGGATTGAGGACTCATCCCTTATGAGGTATTCCTGCCAAAATGGATAACCTGAATCTAATCACGAGATAACATCAGACACTCAGATTGAAAGCTATTCTATAAAGTTGCTCCAGACTCTGAAAATGTCTTTAAAAAAAGTTAAGAAACAACTTCAGATTAAAAAATACCAGACGACGAGACCCTCTGCTCCCACCCCTGCATATCAGGTTCCATACTGTGGAACATTTCAAAGACTTTCAAAAAATGAGGTAGTTGGGTATGGTAGCATACACCTGTAATCCCACAACTCAGCTGAGGCAGGAGGATTATGAGTTCAAGGCCAGCCTGAGCTACACAGTGAGCCCTTGTCTCAAAATAAAAAGTGGGGTAAATCTAACTGTACTAGCAGGGAAAGATTTCCCAGACAGCCTGCAAGTGGTAGAAAAACATTTTATACATGGGTATAAAACAATCCTATATGTTTCAAAATATTTAAAAGAGGAAGAAAGAACAGCCATATGCCCTCCTGTGACTAAACAAGAAGACTAAAACCCCACAGCTACTGTCTGGGGGCTGGCACCAGTGGGAGAGGGAGGATATAAGGACAGGGTGTAGAAGGATGAACATGGTAGAAATATATACTCATGTATGAAGTGGAAAAATGAGACCTGCTGAAACTATTTCAGGAATGGGGGAGGGGGTAAAGGAGAACGATGGAGGGGGTATACTACAAAAACTTTGGTAAGTGTCACAGTGTACCCCCAGTACAATAATATGATAAGAAAAAAATGTTTAAAGCATTCAAAAGCAGTAACTTGTGCTGCAATGAAGAGTAAACACTTTGGGGGGAGAAGAAGCTCACAGCTATTAAAACCAATCACCTCATAGGACTGGCAGAGACTCCATGTTTTTGTTTTTTGGTTTTTTTTCTGTACTGGGGTTTGAACTCAGGGCCTTCACCTTGAGCCACTCCACCAGCCCTTTTTTGTGATGGGTATTTTCGAGATAGGGTCTCGTGAACTATATGTCTGGGCTGGCTTTGAACCATGATCCTCCTGATGTCTGCCTCCTAAGTAGCTAGGATTACAGGCGTGAGCCACTGACTTGGGCTTGGAGACTCACTTTTAATTCTTTTTTTCTTTCCTTCTTTCTTTCTTCCTTCCTTCTTTCTTTTTCTCCCTCCCTCCCTCCTTCCCTCCTTTCCTTCCTTCTTTCCCTCCTTTCCTTCCTTCCTTCCTCCCTCCCTTCCTTCTTTTCTTTCCTTTTTGTTGTGGGACTGGGGATCAAAACAATGGTTTCATACGTGCTATGCAAGTGCTTTATCACTCAACTAAACCTCCCAGCCCTCACTTTTAATTTTAAATGGTTTTACATTGATGGATTTCTTTTTCTCTCATTCACATGTATTGCCATTGAAATTTAAGTAAAAAATAAGTAAGAATGAGTCATATTCCCCAAGTACGTCTCTGAGATCTCACACAGAAGGCTTGAGGAGGGTTTTTTGGTTACTTTTATTATTTTTGTGGTGCTAGAGATGGAACCCAGAGCATCCAGCATGCTAGGCAAGTGCTCTACCACTGAACTACTCCCCAGCTGGAGGCACTAACAATTTTGCCTGTTAAATCCATCCTTTTGGGCACTTCCTCAGTCCCCGGCCTCTCAGCACCCAGGTAGGACCTGGTGAAAATTTTTAATCATTGAATAATTAAAATGTGATATCTGAGTGATAAAACAAACTTAAGTTTCAAAGATTCTTTCACCAGAGAAAGGGGATGAGGTAGCAGGACAGCACAGGGACAGGTGTCAGGTGGGTCCATGCCCAGATCCGGGCTTAAGCAGGTCCCTTATCCTCTTTGAGTCTCACCATGCTCATCTGTCAGTAGGGGTGGTAAAACCCTGGGGTGGGGTGACCATGGGTTGAAGCAGGATGATGTTTAAGAAAGCCCACTGCAAAGCTCTGATTAATAAGTGCTTTTTTACTGCCCTTCTGAGTGGGTGGAAAGCAGTCGTCCAGGCCAGGAGCAGGAAGTCCCCTGTCCACAGAGCCCAGCTCCAGAGAAGTCACTCAGCTGTGTACCCTGAATGCAATGTCCTGGGGAAGCCCCGAGGGTCCCTGTGACTGCCCAAGCAAATCACGGGGCCACACTCACCTTTCGAAAATCTCCTGCTCCTTTTGCTGCAAGGAAAGAAAACAAAGTCAGCTGGCAGCAGAAAGCTGGCAGGCGGGCAAGCCTTGCGCACACCCAACTGCCAAGAGGGCTCCATGTGGACGCGGAGTCCAGAATAAAGCTCTGACCCCTTCCCTCAGCCCCAGCACCCAGCTTCCTGGGTTGTTGTCATACACTACCCCACTCCAGGAACACACTCAGAAGGAATCACTCTATATCCCCACTACGGGCATCCTGGGCTCCCCAAGGCCACTTCATGAAGGGCCGTTACCCAACCCATCCCCCAGCAAGACTGTCAGCTCCTGCATGGCTTCAACTTTCTGAATCTTCCACTGTGACTGCCCCAGTGCCTGGGACAGAATGTTCTCTGTGCTGCAAGCTGGTGACTGAAGGAAGGCACAATCCAGGGCAGTCATGGAAACTGCCCTACTTGAAAAGGCAGCTCAGCTGTTCCACATTCTCCTTTCTCTGCTTGGCACACTGTCCCCTCGAAACTGCAGGCAGTTGCCCACCTCTAAAACACTTTGAAAGGCTCAGGAGTGACCATGGTAATTTCTGCTAGGAGCTCTGTTTGCTCCCTTAGGTACAGCATTCTCCTCGTGCCCTTCTAACTCACCACTTTCCCACTTCCTTGAACATGGATACTCTTTTTTTGGTGGGACTGGGGTTTTGAACTCAGGACTTCATACTTACAAACCACTGGACTGGAGCCACACCTCCAGTCCATTTTGCTCTGATTATTTTGGCGATAGGGTCTCATGAACAATTTGTCTGGCCTGGCCTCAAACCTTGATCCTCCCAAGTAGCCAGGATTATAGGCATGAGCCACTGGCACCCAGTCATAGACACTCTTATCACTTCTAAGTCACTTCATCCAGGAAGCCTCACCCGATCATCCCTCGGCCTGAATTGTGGGGCCCCTAGCTCTGTGTGATTTCCTCCATCACAGCACATATCAGAACTCCAGCTGTATCCTGTAATTCTGCCCTATTAGCACAGTGCTTAGCATGTAACAGGCACTCGATAAGCATTTATTCACTATTGAGAGAATATTGTTATAGGGTGCCAAAAAAAAATTCACCTAATTTTATTCCACTGCTCATGTTAAAGAAGGAAATTATTCAGCATTTGCTAAAGCACGGTAATATCAGTATAGGGGGCACTGCAAGAGGGTCTCAAAGTGTGAGAGAAAGACTGGGTTCGCCTCTGCATGCCTGGGCAGGGGGCAGTTTATAGACCAGGCGCAGGGTGGATCCCTGGATGGAAAGTGACAGCGGGAACATGGAGGGTAAGGGGGATTCTGCCTAAACCGACCTAACAGGATTCTTGCTGAAGTCAGGCCAGGGAATCAGATGGCAGCTGGGGGATGGTAGAGATGAGGAACCTGGTCAAATAGCTAGGGTGATCAGATCTCGAGAATGAAGGAGTTCTGGCTAAACTGACTCTGCAGGGTGGGCTGAAGCTGAATTTTACAGGGCAGTACACAGGTGGGCCTGGAGGAACCTTCAGAACCGAACTAAAGTTTGGCCAGGCAAAGAATCACTCACTCATCCTGTTTCAGTTTCTCCTTGCCGCCGGCCTCCTATCATACATATCCCGATGTTTCCAAACCTCAGTGCGGTCTGGTCCCTGCCCTCGGCCTCCCGTGACTTACAATCAGCTGGAGGTCGTCCAGGTGAGTGAGCATGCCCACCAGGCTGGTGCGGATCGTGTCGAGCTTGCGCAGCGCCTCGGCCCAGTGCGCCCGCTGGGTCAGGATGCTCTGGTGGGCCCGCTCCTCTTCGCCGTGCACCTGTTCCAGTAAGCGCTGCTCCTCGCTCTCGCACAGGCTCCGCACTGCGCTCAACCGCTGGATGACCAGTTCACGCGCCGCGCTGGCCATGCTCTGGCAAGGGAGAAAATGAGGAGCTGGGTCCAGGCAAAGCTCCAGCCAGCATTAGCAAGATTTGGGCCCAGGGAGACCAGGGTCAGGGGTATAGAAATGGCAATAACCAAGTGCTTAGGCCATTTGCTTTGGTTTTGTTGGGGCTTTTGGGGAGTGGGGTGGGGAGGGGGGTAAGGATTGGGTTTGAACTCATGCTCCCAAAGCAGGCACTCTACCATTTGAGCTACACTTCTAGTCCATTCTCTCTGGTTATTTTGGAGATGGGGGGGGGTCTCATGAACTATTTGCTTAGGGCTGGCTTTGAACTGCAATCCTCCTAATCAGCCAGGATTAAAGGTGTGAGTCACTGGCACCTGACTAGCCATTTACTTTGATATCCCAGCCTTAAGACTTCCCAAATATGGTTTAGGGAAAGAAATTGGAGGTCTAGACATCTCAGGAGGCCATGATGATAGAAAGGAAGAGCTAAGCCAGGTCTAGATACCAACCAGAATCACCTGCTAACTTCACAGAGGGAAATACCCAGGCCGAGGGACCAAGGTGAGAGAATCATAGAAAACTGCAGAGCAAAGGGCCTAAAATCATCCCCATCAACTGGGCCCACACCAACTGTGGTCCACCTGCTATTTCACCATGTCTAAAGACAGAGATCTCACTACTTCCTAAGGCTGCTGTTCCAGGTGGTTCCATTAACAGGATTTTTATCTGTCATAGACGGGGCTTGAACTAAATTCTCAGTCAGTAATGTTAATGTAGTTGAAGAGTGTCTGGCATGAGCTGGGTGCTGGTGGCTCATGCCTATAATCCTAGCTACTCAGGAGGCAGAGAGCGGGAGGATTGCAGTTCGAAGCCAGCCTGGGCAAATAGTTCGAGAGATCCTATCTTGAAAAAACCCATCACAAAAATAGGGCTGGTGGCTCAAGGTGAAGGCCCTGAGTTCAAACCCCAGTACTGAAAAAAAAAAAAAAAAGAATGTCTGGTGTGTAATAGGTACTCTCCTCCCTCATACTGTCTAAATTACTGATTGGGAATTTTTTCCTGACTCAGTCAAAAATCCCTTAGAGAACTGGATGTGGTAGTACATGCCTATAATCTCAGCTACTCAGAAGGCAGAGATTGGAGGATTGTGGTTCAAGGCCAGCCCAGGCAAAAAGTTAGCAAGACCCTATCTCAACAAATAAGCTTGGTGGCATGTGGGGTAATTGCAGCTATGTGGGAGGCATAAGTAGGAGGAGCTGGTCCAAGCCTGTCTAGCCTGAAAAATAATTGAAGCAAGAAAATGCTGGAGGCAATGCTCCAGTGGTAGAGCACCTGCCTACCAAGCATGAGGGTCTGAGTTCAAACCCCAGCACTGCCAACGACAACAAACCTGTTGGTAGTATACACAGAGCAAGTCAAAGGCAAAGCTGGGACCAGAATCCCATTCTACTGACTCTCAGTCCATCACTATTCCCTGTGGCAGATGCCACCTGGTAACCAATCCTCCCCAGAGGCATCTGCTGTGCAAAGAACCTGAACCTGTACTTGTACTCTTGCCAGCCAAGTGAGAAAAGAGCTGTCTCTTTCATGCCAGAGGGTCAGGGACAGCCAGTGCTTTTCCTGGGCCCTATCCCTGAAGACCTGCTTTGTACAGTGCGGTACAAGTAATTGCATTTATTTACTTATTTATTTTTGGTGGTACTGGGGGCACTCTGCCATATGAGCCCTAGCCCAGCACATATGTTATTTTTTATTGTCTCTCTTCCCTGACAAGAAGGTAGGCTTTATGAAAACAGGAAATTCCATGTTTTGTTCTCTGTGGAATGCCTACTACATAGGACAACTATGCCTGGCACATGGTAGGTATTAATAAAAATTTGTCAAATAAGTAAATGGCAAAATGTTGGCAGTTTCCCCCTAAAAGGCAGGATCCACAACTGTAGTTAACATTGTATTGAGATCATAGCCAGTGCAATAAGGCAAGAAAATGAAAGTGGTGATGATGATGATGATGGGATGGGGGAAAGGAGGAGGGAGGGGTGAGAGGGAAGGAGAAAAGGGTGGGGGAGAGAGAATATCTTTGTGCAAATTGAAGCAGAGACGAACATAGAATAGCTACCTAGACTCCTCCTTTAGGCTCTGAGGGACCCTTGTATCCTGCCAGGAAATTCCCTGGTTTCATATATGCTAGTTCAACTTGTCTCTGCTCCATGCAATTCAAAGAACCCTGACTAATAAGGCAGTGCCAGTCCTGTTCCATGTGCTGTGAAGGAAGGATGGAGAGGATGTGCAGAAACAAATTCCTAGCTTCCGCCCAGAGGGGCATACTTGAGAGTGAAAACATAGCCATGGCACTGAATGCCACGCAGCAGAAGAGTCACAGACCTGAGACTCAGAGGACCCAGGTCACAGAATTGACTCTGCCAGGAGGCAGTGAAGTCTTGGGCCAGTCAGTTAACCTCCATAAGACCATTTCCCCCCCTGTAAACAGGGGTGCTATGGCCACCTGTTGATAAGATTGCTGCAAAAAAATACCCTGTGTAAAAGTCTTAATTTTGCTCAAGTGGAAGTGTGCTTGTCTAGCAAGAGAGAGATAGCAAGCAAAGACCCTGAGTTCAAACCCCAGAACCACCAAAAAAAAAAAAAAAGTCTTAATTTTATAATTCTGGGGCTGAACACAAAATAAAGGGTAAAAGAATGTTACCTCTTTTGTTATCTACTCCATGATACCCAGGAAAATTGTTATCTAGCAGAATCTGCACCTAATGTGATACTAGGAACAGCCTGCCCTGTCCCCATGGTAGGAACTGAAGCCCAGGTGGGTAGGAAACCATCCTTCCTGCACACCCAGCTTTGCTAGTAGCACAATGAGTCTGTGAGGTCTGAAAGGGACCCTAGATGGCCCACGGTCCTGAGACAGGGTCTTATCCTAAAGGGGGGCACAGCACAGAAGGGAAGGAATTACCACTGCTTTCTGGTTCTTTCCTGGCAGAACCTCCGCTACATACTTGGTGATGCCAGCACTCTGTAACTGCAGCCTCTCACACTGGTCCACAATCTTGTTCTGCAACACAAACACCACTCACATCTTTATCCACGCATATGAGCTGTTTATTCACTCCAGTGATTTTCCCTTTTCACCCCACCTTCGCCACCCACTCCCAAGGTCATATCTCAGATCTCATCATTATAAAAACAATACTATCTACCAGTCCTTCGTGTCAAGGATTTCAGTCCTGTCTATCTACCATGTCCCATTCTTTAAGCTCAATAACCTCAAGTCCCCATTCCAACAGTTCAAATGTGGCCACCAATACACTAGGTTTACCACTTTCACTGTCCATTGTCCCCTTTTATGGCCTCGCTTTCTTTTTTATCCCAAATTCCCATGACCTGCCATTATAATCACTTCCTTGCACACTCTGTCTCTGTCCATACCTGCTCCTGAGAAGAAGATGGCTTCTCACCTGCTCTCCCAGATGTTATCCCCATTCATGGAACACACCATCAGTCATCAATCTGCTACCCAGACCAAAAACCCAGGAGTTTCTCTAACCCCATGTCGAACCCATCAGTGAGTCCTATCTCTCTCTTCTGGCCAGTGCTGGTCACCTCCACTCCTGTTATTCTACCTAGATGGCCCTCATCTCTCATAGGAGCCTGTTAGAGCCTCCAAGCCAGGCTTCCATTATCACTGTCCATAATAGCTACAGCCACTTTTTATAAGGAAATCACAGCAGGCTACACCCTGCTCCAAACCTTCAATGCCTTTCCAATACACTCACAGTGAGATCAAGCTTCTTACCTTAGCTAACAGCCCCCTCCCAACCCCGACATGACTCAGCTGTGTTCCACTGACTCTTCCTACCACTCTCTACACTGGCCTTCTTTCTGTTCCTTTAAGACACCAAATTCATCCTGACCTCAGTGCCTTTGCACCTGTTGCTCCTTTTTCTCCAGCTGTAGTCTTCTGTGTGTGTGTCTTGCTCCTTCACATCCAGATGTCACCTCTTTAGCAAGGCCTTCCCTGACACAACCCCATCTTTACTCTGCTTTATATTTCCCCTTTGCACTTACAACTCTCTGGCTGTATGTTACACATTTACCTTTTGTCCCCTCACTACTGGACTATGACTTTGACCTGATCTCTATGCCCTACCACCTAGCAGAGAGTTGCACATAAAGAGCAGCAACTACATATTTGCTGAACAAATGAATACCCACTGCCTTGACCTCAAGAGTGTCAGCAGTCCACAGCTCCCCGAGGTACTAGCATCAACTGAGGGGGCAGGGAAGTTCCAGAAATGAGAAGGCCAGGCCCATGGAGAAGCGACTGGTCCTGGGAGATATTGCTAGGCCCCTACTTTTCCTCTCCAGTTATCCAGAGACCAACTGGAGAAATGGCAGCCCCTCACTATTTCCCCTAAGAGTTTGCCTCAGTTCCATCTGTCACAGGCATCTCAGCTGTGTCTTCCAGGAAGCCGTTGGAAATCTTTCCTTCCACAAGTAGGAATTAGTTTCACACTTCACAGGTCCAATGCAAAGTTATAGAATCGAATTGACAAGAAGAAAGCTGTGGTCATCACACACTCAGGGACTGAGGAAACTGAATCTCAGTGTTTTGTTTTGTATTTTTTATAACTATTTTTATTAGTGCATATGAATTTTACAGAATGGGTATCATTGTGAGTTTGTTTGTTTTTTTTTTTGTCGTGGTACTGGGGCTTGAACTCAGGGCTTTGCACTTGCTAGGCAGGTGCTCTACCACTTGAGCCACGCCTCCAGCCTCATTGTGACTTTTTCAAACATGCATACAACATACTTTGATCATGTCTGCCCCTCTAATGCTTTCCCTTATCTTTCCTTCTTCCCTCCCTCACCCTTCCTCTTTAATAGTCTCCCTCCTAATTTCATGTCTACTTTGTTTGTTTCTAGATTCCACATATGAGAAAAAACACAAGATACGTGTCCTTTTGAGTCTGGCTTATTTCACTTAGCATAATGATCTACAGTTCCATCCATTTTCTTGCAGATGACATAACTTTGTTCTTCTTTATGGTTGAATAATACTCCACTGTGTACATGTACATCACTTTTCTCCTATCTGTTCATCTGTTGACAGGGAGCTAGGCTGAATTCAGAACTCGAGTCTCACTTCTAAAAAGCTATAGAGCAGCCATCACTTCTCGGGAGCAGAAGGTAAGAGAGCAGTTGAACAGGCACTGTTTTTGTCTAATTTAGCAATGATCTTGCCTTAGGATACAATTTCTTTGCTGACTGGAGGGACAGGGGAAAGAACTATGCTAAAGACATTATCTACTCAAGGGCCAGGGATGCATCTCAGTGGTAGAGAGCTTGCCTAGCATGTGTGAGGTTTGACCCCTGGCATTGCATTTAAAAAAAGATACTATCTATTCTAAATTGAAGGAAAGGAAGGGACTAAGACTCATCTCCCTCCAGGCAAAAGAGATAAATTTGTTAAGGTCTCAGGCGTAGTCCAGTGTTCCAGGAACCCGGGACTGAATACATTCCAAAATAAGCACCAGGCCTGCCACCATCCCCCAGGCTTCACCCCTTCCACCACTCATGCCTTAATGGCTACTTTTTAAGGGTTTCTATTAGTGTCATGTCCTCCCTCTTAACCACTGAAGCATACTGGTGGTTCTTCTTGACTGATCACCAAATCCCCCTGTAGCCCCTGTGTATTAGGGACCTTAGAGGAGTCTGCCCTGCCCTGGGTGGACACTTCAAAGGTTAGGTCTGGATGGAATGAAATGACAGATATTTAAGTGGAATTTGCAAAGTTCCTACTCGTTACGAAAGCTCATTACATCCCGTTATCCAAGTTCATTTTCCTCATCACTGTTGTTGACAGGTAGGACCAACCTGAAGTGTTTGTATGAGGCCATTAGCCACAGCACCCTGTATTGTGTTTATTACAGTCCAGTCTGAGTAGCTGAAGTACCCAAGACAGTCCTCAGGTGCACAGGCAGGGCTGAACTCCAGGGTAGAGTTGGGAGAATTAAGCCATTTAATAAAATTGCAAGGAAATCCCAAGGGCTCACAGCTAGAATGGAAGGAGGGAGAAGCACCAAGGTGACTTGACTCTCTCAGAGGCTCTGGGGAGAGGGGTGACAGGAAGGTGACCAGCTTGGAGCCAAGCCGAAAGTGGGGGTGAGGAGAAACCTTAGGAGAAAGGGAACATCCTCCCGCCTCCCCCGCCCTCACCACCGCGTTTATCCAGTGAAACCAGCTTCAAGTACAGTACAGTTCCTGGAAGGAACTAGGTCACCTCACCAGTAAACGTTGGGGTCAGGGTGGCAGCTCTGTGTCAGGGAACCGGATCTTATCCGAGGTCAGCTATAACAAACACGTGATTACTGCCCCCAACTACAGACGAAAACGCTGAGGCTCCGAAGTTGAACGATTCACAGAGAGGACGCGAGGGGGTGAGACTTAACATGGGTGGACCGGACTGCAGAGGCCACACCTTTAACCGCCTCGCTCAACAAGGGAAGCCAGGCCCCAGGCTCCCTGGCCCCTGGCGGTCCGGTCCGGCGCGTCCCCTCCCCCGTCACCCCCGTCTTCCGGGGCCCAAGCCCGCTCACCCGCAGCTCCTCGGCGCGCTTCTCTGCCCGGCGGATGCGGTGTCCCCGGCAGCGGCCGCCCAGCCCGGTGCAGGCGGCGCACACGGGTCGCCGATCGGAGCCGCAGAACCAGCTCAGAGGCTGGCCGTGCTCAGGGCACAGCGGACCCGGCTCGAACCCCGACCCCGGCCCCGGCCCCGGCCCCGGCCCCGGCCCCGCGCCCTCCGCAGACATGGCTGAGCGCTCAGCGCCGCGCGCTCCACCTGTCGCAGGTGCTGCTGGGCGTGGCCTCCCTGGCCCCGCCCCGGCCCCGCCCCAGGGCCCCACCATCCCTCCAGCTTCCGCGATCTTTGATTTTTCTGCTGGATTAAATAACGGTTTGCGCGATTTTTGAAATAAAATAAACATATAATATTAATGTGACTGTAGAAACTTTATCATGCACTTAGTAAGTGTCAGGATTTTGGTAAGGGCTTTTACAAGCATTCTGTCCTGTAGTCCTCACCGAAGCCCTTTGAGAAGCAGTTTTAGAAGAGTGGTTTAAAGCTGGCTCTGGTGCAATAGAGAGGGATAATGTGATCTGTGTACAATATATGCACGTATGAAACACCATAGTGTAACTCCTTTGTACAACTACATACATTAATCAAAATGCATGGTTTTTTGTTGTTGTTGTTGTTGTTTGTTTTAAAGCATGGCTGTAATCCTAGCTACTCAGAAGGCAGAAATCAGGAGGATCACAGCTCAAGGCCAGCCCGGGGAAAGTTCTCAAAACCCTGCCTTGAAAATACCCAACACACAGAAAAAGGCAGCCAGCGTGGCTCAAGTGGTAGAGTGCCTGCCTATCAAGTGTAAGGCCCTGAGTTCAAATCCAAGTCCCGCCAAAAAGGAAAAAAAAAAAAACTAGCTCTGGTGTTAGATTTCTGCCTCAAACCTCTCTTGGCTGTAAAATGGGGATAAGATATAAATGAGTGAAGGCACATGAAATAGTATCTGACACACAGTGGGGGTGTGTCTGCTAACTGTATGTACAAAATGCTATTATGCTCTCCATTCTTATGGAAGTTAAGTGACTTGCCAAGGTTGCAGTTGTTAATTGATGGGAATGAGACTGAAACCCAAGCAGTTTGATATAAGGTCACTGTGATGAATAATTCTTACACTGCCCATTGAGCCTAGTAAGAAGGCTGATTTTCTCAAATTACAGTATTTGCATCAAATTTTCTGAAATAGATTATTTGGGTTTTTCTTTTTTAATTGGTATATATATTTTGAAAAAATGCATATGCCAGTAAGCACATGGAAGAAAACTCAACCATCCCACACCAGAAAGAACAGCTGCTAAGATGTACCTGAGTTGTTATAGGCCTCCCTGCCCCCATCTGACATAGCAGTCTGAGCCTTCTGCAGGGGATCCAGTCCAGCCTGTCTGAGTATGGGAGACAGGCACTGTTCCCCAAGCCCTCACTCAGCCTTAGGAGGACTGGGCAGAGCTGAGCAGAGTTAACTCAGCCAAAGGCAGAAGTGCCCAGGCTTTGGATGGTGGAGAGTTTTCTGAGTTCATCAAACCTGGATACAGGTGGAAGTAAAATCCACAAGAGAAACCCTACGTCCTGAGATTCATGGGGACTCAGGCCCCTCAACCCCGAGGTCCCGGGCCAGTGATAACCCTTTATTAGGTATGCAATATCAAGTCAAGGAAGAAAGCAAGGAAGAGAGAGGATGTGCTCATAGTAAGACTTCTGTTGTTGTCATTGTCACATATGTATGTATACATATGTGACATATGTATGGAAATTTATGTATTTATGGGAAGACACAGTTTTGGACTATGCTCCCGTACTAGGCCCCAACAGACCAGACCAAACCAAAATGGAGTCACCTCATGCTTATGCTAAAAGTTCCACATTAGCAAAGTGAAACTAAGTTGTCACAAAGTTGCTTATCTGACATTCCCAGAAGGAGGGAAGAGAAAGAGAAAGAGAGAGGTTATTGTCCCAAACAGGTTAGATTTACCTGGTATGATAAAGAAAAACACTCCATTTTGACCCAATAGGGAAAGTAACTTTGAATTGACTTTACCTATGCTTCTAGTCCTTGTCAACCTACAAAGCCAGCCTCCTCTGCTCAGCTGTCTATTTTATAGAATGAGACATTGCCCAATTCTAGACTTGTTAATAAAAGCCAATTAGACCATCTAACAAAATTTGTTGTAATTTGGTCTTTTGACTATACCAAATGTGTTTCTTTCTATGGGTCCACAAGGACTTCTGGAGCCTTGGTAGGTGTGGAGAGGGCTGTACTTAAAACTTTAAGGCTGTAAAAGCAGAACACTCTAAGCTGGGGACAGAGAAGAATGGATACCTTTGTTACATTTTAATCATTCCACAGATTTATTGGGCACCCACCTATATGCCTGGTCTTTTTTAAGACACTGGAGATACAATAGTCAAGGACAAAGTTAGTTCCATGGACAAATAAAAGAAATGGAGATGTAGTATCAGTAGTGATAACAGTTATGAAAAAATTCGAACATAATGATAAGAGAAAATTTCTGAGATATCCTAAATGTAATCACAAGGGTCAGAGGATAGGCAGGAGAAGAAATGGGGGCAGTTAATCAGGTAACAAACTAAAGGCCAAGAACAAAAGACTTCTGTATTCCTGAACATACTCCCACATGTCTTATCTGCAGCCAATGTAGGTTCGATGTAAACAACTTACATCTTCCTTTCCCAGATTTTCAATATTAAAAAAAAAAAAAACTTCTTGCTGGGCACCGGTGGCTCATGCCTGTACTTCTAGCTACTCAGGAAGCAGAGATCAGGAGGACTGTGGTTTGAAGTCAGGCCAGGCAAACAGTTCATGAGACCCTATCTTGAAAAAACCCACCACATAAAAAGGACTGGTGGAGTGGCTCAGCAAGTGTAGAAGCTGAGTTCAAACCCCAGCACTGAAAAAACAACAAAAACAAAAAAACTCGGCTCTGGTGCAGCAGACATATTTTTAAACGTTTCCTGGTTCTGCTGCTGGTAGTTGTGGGAACTTCACAGAGGACCTGTTTCTTTTTCTGACAAGCATCTGTAACTGCTCATTAAACCCTTTTATTTCAGTGATCCCTTGGCTGAAAGCTGGCATGGTGGTTCACACCTGAAATCTTGGTATTCAGGAGGTTGAGGTAGGATGGAAAGCCCGAGCGAGACCCTGTCTGAAAAAAAAGTAAGCCACTACTTGAGAGATTGAGATGGAGAGGATTACAGTTCAAGGCCAGTCCAGGGAAATAGTTCATGAGAATGCATCCCCAAAACAACCAAAGTAGAATGGATTGGCAGTGTGGCTCAAGTGATAGGGTCCCTGCTTTGTAAGCACAAAACCCTGAGTTCAAACCCCAGTCCCACCAAAAAAACAAATCCAGGCAGAGGGAATAGCAAGATCTTTTTTTTTTTTTTCAGGACTGGGAATTGAACCTAGGGCCTCAATGGGCATACTGTGCAAGTGCTCTACCACTGAGCTACATCCCCAAACCCTTAAATAATTCTTTTTTGGAAACAACATCTTTCATGTAGCTCAGGTTGGCTTTTTTTTTCTTTTTCTTTTTCTTTTCTGTTTTTGGTGGGACTGAGGTTTGAACTCAGGGCTTCTTGCTTTCAATGCAGGCATTCTACTGCTTGAGCCATACTTACAATTCATTTTGGCTCTGGTTATCTTGAAGGTGGGGTCTTGTGAACTATTTGCCCAGGCTGGCCTTGAACTTTCGTCCTCCCAATCTCACCCTCCCAAGTAGCTAGGATTGCAAGCATGAGCAACCAGTGCCTGTCTTCAGGCTGGTTTTGAATTCATGCTCCTCCTGCCTCAGCCTCTGGAATACCTTGGATTGCAGGTAGTGACACTGAGCTCAATGCAAACTTTCTTTTTATGAACAATGAACATACAATTTACATGGTGTGAAAACCTGTAACAAGTACATTTACAGATCCTCACAATACAATAAAGCATCCATTAGTCTCTACTGTATGATTTAATTAGGAGTACTTATTATAAAATTGGAGTCATGTGTACATCCTGCCTTATAACCTGCCCTTTCACTTGCTTATGACATTTGGTCTCTCTCTCTCTTTTTTTCTTTCAGTACTGGAGAATCAAACCTAGGGGCTAGCGCATGATAGGCAAGCATTCTACTGCTGACCTATATCTCTAGCCCTTAAGTCTGCTTTTAGTGAACATTTTGGAAAGTGTTTAAGAAAGAGTCATCTTTCCCAGCCTCTACTTCTCAGCAGCAGACCCAGCCTTTTCTGTCTGCCTACAGAGCCCTGTGCCCATTCTTCCTTACTTCTCAGACCCTGATCCAGAGTCTCTGGTGTTGGGGCTAGAAGTCATCTGTGGTTTGTACAGATTCCAGGAGTTGCAATATGACCACCAATGCTGTGGCTTATTTTTCTCCTGTGACATTTTCACAGCACAACCAGCTTCAGCCTTTAAGAGGGTCTGACAGCTTGCCAGTGCTGACAAACTCAGACCATGTGGGTCCCATGTGATGAAGTCCAGGCCCCCAAGGAAACAGGCCCCTCTATGAGGGCCAGATCAAAACAGATGAGCCCAGATTGCTTCTCCAGAGGTCAGTTTTTAGGGTCAATTCACTTCACAAGAGAGTCATCTAGCTGGGCAAGTTCAGAAGAGAACAGCCAATGCAGCCAATAAAGAGCCAAGAACTAAGATCCTGTACATGGAATTGGAGGCACCAGTAGTGTTAGGCTGAAGAGGTGAAAGGTGAGGGGCTGGAGGAGCATATATGAAATAATGTTGCGTGTCCCCATAGCATCCTATCTTGTCCTTCCACGACTGTCTTCCTCTTTCTTTTCTTTTTCTACTTTGGTGGTACTGGGGTTTGAACTCAGGGCTTCATGCTTGTAAAGCAGGTGCTCTGCTGTGTGAGCCACACCTACAGCCTCCTCTCTCATTCTCTATCTTAAAATACTTAATAAGGGGCTATGGATATAGCTCAGTGGTAGAGAGCTTGCTTTTAGCATGTGCTCCGGCGTCAATCCCCAGTACCACACACACACACACACACACACACACACACATACCCTCAATAAATATCTACTATCTGCTATACCCATGCTATCCAATCCCATAGCCACTAGCCTCATATGGATATTTAAATTTAAGGTTAAATTAATTAAAATGATTAAATTCAGCTCTTCAGTTGCACTAGCCACATTTCAAGTGCCCAATAGCTATGTGGGACTAGTGGCTAACATATTAAGACAGTGCAGAAATAGAACATTGTTTTCATGGTAGAATGTTCTATTATTATAGCTCTGTCCTGGACCCTAGGTTAGATACCAGCCATCCAAGTGTAAATAAGATCCAGTCACTGCTTTGCAGAGCTCACAATTGAGTGAGAGGTAAAAGAAATGGAAAAAATCAGACTATGTTGGGGGAAGTGTGCAGGCTTTGGAAGCACAAAGGTAGGATAATTAATTCAGACTAGAAGAAGAAAGGATGGGTGGTAGAATGGTTCAAGTGGTAGAGTGCCTGCCTAGCAAGCTTAAAGCCCTGAGTTCAAACTCCAGTTCTGTAAAAAAAAAAAAAAAAAAAAATACATAGAACAGAGGAGGAAAAGAACGCTTAACGAAGACTTGGGAGTACAGAGGGGATGACCTCTAAACTAAGGATAAGTAGCAAGACAAAGATGGGTGAAGAGATGTAAGGGCACTGCTCTGGGAAGAAAGAATATCACATGCAAGGAGTCAAAGGTGACCACTAGCAATGAATTAAGAATTCTAAGTAGTTTATATCTTAGTATAAACACATAGTATGGGTTGCAGAGGGAAATGATAGGCTAAAGGGATCTATACAAGCCTTATAAACCCGATGTAAAAGAATTTGAACTTCACCTTGAATATTAGTTATCTATTGGGCATAACAAACCATCTGAAAGCTTAGTGGCTTAAAATGACAACTGTTTATTTGCTTATAAGTCTAGGGGTTAGCAAATTGGGTTGGGCTCAACTGAGCTGTTCTTCTAATGGTTGTTCATATGCTTGCAGTCATGTGATCGTTCAGTTAGGGCTGGATAATATAAAATAGTCTCATTTACATGTCTAACATTTGGTGCTACCTACTGGATGGGTCATGCCTCTCAAACAGGCTAGCCTGGTTTTTCTCCTATGAAGGCAGTGGTCCAAGAAGATGAGAACGGAAACTGCAAGTGCTTTTGAGGCTTAAATTCAGAAGTTTCATAATGTCACTTCTATTAGGCAAAACAAGTTACAAGGCCAGCCCTGACAGAATAAGATGTGAAGATTTGTGTTCATTTTGAACCTGTCACACCCTGGATGATGTTGGCCTGAATCAAGGTGATGGCTAGAGAGAAATAAGCAGATTTTTATTTTTAGGATATGTAGGAGGCAAAATTGAAAAATCTTGGGGATTATTCTCAAACAAGGAAGAGAGGAGATGTTACAAAAGTCTCTTAGATCCTGGACTTGCGTGATTAATAGATGGTACTGTCCAGAATCTTGAGACAAAGAGGAGGAACAGGTTTGGGGAGAAGATGATGTTTCCAGTGTGTCATGTCAAGGATGAGATGTTTTTTAGACAGGTGGAGATAAGCAGGAGGCAGGAGGATATATAGGTGTGACTCAGGGAGAGAGGTCTGGCTACAGGTATCAGTTTGGTAGTATCAGATGTTGTAAGCCTAAAGCAGATCTCAAGAGGCCTACATCACCACAGCTGGAGCACCTGAGGGCAGGAATCTGGTAACTCAGCTATAACTGTACCTGAGCCTAGCTCAGTGCTCCAGCACAAAGCAATAAATCTATCCTGGATATGAGGAATAGAGATTAAACTTGCAGGGAAAGCCCTCAATCTGAACTAAGATCAGTGTTGCAAGTGACATAAGAGTAGAGCCCACCTCCTGCCAGGAAAAAAAAAAATCTCCCAACAACTGTCCACTAACTTAGAAAGTAATGAGTGGATCATCACAGAGTGCATCAAGGGGTAGAGGAACTCCAGCCAGGGATGCTGCAGATTCTTCCCTCGGTTAGAAGACAGACCCAGTGGCCCTCGCTGATGTTCTGTGAAGGCAAACTTTTCTTGTCACACCCATTCCCCGTAGGCATCCAACTCTCAGAAATTCTAAAACCTTCATTGAAAAGCAATTCAACTGGGAAATCCGCCCACTGCAAGGGTATGAGAGAAATGTTACTTAGACTTCCATTCATTCACTCATTCTTTCATTTATTCAATAACTATATTGTCAAACATTCAACAGGCCCCATGCTGGTATCAGGAATACAGTCATGACTAGATTGTAGTCTGGAAGCCATGCACATGCTGCTATAAAAACTGTCTTGAAGTTGCTGTTAGTTTCTGTCACTGACTTTCCACTTGGATCTCGGGAAGGTACTGAACAATTTCTTGCTGTGGTGCTGGGCTGTTACAGTTTGATGAAAGAATGAACGCAAGGAATAAGGGGGAGAGTTCTGGGGAACTGTCCCAAAGAGAGATCTCTGCCTGTCTGTCTGGAATCAGAGAACTTCACAGAATTAAGACATCTTTTTCTGGAAGAATAATAATTAAAAAGATGACATTTATTAAGTGCTTTCTCAGTGGCTATTCAGAGGTATCGTTTTCCCTGGATTATGCAGATTTTTGGGGGCAGAGAGATATCGGGTAAGTGCGTTCGCTAGACGTCAATCAACGCATAGCTACGTTAAGAAAGAGCAGGGGAGGGCTGGGATGTAGCTCGGTGGTACAGCGCTTGCCTAGCATGCGTGAGACCCTGGGTTCGATCCCAGCACCAAAAAAGAAAAGACCAAAAAAAAAAAAAAAAAAAAGAGCAGGGACTCTCTCAATTCGGTCCCCGGGAGACTTCCGGGGGACGGCGGAACCTCGGTTCTGAGGCGCGGTGGGCGCCCGGAGCTTTTATCGGGCACTCCCGCCTTAGCAACCGGCACCTCGTTGCTAGGGGCGGAGGCGAGGGAGCCTGTGGAGGCTGTGGATGCCAGCTTTGCGTCCCCGCGGGGCTCTGCGCTAGCCCGGCCGGTCCACCGGTGGGTATGGAGGCCGAGGTGGGAGAAGGGGAAGCAGCGGGGAGGTGGGCGCCCTCGAGCTCACCTGGCCGAAGCGGGGAGGGGGTTTATGAGGGCCAGCGTTAGTCGTGTGGCGCGAGGTTTCCGTGTTGGAGGATTCCTCCCCGCTCACATACAAATAAAAAATAAGCCTTAGTAGTTCACCTAATGAATGGGGAGAGGAGCATTTGACATCTGAAGAGCCAGAAAGGAAAAACTGCACACAGGTGGTTCCCAACCTTGGGAGTTGTGAGCTAGCACCGACTCCCCTGTGTGACTGTGGGCTAGACCCTCTTATTCTCTGGGCCTCAGTTTCCCTTATTGGTACCACTAGCGGGTCAAACAAGACCACCTCCTACCAGCTTCTGCCTGCGGTTTTGTTTCTGTTTGAGTATTGGTTTGGTGTAGGTGAGATGTGTGCAGGGGCTATTCACAATAGCCAAATTATGGAAACAGCCAAGATGCCCCACTAGTGAGGAATGGATCAAGAAAATGTGGTATCTATACACAATGGAATTTTATGCAGCCATGAAGAAGAATGAAATGTTATCATTCGCTGGTAAATGGATGGAATTGGAGAACATCATTCTGAGTGAGGTTAGCCTGGCCCAAAAGACCAAAAATCGTATGTTCTCCCTCATATGTGGACATTAGATCAAGGGCAAACACAACAAGGGGATTGGACTTTGAGCACATGATAAAAGCAAGAGCACACAAGGGAGGTATGAGGATGGGTAAGACACCTAAGAAACTAGATAGCATTTGTTGCCGTCAATGCAGAGAAACTAAAGCAGATACCTTAAAAGCAACTGAGGCCAATAGGAGAAGGGGACCAGGAACTAGAGAAAAGGTTAGATCAAAAAGAATTAACCTAGAAGGTAACACACATGCACAGGAAATCAATGTGAGTCAACTCCCTGTATAGCTATCCTTATCTCAACTAGCAAAAACCCTTGGTCCTTCCTATTATTGCTTATACTCTCTCTTCAACAAAATTAGAGATAAGGGCAAAATAGTTTCTGCTGGGTATGGAGGGGGTGGGGGGAGAGGGAGAGGGTGGTGGGGGGTAGGGGAGGGAGGGGGAATGACCCAAACGTATGCACATATGAATAATAAAAAAATAAATAAATAAAATAAAAAAAGATGTGTGCAGGGGGCAGTTTGGGAAGAGGGAGTTAGGAAATCATCGTTTACATGAATGGAAGCAGGGAATCCAGGGAAAATTTGTTCTGTTTATCCAGTTCTCCTCTGAACTTTAGCAAGTCGTAACACTCGGGGTCCCAGTTTTGTCATAGAATATAAAGGCTGGATATCAAAGAATATTGCACTAAAGTGTTAAAAGAAAATTAAGTTATGTTTCAGGGTGACCACTGGCAGATTTGGCCAGAAACCAGATTTAGGCCTGGTTCCACCTGGAACCAACAGTGGCATCCAGAGGCTTTCCCAAGTCCCTCTAGCCTTTCTGGACTGAAATCTGGACTGAGGCAGGGTGACTGCACCCTAAGGGATAGGTTTCTGGACATTCTTAAAAGACCATCATAGCTGGGTGTGCTAGTGCATGGCTATACTTCCAGCAATTGGGAGGGTGAGGCAAGAGGTTTGGAAGTTCAAGACCAGCTTGGGATGCACAGTGAGATTCTGTCTCAGAATAAACACAAAAAAGGCCATTATGTGAGGTCCTTAAAAAGCTTGCTGCCAATCTGACTTTATTTTAGAACACTGTTCATTCATTCAACAAATACTTGCCTTTCATCCATTCTTCCAGGCTTTGCCAAAAGCACAGACACAAAAATGCAGGTATATTCATAATATAAACAATGAGGAATAATTGAATAGTATTTTCATTTATCAAATTAGTGTACTCATAATGCATAACAACAACATAGACTAACCAAGTACATATGATTTGTTCTTGAAATATTAAATTGTCTTGCTGTTACAACATAGTGAATTCTCAGCCTTTTTTGTGATCTATCACTCTGGTCAGGGAACATAACTGGCTTCAGTTTAATGTCCTCCAGACTCATGTATCCATTTGTGTATGCTCACTGTGTGTCCTGGGTATGTTTACCACGTGTCTACTGTGACCACTGTTCATGGCATGAAATTGATGATTCCAGGATTTTTTTTTTTTTTTTGCAGTACTGGGGCTTGAACTCAGGTCCTACACCTTGAGCCACTCCAGCAGCCCTTTTTCTAGATAGGGTCTTGCCAACTATTTGCCCAGGCTGGCTTTGAACTGCAGCGATCTTTCTCATTTCTGCCTCCTGAGTAGCTAGGGTTACAGGCATGAGCCACCAGTATCTGGCTCTTTTTTTTTTTTTTTTTTGAGGCAGGGTCTCATTATATATCTCAGGATGACCTCACACCCAGCTAATATGTGTAATAACCCCAAACTGGAGACCCAAATGTCCATCAACAGTAAAATATGTAGATTCAGAAAAATGGAATTACAGGTATAAGAATGAATGAAATACTGGCATCTGATTGATTCCAGTATTATTACTGATAATATTGCAATTAATATTAGTAAGCTTTTTTTTTTTTTTTTTCCAAACAGGATCTCACTGTGTTGTCCAGACTGGCCTAGAGCTCTTGTAGCCTGAGTTGGCCTGGAACTCTCCATCCTCCTGCCTCAGCCTCCCTTGTACTGGGATTACAGGTATGTGCCACTGCTGGGCTGTGACTATCATTGATCAGTAACAGTTGCAGGTTGCACTGGAGGCTTTTTGCACTAGCCTACAGTGTAGGCTATAGTATGGTATAATGTTCTGGTCAAAGTTCAAGTTTCAACTCTTCCACTTATTAGTAGTGTAAACATGAGCAAGTTATTTGCATCTCTGTGTCTCACTTTTCTCATTTATAAAATGACTGTAATAACTATTTTAGATGCTTATGGATTTGATTAAGTGAGTTAACAAATACAGCACTTAGAGAAGTTTCTGACACATCTTGAGTACTATTTTGAACCTTTACAGAAGCCAGAACTAGATTTATTACTCCATTTTGCCCATGGGAAGCTGAGATTTAGGGAAGTTCACAGTGTGCCCAAGGCCACAGGAGAACTGGAATTCAGACCCAGTCCCATCTAATTCAGACACCAATGTGCCAATCAAATGTTTTTTCTTATTACTCTGTGCTGCACTTAATTCTCAAAATAAGAGTATACTGTCAATCAATAATTAGAATTTATTGAGCCCATAAAATAGAGTTGTTAAACGCTGCTTCTGTATAGATACTTCTAATGGAAATTCTGGACTAGAAGTCAAGAGATCTATCTAGTTATAATTTTGAACAATGTTCCTGCATTCTCCAGATCTTTAAATAAAGGATGTGTATGTGAGGATTTTAAAAAGTTCTTCTGTCTCAAGTTCTCTGCTTCATACTTATTTAAAACAAGAGAAATGACCTTTTTCACAAAAGTAATAAACTCTGAAGTAGTCAACTCTGCAGATTTTTGTTGAGTAGAAGTACTATATTATCAGTAAAATCAAGATGTTTAATTATACAATTAAATACATTCTACTTTGTATATTTAAAAATAGGTATATAATTAACACTATGGTATATTTTCCATAATTGTTGGAAATACAAAAGTTAGATAGTCTTGGAATTTTATATGCCATTTCTTTCTTTGTGAGGGAAAACTACACTTAATCATCTTTTGAATTAAACAAGGTTCTTACTCACCTTGTAAGTCTCTTGTCAATGCAAACATATGCTTAGGCAGAGAAGAGATTAACTTGAGATCTTCTCACTAATCCCAGAGATTAGGAAGTGGCTGCCTGAACTGTTTTCTAAAGGAGAAATGTTAGGAACGATTGATTACATCCTGTTGGTTCAGGGGTAAGTCATTCTCAAAGTTTCTGTTTCCTTAGAATGTCCCATGAATACTCTTCACTTGGGAAATGTGTCTTTCTGAAGATTACAGTTTAGAATCCAATCAATTATAAGCACAGCCAATCCATTTATAATAATTTCCAGTGACCTACATCTGTGGACAGCCTCTGTCTTTAGTATGACGACAGTGTTGAAAACTGGGTTAGGATGGCAGAAAGGAAGTCCTGCCCCCCAACACACATCCCAAGGTTTTTGGAAGCTGTCCTGGAATTTTTCCTTTTAGTACATCTTGTGGCCTCTTATAGAGAATTCTAGAACATCTGAACTGGAAGGGACCTTAGATTCACTACTTTACAACAAATATTTTTGTCATACTGTGCAAGCCACTTGGGGTATAAAGATAAGTAATATAAGTTTTTTTGTTTGTTTGTTTTTGGTGGGACTAGGGTTTGAACTCAGGGCTTTGTGCTTGCAAAGCTGGTGCTCTACCACTTGAGCCACACCTTCAGTCGATTTTTGCTCTGGTGATTTTGGAGAATGGGGTCTTGTGAGGTGTTTGCCAGTGTTGGCCTCAAACTGAGGTCCTCCCAATCTCAGCCTCCCAAGTAGGTAGGATTACAGGTGTGAGCCACTGGCACCCAGCTAAGAGTCCTTCTTAAGGAGTACATAGTCTACTAAAAATTATGTGTAGGGAAGCTGAGACCCATGATGGGGACTGGAGCCACACAAAGACACACAGTTAATTGAGGCAGGGCTTTTGATGCCACATAGTGTTCTGGACAGTGCACTGTGCTTCTGTACTGGTTACCTATTTTTGTCAGGAGTTCAGTTCTGTCAACTTGTCAAAATGTAGGCTGCAGTTCTTCTGGAAAATTATTTTTGAATGGTAATGGTATGAATGAGAATACTTACTAGGTGAGTTTTAGCTGTGTTCTCCTTGTAGACTTAATTCTTCCTGGAACTAGGCTGGACATGCCACTAAGACACTCATCTCTTAGAACTTCTCTAAGCAGAGCCCCAGAAGTAATGGGGACTGGCGCTCTCACTGCCCCTTTTATTTCCTTCATCTCTCTGGTATATCAGGGAATAGCCTGGCTAGAGGACCAGGACCTGGGGTAGCTGATATTAGCTCCTGGTCAGAGTCCTTCATTCCTAGCGAGTGTTCGCATCAGCTATATCTTCAAATGTCTGTCTGTCTCTCTTTTTTCCCCTCTGTTGTACCAGCAACTACTACAGGTCTTGCCCAAATTAGGTGCTTAGGTGTGGTTTCCTGAGTGGTGAATGGATGGGCATCCTTGAATGTACAATTCATTCTCTTCCTTTTTAGTTCTAGCCTTATTTGTTGATAGAGACAATGTAAGTAAATTAGAAAAACAAGTACTCTTTTTATTTGAGTATATATCTTCCAGTATTAACATGATTTAATTTCTAGGTCAGTTCTCAAACTCTCTTGCCTCGGGACTCTTTTTCACTTGTAAAAATTACTGAGGACCCCAAAGGACTTTTGTTTATGTAGGTTATAGACTGAGTTCAGGTTCTTGCTCTGTTACCTCCTACTGATGTTAATAGTGAAAAATTTTTTTAAATATTTGCTCATTTAAAACTAACAGTAATAAGCCTATTGTATATCAAGATAAATAACATAATTTTATGCAAAATAAGTTTCCTAAAAATTTAGTTGGAAAGAATTGTATAATTTCGTTTTTGCAAATCTCTTTAATGTTTGGTTGAAACAGAAGACAGCTGCATTCTCAGATCTGCTTCTGCATTCTGCCTATCGCAGTACATTGTTTGGGCTGAAGTGTGAAAATCAGGCTTCGCACAGGGATGCAGGTGGAAAACAGAAGCCCTTACAGACTCCCTAAAAGTCAGGCCTTCCCACTCACCCATGCTCTTCAGGCCACACTTTGAGAACTTCGTGTCTCTGTCATCACCTTTGTGATCTCATTTAGTGCCGTTATCTCCAGCATCTCATCTTACTACAGAATAACCTCATGATCCTGTGTGAGGGTAGAGAAGCCCACAGTGAAATTATTTAAAAACAGCCTGGCAAGGCAGAAAGGTTAACACTGGTTAGAATAACTAAGGCTTTTCTCTTTCAAGAGGTTTTGCTAATGTAGTATGTATTGTATTTCAATTACACGCTCTTAGTATTTAGCTCATTATGGTAGAGGTACACATAGCATTTGCCATAGTGACATTTATACTTAGACAGTGTTGTGCAACCATCACTACTGTCTAGTTGCACAACATTTTCCTCACCCAAAAGGAAACTCTGGACTTATTATGTAGTCACTCCCTGTTCCCACCTCACCTCAGTTCTAGGCAGCCATACTTTATAGGTCACTATAAAGTTACCAGCTATGGATGTTTCATACAAGTGAGGTTATACATTATATGGCCTTTTGTGTCTAGCTTTTTTTGTTTGGCATGATGCTTTCAGGGTTCACCCATGTTGAAGCATGTATCTGTGTTTTGTTCCTTTTTTAAGATTGAATAATATTTTGTTGTATGTACACACTACATTTTGTTTCCCATTCATCCACTGATGAGTTTTCCTTCCTTTTGGCTATGTGAACAATGCTGCCATGCACATTTGTGTAGCAACTTGTGTTTAAACACCTCTTTTCAGTTCTTTTGGCTGTAGCCAAAAGACTACACTATTCTGTGTTTAAATTACTAAGAAACTTTTTAGTATTTTATTTATATTTTTATTTATTTATTTTTAAATTTTATTTTATTTATTTATTTTTATTCATATGTGCATACAATGTTTGGGTCATTTCCCAAACTCCCTCCCATAACCCCCACCGCCCCCTTTCTCTCCCCCCCACCCCCTTGATACCCGGCAGAAACTATTTTGCCCTTATCTCTAATTTTGTTGAAGAGAGAGTATAAGCAATAATAGGAAGGACCAAGGGTTTTTGCTAGTTGAGATAAGGATAGCTATACAGGGAGTTGACTCACATTAATTTCCTGTGCGTGTGTGTTACCTTCTAGGTTAATTCTTTTTGATCTAACCTTTTCTCTAGTTCCTGGTCCCCTTCTCCTATTGGCCTCAAATACTTTAAAGTATCTGCTTTAGTTTCTCTGCGTTGAGGGCAACAAATGCTATCTAGTTTCTTAGGTGTCTTACCCATCCTCATACCTCCCTTGTGTGCTCTTGCTTTTATCATGTGCTCAAAGTCCAATCCCCTTGTTGTGTTTGCCCTTGATCTAATGTCCACATATGAGGGAGAACATACGATTTTTGGTCTTTTGGGCCAGGCTAACCTCACTCAGAATGATGTTCTCCAATTCCATCCATTTACCAGCGAATGAAACATTTCGTTCTTCTTCATGACTGCATAAAATTCCATTGTGTATAAATACCACATTTTCTTAATCCATTCGTCAGTGGTGGGGCATCTTGGCTATTTCCATAACTTGGCTATTGTGAATAGTGGTGCAATAAACATGGGTGTGCAGGTGCCTCTGGAAAAACCTATGTCACATTCTTTTGGGTATATCCCCAAGAGTGGTATTGCTGGATCATATGGTAGATCAATGTTTAGCTTTTTAAGTAGCCTCCAAATTTTTTTCCAGAGTTGGTTGTACTAGTTTACATTACCACCAGCAGTGTAAGAGGGTTCCTTTTTCCCCTGCATCCACGCCAACACCTGTTAGTGGTGTTGCTAATGATGGCTATTCTAACAGGGGTGAGGTGGAATCTTAGTGTGGTTTTAATTTGCATTTCCTTTATTGCTAGGGATGGTGAGCATTTTTTCATGTGTTTTTTGGCCATTTGAATTTCTTCTTTTGAGAAACCTTCTGTTTAATTCACTTGCCTATTTCTTTATTGGCTCATTAATTTTGGGAGAATTTAGTTTTTTAAGTTCCCTATAGATTCTGGTTATCAGTCCTTTGTCTGATGTGTAGCTGGCAAATATTTTCTCCCACTCTGTGGGTGTTCTCTTCAGTTTAGAGACCATTTCTTTTGTTGAGCAGAAGCTTTTTAGTTTTATGAGGTCCCATTTATCTATGCTATCTCTTAGTTGCTGTGCTGCTGTGGTTCCATTAAGAAAGTTCTTACCTATACCTACTAATTCCAGAGTATTTCTTACTCTCTCCTGTATCAACTTAAGAGTTTGGGGTCTGATATTAAGATCCTTGATCCATTTTGAGTTAATATTGGTATAGGGTGATATCCATGGGTCTATTTTCAGTTTTTTGCAGACTGCTAACCAGTTTTCCTAGCAGTTTTTGTTGAAGAGGCTGTCTTTTTCTCCATCGTATATTTTTAGCGCCTTTGTCAAAGACAAGTTGGTTATAGTTGTGTGGCTTCATATCTGGGTCCTCTATTCTGTTTCACTGGTCTTCATGTCTGTTTTTGTGCCAGTACCATGCTGTTTTTATTGTTATTGCTTTGTAATATAGTTTGAAGTCAGGTACCTCCTGCATTGTTCTTTTGACTGAGTATTGCCTTGGCTATTGTAGCCTCTGTGTTTCCATATAAATTTAACGGTAGATTTTTCAGTCTCTTTGATGAATGTCATTGGGATTTTGATGGGAATTGCATTAAACATGTAGATTACTTTTGGCAGTATAGACATTTTTACTAAGTTGATTCTACCAATCCATGAACATGGGAGATCTCTCCACTTCCTATAGTCTTCCTCACTCTCTTTCTTCAGAACTTTATAGTTTTCCTTGTAGAGGTTGTTCACATCCTTTGTTAGGTTTACACCTAGGTATTTGATTTTTTTTGAGGCTATTGTAAATGGAATTGTTTTCATATATTCTTTCTCAGTTTGTTATTAGTGTATAGAAATGCTAATGATTTTTCTATGTTAATTTTATATCCTGCTACCTTGCTATAGCTATTGATGGTGTCTAGAAGCTTCTGAGTAGAGTTTTTTTGGGTCTTTAAGGTATAGGATCATGTCATCTGCAAATAGGGATATTTTGACAGTTTCTTTACCTATTTGTATTCCTTTTATTCCTTCTTCTTGCCTAATTACTCTGGCTAGGAATTCCAGTACTGTTGAATAGGAGTGGAGATAGTAGGCATCCTTGTCTAGTTCCTGATTTTAGAGGGAATGGTTTTAGTTTTTCTTCATTAAGTAAAGTGCTGGCTGTACGTTTGTCATATATAGCTTTTTTAATGTTGAGGTACTTTCCTTCTATTCCTAGTTTTCTTAGAGCTTTTATCATGAGATGGTGTTGGATCTTATCAAAGCTTTTTCTGCATCTACTGCGACGATCATGTGGTTTTTGTCTTTGCTTCTATTAAGGTGGTTTATTACGTTTATTAGTTTTCATATGTTGAACCACCCCTGCATTCCTGGGATGAAGCCTACTTGGTCATGGTGAATGATCTTTTTGATGTGTTGTTGAATTCAGTTTGCCATTATTTTATTGAGGATTTTTGCATCAGTGTTCATTAAGGAGATTGGCCTATAGTTCTCCTTTTTGGGGGTATGTTTGCCTGGTTTTGGGATAAGTGTAATACTGGCTTCATAAAATGTGTTAGGCAGTTTTCCTTCCCTTTCTATTTTGTGGAACAGTTTAAGGAGGGTTGGTATCAGTTCTTCTTTAAAGGTCTGATAGAATTCAGCAGAGAATCCATCAGGTCCTGGACTTTTCTTTTTGGGGAGACTCTTGATTGCTGCTTCAGCTTCATTTTGTGTTATAGATCTATTCAGGCGATTAATATCCTCTTGGTTCAGTTTTGGATGATCATATGTATCTATAAATCTGTCCATTTCTTTAAGATTTTCGAATTTATTTGAATATAGGTTCTCAAAGTAGTCTCTGATGATTTCCTGGACTTCCATGGTGTTTGTTGTTATCTCCCCTTTTGCATTCCTGACTCTACTAATTTGGGTTTTTTCTCTCTTCATTTTAGTCAGGTTTGCCAGGGTCTGTCAATCTTGTTTATTTTTTCAAAGAACCAACTTTTTGTTTCATTAATTCTTTGTATGGTTTTTTTGGTTTCTATTTCATTGATTTCAGCTCATATTTTTATTATTTTTCTCCTATTTGTTTTGGGATTTGCTTGTTCTTGCTTTTCTAGGAGTTTGAGACGTATCATTAGGTCATTGATTTGGGGTGTTTCAGTCTTTTTAATATATGCACTCATGGCTATAAACTTTCCTCTCAGGACTGCCTTTGCTGTGTCCCATAGGTTCTGGTAGGTTGTGTTTTCATGTTCATTGACTTCCAGGAACATTTTAATTTCCTCTTTTATTTCATCAATGACCCATTGTTCATTAAGTAATGAGTGATTCAGTTTCCAGCTGTTTGCATGTTTTTTGCCTTTACTTTTGTTGTTGAGTTCTAGTTTTATTGCATTGTGATCAGATAGAATGCACAGTATAATTTCTATTTTCTTATATTTGCTGAGGCTTGCTTTGTGCCCTAGGATATGATCTATTTTGGAGAAGGTTCCATGGGCTGCTGAGAAGAATGTATATTGTGTAGAAGTTGGATGAAATGTTCTGTAGACATCAAGTAGGTCTATTTGATCTATTGTATATTTTAGATCTAGGATTTCTCTATTGATTTTTTTGTTTGGATGACCTATCTGTTGATGATAATGGGTGTTAAAGTCTCCCACAACCACTGTGTTGGAGTTAATGTATACTTTTAGGTCTTTCAGGGTATGTTTGATGAAATTGGGCACATTGACATTGGGTACATATAGGTTGATAATTGTTATTTTCTTTTGGTCTATTTCCCTTTTATTAGTGTGGAATGTCTTTCTTTATCTCGTTTGATCAATGTAGGTTTGAAGTCTACTTTGTCAGAGATAAGTATTGCTACTCCTGCCTGTTTTCAGGGGCCATTGGCTTGGTAAATCTTCTTCCAGCCTTTCATCCTAAACCTATGCTTATTTCTGTCAGTGAGATGGGTCTCCTGTAAGGAACAAATTGTTGGATCTTCCTTTTTTATCCATTTCGTCAAACGGTGCCTTTTGATGGGGGAATTAAGTCCATTAAGTGTTAGTACTGATAGGTATGTGGTGATTACTGTCATTTAGTTGTCTTAGTTGTTTGAAGGTTTGATTGTGTGTACCTAAGTTGAGGTTACTCTCTACTTTCTTGCTTTTTCTTTTCCTGTAGTTTGGTGCTGCCTGTCCTTTCATGGTTATGTTGGGTTTCACTTTCTGTGTGCAGCAGCCCTTGAAGAATCTTTTGTAGTGGTGGCTTTGTGGTCACATATTGTTTTAGTTTTTGCTTATCATGGAAGACTTTTATTGCTCCATCTATTTTGAATGATAGTTTTGCTGGGTAGAGTATCCTGGGGTTGAAGTTATTTTCATTCAGTGCCTAGAAGATCTCACCCCATGCTCTTCTTGCTTTTATTGTTTCTGTTGAGAAGTCTGCTGTGATTTTGATGGGTTTACCTTTGTATGTTATTTGTTTTTTCTCTCTTACAGCCTTCAATATTCTTTCCCTTATTTCTGTACTTGTTTTAATGATGATATGCTGTGGGGTAGCTCTGTTTTGATCTGGTCTGTTTGGTGTTCTGGAGGCCTCTTGCATCTATATGGGAATAGATTTCTCTAGATTTGGGAAATTTTCTGTTATTATTTTGTTGAATATATTATGCATTCCCTTTGCTTGCACCTCTTCTCCTTCTTCAATGCCCATGATTCTCAGGTTTGTACTTTTGATGGAGTCAGTGAGTTCTTGCATTTTCTTTTCACAGGTCTTGAGTTGTTTAACTAACAGTTCTTCGGTTTTTCCTTCAATTACCATATCATCTTCGAGTTCTGAGATTCTGTCTTCTGTTTGTTCTATTCTGCTGGATTGGCCTTCCGTTTTGTTTTGCAGTTCTGTTTCGTTCTTTTTTCTGAGGTTTTCCATATCCTGAGTCACTTCCTCTTTAATGTTGTCTATTTTTGTCCTGAGTTCATTAATCTCTTTATTAATCATGTTCTTTGTTTCACTTTGGTGTTTATACAGTGCTTCTATGGTTTCCTTTATTTCTTCTTGTGCTTTTTCAAATTCTGTATTTTTGTTGTCTTGGAATTTCTTGAGTGTCTCCTGTACATTTTGGTTGACCCTATCCAGTATCATCTCTATAAAATTCTCATTGAGTACCTGTAGTATTTCTTCTTTTAGATTATTCTTGTGGGCTTCATTGGGTTCCTTGGCATAGTTTATCTTCATTTTGTTGGAGTCTGGATCTGAGTGTCTGTTTTTTTCATTTCCCTCTGGTTCCTGTACTAATTTTTTGCTGTGGGGAAACTGGTTTCCCTGTTTTTTCTGTCTTCCCGTCATTGCCCTTGGTGTTGTTATTGTCGCTGTACTGTGTGCAGTTAAGTATTTTCTAGCTTGTAATAATAACAGTCGTGATATTTAGAATGGAAGGGTGAGAGGAGATGGAAAGCAAAGAAGTTAAAGAAAAAGAGAAAAACAAATAAACAAGTAGAAAAAACCAAAACAAACAACAAAAAAATTTCAAAGATATAAACAGGGAGAGATAGTGTACTAATCAGCAGTAAGCTGAACAGGCATTAGAGAGACAGAGAGAGGATTGAAAATAAAAAATAAATGAAAAAAATTTAAAAAATAAAAATAAATAAATATATTAAAAAAATTTCCATGTTCAAATGCAATAAAGTTTCAGTCTTAATAATTTTGGTGTTCGTCCCTCATCTTCTAATCCTGTAGATGGTGTCTCAGAAGTAGTTCTATTCTTGTCTCATCAAAGGGGAAAAAAACTAAAAAAAAAAAAAAAAAACAGCACAAAACAAAACAAAACAAAAAACCCCACAAAGTGTCCCATGTTCAAATGCAATACAGTTTCAGTAAGTTTTTCAGCATGCAGGTGTAGTTCGGTTATTGTCTCATCAAAGGAAGAAAGAAAAAAAAAAAGAGTCTGGAGACAGTTCAGTGAATGGCTGTCTGAGGCTGCATCTCTCCTGCCTGCTGCTGTCAGCCTGCTGTTGCTGGTGGCGTTATTTATGCAGATCTCAGGAGTGAGCTTAACACTCACCTGGCCCCTCAGACTGTGTTTACTTAGATTTCTCCTGTGTGAGAGCCGCTGCTACAAGCTTTCCCCTTCCAAGCACACTGGGGGAGGTGACACTGCACCCGCTTTCTCAGGCCTGCGTGTTTATTTGCAGCTCACGTGGGAAGTGGGTCTTCCGCCCTCTGCTGTGGAGTTTTCCTCACACCGCCACTTTTACAAGGTTTCCAGCTCCTGGTTGCTGTGCATGTGCCCCCACTCCAGCCTTCTCCAGCTGGCTTGTTGTGAGGGATTTCCCCTCCCCCCATTCGGTGCTCAGGGTGCCCTGCCCTCTTTGCTATGTGTCTTTATTGTTGTTATTGCTTATTACTCAGTTTCTCTTTTTTCCCTGGGTGGGCTTGGTCTGTCTAGGGGGCTATGCTGATCTGGCCCAGGATTGTCTGTGGGAGTACCGTGTGCCGCTTAGCTCACCTTGTGATCCGTGTTTTCCCAAGCCGTCTGGGCGCTGGCATCTGACGGTGGTGTGGGGTCCTCCTGGTTTCTCCATTTAACGTGCAGTGGAGATGCTATGTGCAGACTGGAGTTGTGGAGGGGTCAAAGTTTTGCCTCTTCTTAGTGGTTTTTCCTGTAAGGTGTATTTCCAGCGTCTCTCCAAGATTTTACTTTAGGAGGCACGCTTTCTGCTTCCTCCCTCTATCCGCCATCTTGGAATTCCTCCTTTATTTATATTTATAAAATGTAGTTTTAGCTAATACATAATAAGAAAATTGGTACATATTAATGGGGCACCACATACTGCTTAATACATTGTGTAATGCTTAAATCAGTTTAAACATAATTCCTAGGTTTTTGTTTTTTTTTTTTGGTACTGGGTTTGTGAAGGGTTTTTTTGAGATAGGATTTCACAAACTATCGCCTTGGCTGGCTTCAAACCTCGATCCTCCTGATCTGCCTCCTGAGTAGCTAGGATTACAGGCATGACCCACTGGTGGTGGCAGTTCCTAGTATTTTTAAAATTTAATTTTGTTTTCATTAATGCTTTATTGACATCAGCAATCCAGGGCTACAGAATAAAGCAGGGAAAGGAGGAAAAGTAAATGCACATGTTTAATTAGTCCTTTTTTTTTTTTAAGTATTTAACCCGCCATACTGCCATTGTTGTGCCTAATAAAATGCTCAGTATGCTTTCTTTTTACTGCACAGGGAGCACAACTTCCAGCAACTACCAGGGATGCTGCCACTCAGATGCCAACTGAAGCAAGTTCCTCCTCAAAAGCTTCACTTAGGTTCTGAGCTGTGATGGGAAAACTGCAAAGCAAACTCAAACACAGCACTTATAAATACAGGTGCAGCATCCTATCTTGGGATCCCAAATTAATCATGCCACATTCAAACTCACTGTGTATTGGGTTCAAGGCCAGCATGGGCTATATAGTGAGACCCTGTACTAAAGGAAGAGAAGGCCCAGAGCAAGTGTTACTGACCTTCCCTGAACAGCTTGGTCTGTCTCCTTTTGGATAAGAAGCAGTCAGCTTATTAGCTAGTATCTGTACCTAGACATAGAGGGGCCCTGCATCTTTGAGATTAATCTTGGTGAGCAAAGACTTCTGGCTTCAGAATTCCCTTGTATTACGTTTTAATCACTCAATTGTTCTGAGCATTTTCAGATTAAATACTGTTTCTGGCAGTGGGTCTCATTTCTCTGCTACTTCTCTCTCCCCTGCCAGGCCTGAATTACTACCATTCCCACACTCTTCTGCCCCTTGCTCCCCTGTGCACTCCCAGGCATTGGCCCTCTCACTTTCCCATTCTCTGCGTAACAGGCCTGATGGGATTATAGAAGAGAGAATACAAAATAAATCTTCTCAAGAATACAGCCCTGCTCACGTAGATACTGTCTCTGTGGTTGCTGCCCTGAACTCAGACCTTTGTGTCTCCGGAGGAAAAGATAAGGTAAGGTTTTGCAGTATTTCCCAAGAAACCAATGCCAGAAAGGGAAGATACCAAGAGAGGGAATGGAGGTTTTGCATTTCTAGACACAGGGCTGATTAGTGGAACATACGGGCTTAAAGTTAGAAGGACTGGGTTTAAATCCTTACTCTGCTGCTTCCTATTACTTTCAGCCAGTCTTCAAATTTTCTGAACTTCAGTTTCCTTATCATTAAATGGGATAATTACAGCAATCTCATAGGATGTTGTGAGGATTAAGTGAGAGCACAGGCAAGGTTCTTAACCTTGGGCCAGACCACCCACATGAATGGCAGGTACTGTATTTCAGCCACCCCATTTTTACAAGTACATGTAGACACAGGAGTTGTCAGCAAAAGGAACTCCTACTCTCTTTTGTTTCTCTTTTGCCACGTGCTACATAGTGTGCACCATGATTCTTCCTCTTGGCTGTTTTGTCTTTCCTCCCAGCGTCACTTTGAATCTCATTGTTTTCTGTCCTTTATATTAGGACCTGTCATAACTAAGATATTATCCGTAGTAAAAATGCTGATTCCTTTTGTTGTGAATAACACTAATGATGCTTCTCCTTTTCTGTATCTTCACTGCATACTGTAGTCCACCAGTTCTAAGATGCACCTACTTTCAGACTTTAATACCTCAAATCAGGATGCATTTAAGAATCAACTTACTGGGCACATTTTATCTTAGAATCTGTATTATTATAGATGTAAGAAACTTTATTTGCATAAGCCTTTCTTACCCCTCTGAGGGGTAGACAGGGCAAGGATCATCCTCTCCACTTTGCAGATTGGGAAATTAGTGCTTAACTAGGTCAGGTGCAGCAGGGGTTAGGTCTGCTACAGTACAAGCTCCTTACTCGCAATGACCTGAGACATTCAGTTAGAAAATGCTTTTTTTTTTTTTGCAGTACCGAGGCTTGAGCTCAGGGCCTTCACCTTGAGCCACTACACCAGCCCTTTTTTGTGAAGGTTTTTTTTTGATATAGGGTCTCTTGAACTATTTGCCCAGGGCTGGCTTTGAACTGCAATCCTCCTGATCTCTGCTTCCTTAGTAGCTAGGATTACAGGCATGAGCCACTGGCACCTAGCTAGAAAATGCTTTTAAAATACTGTGTGGGGAGAGAGATGCTTATTAAAATATTGAAGCACATAGTAGGAAAAAGGGTGGGAAGAAATTGGGACAATGATTCTCTTTGACAGATGGGATTATGGGTGAGTTTTTTTTTAATTAAAAACACATACCATTTTACAGTTGCGTGAATATACTTAACAGTACTGACCTGTACACTGAAAAATGGTTGAAATAGTGAATTAAAAAAAACAGCTAAAAGAAAGTGTAATACAATAAGGAGGTGATCTAATCTCATGTAGAATTCTTCAGCTAGAATCTCAGGCTGAGTCCATTCTCCTTGGGAAATGATAGTTACCAGATGAGGAATGAGAGGGTTCCCTAAGATTCCCAGTTTCCCAACAAAATCACTACAGCTTGAGATCTACATACAAGAAAAGAATTTGAAAGTGTCTCACACACAAAAAGGAGAGCCTCATAAGGTAGAAGTTTTAGCAAGGATTTATTTTAGAGTAATAGGATAAATTACAGAGAAATTTAAAAAGAGAGAAAAAAGCACCTCCTGCTAGAAGTGCAGGGTTAGGAGACAAGTTCAAACCCTTTTGTGAGTTGGTCTGTGCTCTGAGCTGGGGAAATGCACATGAAGTTGAAGTCTAGCAACCCCTAACCATTAGACAGTGGTTCTAGGTGTCTGAGGTGTGTGCTAAAACATGGAGATGTGAACTAGGCCTACCCAAAACACAGGAACAATAGGTGAGGTTTAGAACTTTTTGCAAGACACACCCTTCATTTTCCTGTCTACCTATGTAAGGAGTCTTGCAGCTTCACATTTCAAATGGGAAGGCAGACAGATAGCCCCAGCCTCTCTATGTCTTCCCATTCTTATAACTAAAGGACATGATGGTAGGGTGGGAGGAGAGCTTGCTGCACCATCTTTTTTCTTTCTTTTTTTTTTTTTTTTTTTTTGGCAATACTGGGGTTTGAATTCAGGTGCTCTACCCCTTGAGCCTCACTGCCAGTCCCACTCCCTTTTTTCCCCTAGTTTACTTCCTGGTTCTGATTTCTGAGTCTGGTGTTTTTAATGCTATTAAAAATAAAATAATTTCCCTGTCTCCTCATCTATCTATCCTGCCTTGCTTACCCCAAGCCCAGTGTCTTAGGGAGAGACAGAGGAATGATCACACAGATAGAAAAGAAACTCCAAGTAGGGTAACGTGAGAAAACCCTGGTGCTTGAAACAAGTCCCTTGACACAAAGGGAGTTAGTTACCAGGAACGAGTGAGGGGGAAAGAAGTAAAGGCAGCTTCAGTTAAAATCAGATAGGAGTGACTAAACTAAACTGTTCTAATGACTCTCTGCAGACAGTTGTGGCCTATAATTGGAAAACTGGAAATGTGGTGAAAAGGTTCAAAGGACATGAACGGGAAATCACCAAGGTAATTGTCAAATGACTCTTCTGAAAGGGACTTGGAACTGAATAAAGGAATAATTAGTGGATATTTAGAGTGATTAAGGTGGGTGCTGGTGACTCACACCTCTAATTCTAGCTACTTGGGAGGCTGAGATCAAGAGGATTGCAGTTTGACACCAGTCCAGGCAAACAGTTGGTGAGACCTCATCTCAACCAATAGCTGGGTACAGTGGTATTCACTTGTCATTCCAAGCTGTGAGGGAGGCTGAGATCAGGATTGTGGTTCCAGGCCAGCCTAGGTAAAAAATTTTTGTGAGACCCCCATCTCAAAGAAAAAAGCTGGGTATGGTGGCATACATTTGTAATCCCAGCTGAGGATTGCAGCCTAGGCCAGGCTGGTCTGGGCAAAAAGCTGGACCTTATCTCTAAATCAGAGCAAAAAGGGCTGGAGGTGTGGCTCAACTGGTAGAGTGCCAGCCTGGCAAGCCCAAAGCCCTGATTGAATATTCAGCCTTAAGAAAAATGCAAAGGCTTCATTTGATGCTTTGAAGCCCTATTCTAGGAAGAGCAGAGCAAAGCATCCCAAACACGAAGATGATCCAGATATCCATTCGCAGATGCACGGATAAACAAAATGTGGTAATATACATGTGATCGAATATTATTCAGCTTTAAAAAGGAATGAAGTTCTGAGATGGGGCATGTAGCTCAGTGGTAGAGTGCTTGCCTAGCATGTGTGAGGCATTGGCTGTGACCCACAAGCACTGAAAACAAATGGGAATTCTGCTATATACTATGTGGATGAGCACTGAAAGCATTATGCCTAATGAAAGAAGCCAGATACAAAAGGACAAACATTGTGATGTTACTTATATGAGGGACCTATAATAAGCAAACTCATAGAGACAGTAGAATAGTGGTACCAGGAGTGGGGAGGGAGAACAGTGTAGAGTTCCAGTGTGGGATGGTGAAAAAGTTCTAGAGATGGAAGTGATGATGGTTATACAACAATTTGAATAGACTTGAAGACACTGAATTGTACACTGAAAAATGGTTCAAATGGCAGCTTTCATACTTGATATATATTTACTACAATTGATAAAACACCATGGAAGACTTTTAGAACAGAAAAAAAGTGAACCTGGGATTATTAGAGTGCTAGTAATAGCAAGTAAAGTTGTATGTAAAGTAAAAAGCGTTAAATGGCTGGGTGTGATGTGTAGCCCATCTATTCAGGAGGCTGAGTTTGAGCCTGGGCAATATAGTATGACCTCTTCTGAAAAAAAAAAAAAAACAGAAAGGGCACTCAGTAGAACAGAGTGGACTTGGTTTGAATTGATCAAGAGTGTGAAAGAATCACCTGTCATAAGAGTTTTAGGTTTAGTTTGGTGCTTTAAAAAAATTCTTTCAAATACACACAAAGCAATCTGATGCAATTTAAATTGTTCCAGGGTATAGAGAAAATATAACATGAGTACAAAAGCTGACAAAGCATATAAAGAAAACTGCAGACTAGTGAATACCTGCATCAGGTAGAATTAGATATGGTTCAGGTAACAGAGCCCAAACCTTGGCATGGTGGCTTCATGGTCATGAGGGAGTCAGACTCTTCATATTTCTTTCTTTCCTTCCTTCCTCCCTCCTTCTCTTCCTCCTTCATTCCCCTCCCTCCTTCCCTTCCTTCTTTCCTCCTTTTTTTTTTTTTTGAAACAAGGTTTTGCTATATTGCCTGTGTTGTCCAGGCTTGCCTTGAACTGATGACTCTCCTGCCTTAGCCTTTCAAGCCACTGAGATTACAGGTGTGTGCCACCACACTTGGCTCCTTGTATATTTCTTATTCTATCACTAGAGCTTAATTTCCTTTTTCAAACTTACCTCCTAGTCACAAGATAACTATTGCAACTCCAGTCATCATATCTGATCTCAAGGCAGCAGCAAAGGTTGTGCCTGTCAGCCCCTTATAATAGAGATCCTGAGCTAGGCATTAGTTGCTCATGCCTATAATCCTAGCTACTTGGGAGGCAGAGATCAGGTAGATCATAGTTTGAAACCAGCCCAGGCAAATAGTTTGCAAGACCCTATCTCGAAAATACCCAACACAAAATAGGGCTGGCAGGGTAGCTCAAATGGTAGAGTGTCTGCCTAGCAACCATGAGTCCCTGAGTTAAAACTCCAGTACCACCAAAAAAAAAAAAGGATCTCAAGAGGTTCTACTTATACATCATTGTTGGAAAATCTGAATTAGTAGTGGAGTACATTGCCATACCCAACAATATAGAGTTGTACTGTTAAGAATGGATAATGAGCACACCACTTGCAAACTGCTGCACGCATTGATAAAAAAATCCTAAATGAAGTATTAGTAAAGAGAATCTAAATTTGCTAAATTAACAGCATACCATGACCAATTGAGCTTTATTTGGAATGCATAAATGGTTGATAACTAGGACTCTGTATATCAGATGGTAAAAGGGAGACAAAGGTGATCATCTTAGATCAAAGGAACTAGCAGAAACTGTAGGTAAAGTAGAGATAAATTGATCTTTATGTGATAAAAAATATGGACTGGTGAAGTGGCACAGGTGGTAGAAAACCTGCCTAGCAAGTGTAAGGCCCTGAGTTCAAACCATAGTACCACCAAAAAAATAAAAAAAGTGTGAAAAAGAAACTACCTCTTTGAAAACAAAGTAAAATAAGCGGCATTACAGAATAAAGTAGGAGATACCGTAAGGTGGTCTACGAGGTAAGTGTGTAGGAGTGTTGTGTCCACTGTTCCCATTTTATACGGGGATAGTTAAGTGCAAAAGGGTCTCTTCATCCAAGACCCAGGAGCAGAACGAGACATGGAAGACGGTCTGAGGAGGCTTTATGGAGGAGATGAGGTTTTGAAGGAGGGGAGGGCTTCTGCCACATAAAGAGGTGAGAGGAGTGCAGCATCGGGAAAGGTAGAAATCCAGCCTGGCCCATTCTTTCCGTGCAGATTTCAAACTTAGGTATTACCCTTTTTAAAAATTGGAGAGGGGTGATGCAAGCTCATCCTTTTTCCATTTCAAAGTCCAATCCAGCAAGCACACTGCACTATTTCTGTTTCTGTTTGTCCCCTGAGCAGATAACCTGTATTCCCAAATCCACCCAGTTTTTCAGCGCCTCCCGAGACAGGATGGTCTTGATGTGGGACCTGCACGGCTCCTCACAGCCCAGGCAGCAGCTGTCTGGCCATGCCATGGTAGTCACTGGGTTGGCTGTGAGTCCAGGTAAAGTAAAGCAGACCTTTTTCCAACACCTTTCCCAGAACCCCTGTGTAATCCCATCTCATGAGCTATCTTCTCACCATTGCTTCCAAAGACTCATCACAGCTGTGCACTGGCTCTCGGGACAACACCCTGCTTCTGTGGGATGTGGAGACTGGACAGTGTGTGGAGAGGGCATCTGTCTCCAGGAACCTGGTATGAATTCAGACTAGGAACAGAAAGGGCAACCAAGGGAGCATGAGGTACTGGTTGTGTAGCTTGGGGTGGAGCATGTGCTTAGCATGAGTGAGGCCCTGGATTCAGTACCTAGCACAGAGAAGGAGAGGGAGAATGTGGATGAGTGAGAGACCAACAACCAGATTCCCATGGCTCGGTCCTGGTCACTGCCCCCGGCCTCTTAGTGTTACTGGTTAGATGATATCTTAAGTCTCCTGCTCTAGGAAATGACTCCACTAGTTTACTCTGGAATTTAAAATGGTGTCCTCATTCATTCCTTCAAAATACAACTATACATTTCTTTTGTGAATCATACACTGCCAGGAACAGGGATTAATGACAAAAGACACAGCTCCCTGCCTTCCAGGACCGTACTGTGTGGAACATAAGGTGGCCACTGCCTCCTCGGTATTTGTAACATCATGCAGAGAAATAAGCATTACTTTTGCTTGATGTATAATTTGCTCTGTTTTTGAAGAACAGTTGTTCCCTGACAGTAAACTGGTATGTAAATTACACAGCCTGTAGGGTCAGTCACACCTGGCTTCAAATCATGTGTTTGTATTGTAGTTTTTGTTTGAGTTTTATGGTGCTGGAGATCAAATCCAAAGCCTTACACATGCTAGGTAAGCACTGCACTTCTGAGCTATACTCTAGCCCTGGCTTTAGACCATGAATCTATCATTTTTTTTAGCTGTGCCACACCAAGTTGTTTAAGCTCTTATGAGATTCAGTGTCTTCATTTATAACATGGGAAGAAAGATTCTTCAGATGACTAAATGAGATACTGTATGTACATGAAATACCTGTCTGTGTGCTTGACACATGGCCCATGTTCCTTTAGTAGTTATCAAAGTTCAGTCATGGTCTGCTTTCCTAATTTTGAAGAGAACCGTCAATGGCGGGATATACTTACCTCATGCCCTTCATGTGGGTGGAGGCTGGTGTGTGCTGAGAAAAGGAAAATCCTGTTACTCTGGATTGATTTGAGAACTTTTTCCATGCCTTCCAGTAGGGCCTGTAGGGATAGAGACCACAGTCACTCTTCTGAGCCTTGTGACACTATCAGAGTTTCCATGGTCTAACCTTAGCACAGGGGCTGCTCTCCTGCCCACCCACCTGCAAGTCTCCACCACTGGCTGGGTTCAGGCTCTTGAAGACTGACCTGGAAGGCTGACCAAAAGCCTTTGGTGTGCACAGCTGGTCCAGCTGCTGCCACTGCCATTGGTAATTGGGGTGACACAGGCAGAGGTTGACATTAACTCCCTCTAAGTCAAATTCCCTGGCCCAGAATCCATGAAAGGCACAGAGATGGTAATTAGCCAGCTTACTAGAATTCCAGGAGAATAGCGTGGTGTGGAAAAGTGCTAAAGATTTTGCTTTTTCCAGGTTACTCACCTGTGCTGGGTCCCCAGAGAACCGTATATACTACAGTCCTCTGAAGATAAAACCATCAGGTGGGCTACTGAGCGGCAGAGAGGTGTTTCTGGTGAAGGTTTGTGCTTCCCATGTTACCTGACTCTGCTCTCAGTCTGCTTCTCCACACTGCTGTGCCCTTTCCAGGACCTTCCACCCCTCTGCCTCTTGCTGGTGCTAGGACCTCTTGTTCTGGCCCCATGGATCTGGGTAGGGACTGGATGCCAGGAGATAAGGTCAGGAAAAGGCCCCTGTCCTAGATGGCTTTGAAGCAGCTCTGAATGTGTCCAGACTGACCTCCAGATCAGTCTCCTGCTTGTCCCACCCCCTGAGACTGCCTGGCTCCACTTGCTACCCCTGGGGTTCTCAGCTACCCAGCCTGGGAAAGTGGAGTCAGAGGAAATCTGTAGTTCTTAGGCTGGAGAGCATGACCAGAAACTGGAAATAAGAATGAGAAACTAGAAGTAAGAATGAGATAAAGAGGTAAAAATGAGACAAGAGGCAAAATAAAACCCTTTCCAGTGCACTCCATGGCCAGGGCCTGAATCTGGTTCTAGAATGATGATACGCTCTGTGTATCTTGTTCAAGTTTAAATTGTGGGCACAGAAATAGCTTCTGGTACATTGAAAGCAGTGTCCTGAAGGACCACATTACCTTGCACAATTAAGATGCATGATCCAAATCCTATCACCTGAGCTCAAAATGGATAGAGCTGAGATGTCATTCCCTCGGCTGCTTCCTGTCAGCTTAGCATCTTGGAGATTGTGCTAGATCCTGCTGCTGTGCTGGGATAGGCCATGGCATTCCATTCTGACTGACCTGAGCAGCATGCAGCCAAGACTTTCATATCAGGGGGGTTTTATAGGTATGCTTCAGGCATATGTGCTACAAAGACATTTCTTGCTTCAATTTCTTTCAGATTATGGGACAGTAGGGGGCTACAGGTAGCTCACGTATTTCCCACAAAGCAGCACATTCAGACCCACTGTGAAGCCAGCACAGATGGGCACAAGTGCATCTCCTGCAGCAGCGGCTTTGGGGGCGAAGGCTGTGAAGCCACGGTAAGAGATGGCGAGGAATCCAGCTGTCTGGTGGCTGATGAACTTTCTCTGGCTTTAGCTGGCTACATGGAAAGGCTTTGCAATGATTCAGGCCTATCAAGTGCATACCATGAGTGATACTTTGCATTCTAGATGCTTCTTTGAAGCAACATCCATTAACCTGGGGCTCTCAAAATTGGAGGTAGACAAGAAGAATGGGAGGGGATTGAAGATAGAGAAGAGCTAAACACAGAACCAGCCTGCTGATGGCCCTACTCTGAGCAGGGACTGCTTGAAGAGCCAAACCCTGTCAGTATTCTCTTTGTACATGTGGCCATAGTAAAGGAAGCTCAGGCTCTTTAGGAAGCATGGAGCTCCAGTGTTGGTCCAGGGCCACCCCATCCCTTATCCAGGTACCTTCCTTGCAGGATCTATTACTCACCTTGTGGTAGACACTAGGCATCCAATAAATGTGCTACATGTGTGCACATATTGCTGCTGGGGATTGAACCCAGGGTCTTGCAAATGCTAGGCAAGTGTTGTGCCACCGAGCCACATCCCCAGCCTCAATTAGGCAGCTCTTAAGTTGTCTTAAGTGCACAACCTGCACTGTTCTGTCATGCTACAGGACTGGGGCTTTTATTTCCCTAATCATGGAAAAGACAAAGACTCCTCTGGCATGTCCTTAGCCCGTGTTGTTTGGGACATGGTGCTAAAATAATTATTGGATGGATGGGTGGTTGGTATAATGGATGACAACGGGTTCATGGAGCTACCTGAGTAGGTAGGTAGAGGAACAGGTGAATCATGGGAGGATGGATATTAGTGAATGGAGTGTGTGTGAAGCCAGAGGAATATGTATGTATGAGCTGGTCAATGTCATTACTTTGCAGTTGTGGGACTTAAGGCAGACAAGAAACAGAATATGTGAGTATAAGGGGCATTTCCAAACAGTTGCATCCTGTGTCTTCCTACCAAGAGCCTTGGCCTTGATGCCTGCAATTGCTACCTCATCACATGACTCCAAGGTGAAGATTTGGAACCAAGACACTGGAGGTAAGGAGCCTGTTGTCAGTGGTTCTCCAAAGATCCATGAAGTGTTAAAGCTTTCTTTTCATTGCACACCATATACAAAGCCACACGTCTCCTGCCACTGGCTAATCCCCTGGTGGTTAAGAGGTAATGCCAAGATGCCAGTGTTTTTCTGGTTGGCTTGGTTAGAAGTCATCACCATGCATCCCCTGGTGCCATGATTCAGACTCATTCCTAAAAGCCCAAACATAATTTGCCTCTTACGTTTTTTTTTTTTCAGACAAGGTCAAACTCGATCCTCCTACCTCAGCCTCCTGAGTACTGGGATTACAGGCATGTACCACCAACTCCAGTTCTTCCTACATTCTTTCTGCCTAAAGTTCCTCAGTAGGGTTCAGCTTGTGAACCTCAGAATGTCTAAAAAAGGGAACAAGCTGTGTGCTGGTGACTCACACTTATAATCCTAGCTACTCAGGGGGCAGAGATCAGGAGGATTGTGCTTTGAAGTTAGCCCTGGGTAAATAGTTCGAGTGGCCTCTTTTGAAAATCCCCATCACAAAAAAATGGCTGGCAGAGTGGCTCAAGCAGTAAGAGTGCCTACCTAACAAGCGTGAAGCCCTGAGTTCAAATTCCAGTGCCACAAAATAAATAAAGGGAACAAGAATTGCTACTTTTGAATTTCTTTTTCAAGGACTAAAATGAGAAACTCAGCTCTTGGTGGGGCTGTTGGAGAGTAAAGACAATCGCAGAAAATCTCTGCCTGCAGCTGTGGTTTCAGATCACAGTAAGGTCATAACACTTCAAACACCAGAGGACAATGGTGTCTATGGTATTTTTAAACCGTTGGTAGCATGAAATCTAGTGACGGTGGGTGCGTTTATACCATGAAGATAGGCAACTGATATGAATCAGTGCTAAATGATTTTCTTCCAGAAAGCTGGAAGTGCACTGGAATAGCAGTGCCTCTCTGCTATTCTGTCATGGACACAGGACTCGGCCAGAGACAAGAATGGCAGGCATTAGTTTAGAGAACTTCAACCCAAGTCCTTCCTGCAGCAATCCTGCAGAAGCTCAGCTCCCCCTAGGGGTAGAGAGGGTAAATTCTCAAAGAGAAGAGGTGGGACCTTGTCTAATGGCAGTCTGCAAACCGCTGTGCCACAAGCCAGACTTCATAGCAAGGGCAGGCCTGTGGTGCCTTCATATGGAGTTGCTTCCCCAGCTGCCCATGTGTAATCACTGTGGGGGGTTGGAGAGCAGGTGCTTCAAATTTCATGAGCATTGAGACCTGAATGGATGGCACAAACACCCTGTCCACTGCGTCTGCACCTGAAATTCTCACAAGAGTAGCCTCCGAGGTGCAGATGTGGGGAGACTAGATGGGCTGGAAATCCCCAGGACTGCCATCAGGTTCCCATTCTCCTTTGTTGGGAAGAAAACCAGCAACTGTAGATCAGTGTCCCTGTCTGTTTTCTCTACCCTGCCCTGCCTTGTTCTCTGGGCAGATAACTGAGGGTGCCATTTGATTGTGGCCCTGATTGTGTGAACATAACATTTTTCTTAGTGGCACAGTTCCTATTTGCCCGAGTGCCATTCTCTATAGTCCAAGTCATGGAGTTGACTCAAGTTTTGACTTCACGTCATGCCTCTTACTGGGTTAGATAGGTACAGCCTACACCCTGTTTCTTGGATTTCTTATGAGGCCATCGCGTCTCCTGATGTAGTCACACACTGTATAACATTTCAGTTGATGACAGACCATAGCACGCACATACATACACCACTTAGTACCATATATATATATATATATATATACACCTTGTTGCCCAGTGTGCACTGGCTGCTCTATTAGATGTGCAAGCGTGTGATCTGATGTGGTACAACAACGAAATGGCCTGCTGATGCATTTCCCAAAACTTATCCCATTGTTAAACAATGCACGTCTGGCTTGTACTCTTGGCCTGAACTGTTCATGTCCCTTTCCTCCCCCAGCCTGCCTTTTCACCTTGTCTCTGGATGGATCGGGACCTTTGACCTCCCTGGCTGTTGGTGACACCACCTCCCTGTTATGTGCAAGCTTCCACAGAGGAATTTACTTACTCACAATGGACCACAGCCGAGGGCTGCAGCTGGGGGAAGTGGCAACATTCTGAAGCCAACACACAGCGACTGGACAGTGCAAGTCACGGTCCCTCCTTTCTCTGTGTGGCTTTGTGTTTCCGCGTTATGTTGGGGGAGGGGAATGTAGGGCTGGTAGTTTTAGAAGGCAGATCAGTGTTAGAGGTCAATTTAAATCCAGTGGTTCAAAATTAGGTTTAGAGACATAGGCTAACATAAGTTCTCAATCTAAGGTAAATCCAAATGCAATGCATTGCTCAGAATGATTACCTGGAGGTGTAAGAGCGGTAGGCCCCTGTCTGTGAGAGTCATTGAACTGGCCTTCTCCATGTCTTCACAAAGAAACAAAGGCAGTGGGGACAGTTCAGTTGCCTCGAAAATAATGGAGAGGGGAAAGAACAGTGCTGCTTTCCAGAGGAAGTGGACTACAGATGTCTGCTGAATTGGAGCTCCAACCAATGCTCCTGAGCAGCGTAAAGGATCAAAGTTAGGGTGAGTGAACAAAAGCCATGGAGGGCTTCATTTAGAGGGGCAGAGGGGGAGGAGGCAAACCCCTCCAGTATTTGCCAGGGCTGGCCTTGAACTGTGATCCTCACAAGTAGGTAGGATTACAGGTGTGAGCCTCTGGTCATTTGATTCCTTAAGTTTGGGATTTTTGAGCTCTGGAAAGACAAAGGTAGTGGGAGAGGAAGCTACTTCACTGAGCACCCACAGAGGGCTAGGTATCTATTCTCATTACAATTCCAATTGATATTCCCATTTTACAGATGAGGTAGCTGAGGCCCTGAGACCTGCATTTCTTTGTCCAAAATTACGTAGGAAGAGCCGAGACTGGGCCAGCCTGACTCAAGCTGGAATGTTTTCCTTTTGTACCCTTTTGACTTTGTATAATGTCACAACTTCAGTGTTCTAGAAATTCAAACACCATGATACTGTTTTTGTATTTTTGAGACCAGTTATTATTTTGGGGGGCAGTGCTTGGTATCAAACTCAGGGTGTCATGCATACTTTGCAAGCATTCTGCCACTGAGCTACGCTCTAAGCCCCCAGTTACTAGCTGGCTCCAAGGAGATCCCCCTGGGAGGTCCCTAGGGGGGCCAGCAGACAAGTGTCTCAGGGAAAGTCCTAGCATATGTTGAATTCTTAGTGCTATAGCTAATACTTTCTTCTAGAAGGAAGACAGGCAACAGTCAAAAAGTCCCAAGAGTGGGTAGCAAGGGGACCCAGGGAAGGAGGACAGGCCGCTATGAGAGGGAGGGGGAGGAAATAGCAGACCTCTGGTGAGGTAGAGGGTTTTCTACCAATAAAATTCCTTCTCTGAACTATTCATATGCTTGATGTCAAAATTCCTTATTTGTGTGTCAAAGAAAAAAAGATGAATAAGTGCTGACGTTCACAGAGCAGTTTTTTTTCTGATAGGCCCTAATCAGATACTCAGCATCTAAGATACAGCTTTGAAAGTCACTGAACATACCATTTTAGAGGCCAGCCTCTAAAATCATAGGAAGGAATTTTCCAAAGATTGGGTGTCTTTTCCAGGAAAGTGTATAAGCCTTGGAAATCTGACTGAATATGTTCTTTGAATTTATGTATTTAATGACACATTTCACTTAAATGTGCTTGTATAGTTATAAAGGAAAATGAGTGCTGATTATTAGTGGCCTTCATTTTGGTACAAGAGTTACCAGCAAAGCAACTTAGGTCACTTGGGGTTTTTAATCTTTTAACACTGAGAAAAGGGAATATTCTCAGTGCTCAGGATTGAACCCAGGACAAGTGCTCTACCACAGAGCCACATCCTCAGCCCTTGTTTTTGTTTTTGTTTTGCTAGTCCTGGGGTTTGAACTCAGCCTCACGCTGGCCAGGCAGGTGTTCTACCACATGAGCCACTCCACCAGCCCCAGCCCTTGGTTTTTTGAGACAGAGTCTTGGTATGCAGCCCAGACTGACCTTGAACTTGCTATATAACCCAGGCTGGCCTGAAACTCAAGATTCTCCTGCCTTAGCCTCCCGGGTGCTGGAATTACAGGTGTGCACCCCTATGCCCAGCTGAATTTAGCTATTTCTGAGTGTCCTTTTGAAGACATAATTTTTTATTCCAGTACTGATTGAACCCAGGACCTCTTGAATGGTAAGCAAGTGTTCTACCAGTTAAGCCACACCTCCAGCCCTTTTGTTTGTGTTTTGTCTTTGAGATAGGGTGTCTTTGAAATAGGGTCTTGCTAACATTGCCTGGGCTGGCCTCAAAATCATAATCCTCCTGCCTCTTCCTCCTATGCAGCTGAGATTACAGGCATGTGCCACCATGTCTGCCTTGAAGACATAAGTATTAAAGAGCAGCTTCAGTTGGGCATGGTTGCTTACAACTATAGTCCCAGGTACTTGGAAGAGGGAGTTTGGGAAAATCACAGTTGGGAGACTAGCCTGGGCAAAAAACTAGTGAGATGCCCATCTCACCCAACATGCCAGGCATGGTGGTACTTACCTGTAAACCCAGCTATGTGAGAGGCATAGGCTGAGTGAGTGGTAAGAGACTGGCCCCAGGCAAAAAGTGTGAGACCTTAACTGAAAAATAACCTAAAGCAAAAAGGGCTAGAGGTGGAACTGAAGTGACACAGCAAAGTGGGAGGGCCTAAATTCCAACCCCATTACTGAAAATAAAACAGCTTCGTGGTTAAAAGTTCAACGGACTGTTAGTTGTGTCCCTGAAACTGGCATCTTTCCTTGGCATAGGTGCCCAGCTAAGACTACATTTCCAGCTGGCCCTGTGTGAGAATAAGCTCTTGTCAGTGGAAATGATGTGTGCAGTTTTCACCTTATTAGTGTGAGAGGAACGTGTGTGTCCAGGGCAACCTCTTGGGGTTCCTCCCCACTTGAGCTCAGGCAGCCAGTACCTGCTTCAGCTACCAAGGTGAGGACGAGGTGACGGAACAGCTGAGATGCTACTGGAGGGGAAATGGCCCTCACTGTTCTTAAGACACGATGTAATTTTTACCTGTTAATTCAAACAGTAATGATATGAGGAATTTCAGATGTCTTTAGGTTTAAAGCTCACTGAGTTTTCGTAAAATGAACAAACTAGTAGCCGAGACCTAGGCACAGCAGTGTAATACACCCAGGAATGAAGACTCTCCAGCACGCTCCCTTCCAGGCCTCTGTTTCTGCCTTTGCCTGCTTTTCTACTTCTTATAAGTGGAATCATTGTGACCCAAGGACTCAGGAGACTGAGGCAAGAGGATCTTGAGTACAAAGTCAGCCTGGGCTACATAGCAAGACCCTGTCTCAAAAGTAAAAAAAAAAAAAAAAAAAAAACCACTGCATCATAATGTACTGATGTATTGTGGCAGATGGAAAATGTGGCCACAAATCTCCCATTGCTGTGTGCCTGTCCCTTTGAAATGTGACTTCATCCCATGAAGAGTGGGGTCTCGCTCCACACCTCTTGGATCTGGGATGGTCTCTGACTCGGTTTGACCAGTGCAATGTAGAGGAATGCACCCTGAGGCTGGGCCGTGTAAGACACTTGGCAGCTTCTGCATTCACCGAGGAATGCTGTCCGTTCAGCACAAAGGAAGGTGGTCTCGGCTGCATGGAAAAGAACAGCCCCAGAATAAGGTCGTGAGTGGGTCACCAGGGGCCTTTCAACCGAGGCATCTCTGCAGCACAATGAGCCTTGTTAGTTAAACCCAGGTGAAATCAGGAAGAGAAACCACACAGCTAGCATCCAGGAGAAATAATAAACTCTTGTTTTAGAACACGAGGTTTTAGAGTGGTTTGTTATAGAGCAAAGATTTGAATGGAACAAGCACACGCTTTTTAGAGGTCAGGTTTCTTTTGCTCAGTGTGTTCATGAGACACTCATATTGTGGCATAATGGAGTATCATCCGTTCTCATTGCTGGGTAGTCATCACTGTAATTTATCCATGTGACTTCCGGCAGGCTTGGGGAGATCCTTGTTTGGGACTCTCACAAATAGTGCTGCTAGAACGTTCTAGCAGGTCTTTTGGACATATGCATGTATCTGTGTTCATTCTGTACCAGCAGAGGGCTTGCTGGGCCATCCCGTCATCTGCACGATCAGCCTCAGCGGTCCACTGCCAATGTCCCCAGGATGACTGCTCTCCTGGGAGCTATTAGGAGAGTGGGTTTCCGCTGTCCTGCAGACTCGCCCACACTCAGTGCTCCTGAACTTTGCTTCTCAGTTTTAAGGATGAGTGCCCCATGGGAGGGTCAGTTCCAGGAGCTGGCAGTCGAAGGAAGCTGGACCAACTGCTTTTGGCATGCACACCTTTCCCTGACACCAGCAGAATTTAACAGCACCTGGGATTGCAGACAGTGCCCTATGCTTTGAAGATCCCTTCCCAGTCATAACTGCATCTGAGTCTTCCAGCAAAATAGCCCTGAGGTAGACTGTTATCTCTGTTCTATAGAAAAGAAAATCTGCCCAAGGCCGCAGCATATGGCAGAGGCAGATGGGAGCTCAGGCTTTGGACAAGCAGACTGGGTCTTCTTTGGTGTCCTGGTGAGCATGGAGGCTGAAGGGGAGGGACAGGTAGAAGGTGTTTGCACCTGTGGAATAAGTGACACAGATGGAACATCCAATCTATTACCAGATGTTACACCTCAGGGTCTGCGATAGAAAATGAAAAAGCCCAGTGTTGGGTGCTGTGGTCTGGCACCACCATCACTGCATACCCACATGCTAAACTCTTAGCTCATCTGGAAATTGTCTTTTAGTAACTGGCTGACTTCATATGACCAATGACTATGTGGATGTTTTTGCTGCTTGTGTTTAAGACAGGGTTTTACTATGAAGCCCAGGATGGCAAACTCCTGATCCTCCTGCCTCAGCCTCCAGAGTGCTGGAATTACAGGTATGAACCACCATGCTAGCTGTGTAGATGTTTAAAATGAGTCTGTGTAGGCTGGCACTGTGTCTCAAGCCTATAACCCTAGCTACCTGGGAAGTGGAAATAGGGAAGATTGCAGTTCCAGGCTAGCCCAGGCAAAAAGTTTTTGAGACTCCATCTTAACCAATGGCTGGACTGGTGGTATGGGTATGTCATCCCAGCTGCCTGGGGAAGCACAAATAGGAGAGCTGCAGTGCAGGCTGGATTGGGCATAAACCCCAATATCTCAAAAATAACCTATCTCAAAAGAACATGCTCTCTGGGCTGGTTAGAGCCTGCCTAGAAAGCATGAGGCTGTAAGTTCAATCCCCAGTACCACCAAAACAAACAAAAAACCAGCTCTAAAAGGACTGGAGGAGTAGTTCAAATGATAGAAAACCTGCCTTGTTTGTACACATGAACCCTAAGTTCAAATCCTAGTACCGCCAAAAAAAAAAAGGCTATGTGGAATGTTGCCCATTGTCCACCTTTACTGAAAAACATGGGTAATAGAACATCACCATACAGCATCATCACACTGATTAAAAAATATATATGTATATGTATTTGTATATTCATAAAGAAAGACTTGGAAGAAATCTGGCAAAAATATGGTGGTGTTTATCTTGGTATTGGGTTTAAAGATGAACTTATTTTCTACCTTATGCCTTTCTGTAATTAACGTTTTAAAAATCAGGATGTAGCAGTTTCACTTTGTAACCTTATTTTTGAAATAGAAAATACAGTCACATAGCACAGCAAAAGTGCAAAAGTTGCAGGATGAGAATTTTCCCCTCATCCCTGGCTGCCATCCATCTGGTTCCCTCTGCAGGTGACCAGCAGAGCTGGCATTGAATGTATGCATACACAAGCAAATACATGGATTTTTTTCCTATATCATTTTTACAGTCTAAAGACAGTAAGATGATCTTCATTTTGAAGAAAAGGCTGTGGAAGCTATTTTATGACATAATATAGAGAAATGATAAAGCAAAAAACCAGGTTATAAAGAAGTATATAGAAAAAGACATCTTACAATAACCTGTGAAGCATGCTTTTGTGTATTTGAAATACACTTAACAGACAGAAAGGAAAGCGCGTGCGCATGTGCCGTGAGCCTCTGCACGTAGGGTTTGCTTCCCTTTTACTTGCTCTCGTGGGTGGCAGTGTGATCTGGTTGGTTGAGGGTATGGACTCTGGCACAAGGCTGCCACTTTCTAGCCCTGTGACCTTGAGAAGGAGGCATAACCTCTCTGTGCATTAGTAGCCTTGCCTATAAAATGGAGAAGGTGGCACTAGAACCCACACATACAGTTGTCACCAGGGCTAAATTACAAAATTCAGGTAGAGCCTCTAGCATGTGCCTGTAATGCCATTTACCGGCAAACCTGGGTGACCAAAGCTGGAAGAGATGAGGGGACTACTGAGTCCTGCTCAATAGCCAGTTTAATGAAGTATACATTGCTTTTTATAAACTCCTTTTACACAGAGCATTTGGTCAGAAAAGGCATGCCAAGTATTACAAGTCAAGGTTACATGTAAGCAGGGAAGCACAGTTACAATTAACTCTTTGTTGTGTTTCTTTTAAAACGGGAACAGAGAGGCAGGAGAAGCACACAGTCAGCATAACCTTCTTATTTACATCTGAAGGACACGAAGCCATCTGGGAGCCTTGAATATTGTTTTTCTGGACGCCTGGCTTTCTCACAAGGCCAGATACCAACTCACACAAGCAAGGTCCCATTGCTGGCTCTGACATGAGCCTACTACTATTCTTAAATGTCAATAATTATTGGTCAGAGTTTCCTTATTTTTCTACATTAGACATGCCTTACAATAAAAGTTAAAGAAACTGAAAAGCTATGGAGAGGGGCACAGATGAGAAAAAGGAAGGCTTCTAGGAAGGCTGCAGTAGTGACAAGCTGCAGACCTGAGAGCTGGAGCTTTCCAGCTTCCTGACTTTGACACTGTACGCTGTAACAGGAAGGACCTGTTTTGCTCTGTTCGCCGTAATGCAACAACTGCGACTGGGTAATTTATAAGGGAAAGAAGATTATTAACTCCTGGTTCTGGAGGCTAAGAAGCATAGTGAGGGCCCTGTGTTGCTTCAGCTTATGGAGGAGAGGAAGGGCACTGGGGTGGTGTAGAGGAGGTAAGCAACAGGCTGGGGTTGCTTTATAACGACCCGTTCTCGCCAAAAGGAGTCCACTCCCAAGAGAAAGGCATTAATTCCTCTTAGTGACCCCAATCCCTCTTAAAGTCCTTAACACCTCCCAGATCAACAGGAGTTTTGGAGGAAACAGACCATATTCAAACTATATACCTCCTTGAACTCATATTCTTCTCACTGTGAAATTCAACCACTCTATCCTCAAACCTAACTTGTTCCCAGAATTCACCCCCAAAGTTTTAACTTGTTCTAGCACCAACTGAAAAGTCCAAACTCTCATCTGTGAACTTAGGAAACCAGAACAAAGTATCTAGGTCCATAGTACAATGGCAGGAAAGGTGTCGGCTAAAATCTCCCATTCCAAAAGACCAGAAGAAAGGAGTGACAGGTCCCAGGTGAGTCTAAAACGTGGAGGGCAGGGTAAGTCTTAAAGCTGAATAATGTTTCTCTCCATGGGCCATCTCCTGGATGTTCTGGGTGGTCCCACACTGGCTCAGTCCCTGCTTCTGCCCTTATGGGTTGGAGGCCCACGTTGGAGGCTGCCTATGGCTCTACTGTTCTGCCTAGTGGATTGCTTCTGCAGTGTCCCCACCCATTTCTGCCTGGTTCCAGGCTGTTCCAGGCATTCCAAGAAACCTAGGTGGAGGAAGCCATGCTCTCACAGCTCTTGGATTCCATCCACCAGAATTCAGACTTAATACCACATGGCCTCTGCCAAGGCCAGGTGTGCCCTCCAGAGCAGTGGCAAGGGTTGCACCTTAAGCCATCATGGGGCTACCCAGCATTCACTTCAGAACTCTTCCAACCTCCCCATCACTCTGTTTCAAAGCCACTTCTGCTTTTTCAAGTATTGCTATAGCAACACTCCACTCCCTGGTACCATTTGTCTGTCTCAGTCCATTTTCTGTTGCTGTAACAGAATACCTGAGAATGGGTAATTTATAATGGAAAGAAACTTATTTATCTCACAGTTCTGGAGGCATGGTGCTGGAATCTACACAG